>NC_072792.1:17179008-17485675 GCF_028583425.1 Eublepharis macularius | reverse complement strand
TGTAAAATGAAAGAGTCATATATGCTATGTTGCAAAAGTATCGTGAAGCAGTAATTATATTCCTTTTACCCATAAGGGACAGTATTATTGTCATTATGTAGATGGATCAACAATGAAGGATTTGCTAGAAAGAAAAGACACACGAGTTCAGACAATTTTCACCTTGTCATCTGAGTTATGACCCAGAGCTTTGTATATTGTAATTTTTTTAGGGAGGAAAGGGGGTGAGGAATACACAGAATGTGGCAATAGGTACTGAGCACAGCTTCTGGACAAGATTCTTGGTCTTGGAACTGCAAAAATATGCTTGGAAAGTATGCTTCATGTTGGTCTGTATGCTTCATGTTGGTCTGTAGTAGAAGACCAAGATTCTTTTATGGAGCTTTGACACAGGGCCAAGCTACACATGACGAAAGACACTTGCCTGGCAAGTGGATTGAGTGGAAGGCAAGTGAACAGGGAGAAATACACTTGCCATTCAAGTGTAATTTGTCACTTGTAGCTTGGCCCACACACACACACACACACGCCAAAGCTCACACCCTGGAAATCTAATTGGTCTTTAAGGTGCTACTGGGCCCAGATCTTGAAAAACATGTGGCTTCTTGTGCCTGTGGGAATTGCAGAGGGCAGACTCAGGGCCAAGCTACACATGACGAATGACACTTGAACAGCAAGTGTATTTCTCCCTGTTCACTTGCCCTCCACTCAATCCACTTGCCGTTCAAGTGTCATTCGTCATGTGTAGCTTGGCCCTCAGATTTATCGATGTTGGGGATGAAGCTTCTGGGACTCTACCCAGTTCCCAAATCTATCCCAGAAATACAAGACCAGAATATATTATGCAAAATAGGTGAAAACTTGGAAATTTTCTCCGAATGCAGTTTTTCTTAGCATAAAATCTGAACTGCCTGGAAGCAAACGATTCTTTTTTTTTAAGCCCTCACACAATATAATGCTATCGAAGAAAGTCAGTATATTCTATGCTGAAACTCTAAGCGGCAGTACTTAGATGACACTGTTCCAATGACGGGATACTGGGAAGCTTTTCTCTGCCAATAATCTGTAAGCACAGAACTCAACGGTTGCATGAGCTGTCTTCGCATCTTACAAATATCGCAAAGTGTTTCAGATACTTCTTATGCTTTCTGCCCTTAGTACAGCACCTGATGCTAAAGCCCAAAAAGGGAGGAGAAGAAAAAACAAAACAACAGATGGAGTAAACAAATGGTTCAGGTAAAAAAAAAATGGTTAGGGAATGTACAGTTTTAATATAATCTCATCAAAATGCTTGAGAGATAGGTGGTGTATGTACCTCCTTGACCAGTAAAAAGTTGTGAATTAATAATTTAAACTGTAACTTCTGAGAAATGATAGGCTCTTGACTTTGGAAGGTCATGACCTGAGATTTGGATGGCATGCTTATTTGTGGTATGATAAAGTGAAGGGCAATGCAGGCTTTAAGAATTATTATATTAGGAGAGCCATCTTGAGAATTTGGAATAAATGCAAACCGAAACTATCACAGAAGACACCGCATTGTTTCAACACAGGAAACTTTCTATAGAGGTGAAAGAATGAGTGATTCCGCACACGCTGGATAATGCACTTCCAATCCTCTTTATAGATCATTTGGAACAGATTTTTTTGTGTGCAGAACAAAATATCCACCTCAAACGATTGATAAAGTGCATTGAAAGTGCATTATCCAACGTGTGCGGAATCAGACCGATAACTAAACAGATGGTTAATGTATGGAGAATTATTAGAGTTCTAACAAGGAGACTGTAAATTGAAGACAAGCGAAGATCTAATACCTAAAAGCTATAAATGTCAATAGTTCTTCTATGCACAATTGCTAGAAAGATTTAAATCAGATAATAATTATGGGGCTTTGACTACAATAAAACAGAGTTTGAAAAAGCTTTGTTCAAATGATGAGCAGATTATTTCCAAAATGAACAAAGTTTTGTTGAAATTTGAAAAGGAAGAAGAAAGTGTGAAAGACTGTATGGTAAAATGGGCCAAAAATGTTGGGTATAATATATAAATGGACCAGTGGGAAAATATATAAAAGGGCTTACATTCACTTTGTTTCACACTAAATGATTTTTTTTACAAAATGACGTATTGGTGGTATATGTCTCCTGAAAAATTACCCAAAATGAGTAAAGGTATGTTAAACAAATGTTGGAAATGTGAGCAACATGAAGGAAAATTTTATCACATTTGGTGGACTTGTCTTAAGGCAAAAAAAAAATTGGTCACAAATTCATATGATGATACAGAAAATTTTGAAGATCAACATACAACTTAAACCAGAAGCCTTTTTGTTGGGATTAATGGACAAACAGTTGGGAAACAAACATGGTATTCTATTCCTATATATGACAACAGTGGCTCGGCTTTTATAGGCGCAAAAATTGAAAAGTACAGTATTGCCTTCAAGGGATGGCTGGATTGTGAAAATGATGGAATTAGCAGAGATGGCTAAACTTACAGCACTCATTAGAGATGAAACACTGGCTGTTTCCAGATGGCTCACCTGCACCCGGGACGTCACGCCACGTTTCGGATCGTGCTGGGGAAAATGCGAAATATTGTGTTTTCTCACGCAAGTTTTACACGACGTCGCGCAAAACTCGCGCAAGAAAACGCGATATTTCGCAGTTTCCCCAGCACGATCCGAAACGTGGCACGATATCCTGGATGCAGGTAAGCCATCTGGAAATGGCCACAATCTACTTTTATGGTTAATTGGAAACCCTTTATTGACTTTCTGCATGAGACTAGAAAAAATGAATCGATGACTTGTGAATTTGATTTCTAAGAAGATAAACTTGGGAAAAAGAAATAGAAGGAGGGCAGTATTGAAAAGGTAAATTTTAGATGTGTTATAACTAAAAGTGTAATGTGTGTAAAGATACAATAGGTGCTGTAGAGGAAAATGAAAAATGAAATATGTATTATGTTTCTTTGTTTTTTTTCTTTCTTCAATTTTTGTTTCTTTTTCTGTATCTCTCTCACACTCTTTCTATCCTTTTTTCTTAATTTTTTTCTTTTCTCTGCCCCTTTATTGGGCTTTTAATCTTATTAATAAAATAAAAAATATTATAAAAAAAATAATCCAAACCATAACTTAATCAAATGAATTTCAGCAAAAATCAGTGGTCAATACATGAATCAATTGAGTTATGTACAAGAAAGGCATGAAGCTAGGCAGGTAACAACTCAATAAAGGGAATTCTCAGCCATGGCACCAAAACCTCAGGGAGATTCACCTGTCTATTGCTGTTTTCTGCCAGCAAGTGAAGTTTTTTGTGGTTTTTTTTGACCAAGCATATCCCCAATAACTTTTATTGGACCCCCTCCCTGTTCTCTTTTGTGTGTGTGTTTAGTGAATTGTTTTTAACACAATTTCAAATGTTTTAAATTTAAATTCTTTTCAAATGTTGTCTTAAAGTGTTTGTTGGTATCTTAAAGTTTGCCACCTTGGGGGCCCTATTTTGGGTTGCATGCAAATGATTTACATAATCATATGTTATTTCCTTTTGAATAACCTACTATAATGATCAGGCCGAATTTTCAGTAAACGACACTCTTTGTTGATGTGGTGTCTTTTTACAAAGCAAACTCTTCCAGTTAACATATCCCAGTGTACGGATGCACAAAACCCCAGAATTTTTGTTTGATGGTTACTTACTAGTTACTTACTAGTATAGTTTGGTGTAGTTAAGAGCGGCAGGACTCTAATCTGGAGAGCCGGGTTTGATTCCCCACTCCTCTGCTTGAAGCCAGCTGGGTGACCTTGGGCTAGTCACAGCTCTCTCAGAGCTCTCTCAGCCCCACCTCCCCCACAGGGTGATTGTTGTGGGGATAATAATGACATACTTCGTAAACCGCTCTGAGTGGGTGTTAAGTTGTCCTGAAGGGCAGTATATAAATCAAATGTTATTATCAATGTCATTATTATCTTTTGACAGGCCCAGCAAATCAACAATAGAAGAGTTTAAAGCACATTTGGAAAGATGAGTAGAAATAAAATCAGAATGTCCCCAGATCCACACGACTGCTTTGAACCCACAGATAGCATTAGGCAGGGCTTTTTTTCTGGGAAAAGAGGTGGTGGAACTCAGTGGTGGAACTCAGGACCACACAATGACATCACTTTGGGTCAGCTGGAACAAGGGGAGAGTTTTTTTCAGTTTAAATTGACCTTGGCGAAAATGGTCACATGGCTGGTGGCCCCACCCCCTGATCTCCAGACAGACGGAGGGCAATCTAAACTCCCCTCTGTCTGGAGGTCAGGGGGCAGGGCCACCAGCCATGTGGCCATTTTCAAGAGGTGCCGGAACTCCGTTCCACCACATTCCTGTAGAAAAAAAACCCTGGCCTTAGGTAAATTAAACCAAAGCTTCTTAGGCTGCTGTTATTTCCCTGGAGATAACAATACTGATCCACCTTATGGGATTGCTATTACCAGATAATGGCCTGTACCCAACCACACCATTAAGAAAAATTAAGTAGCCTTTTCTTAAGAGGGGGCAGCAGAGATCCTCCTCTTCTGCTTTAGCCCACTGAAATGTTGTTCCTGTGGGTTAGTGAACCTTCAGGAATAGCCTAGGGGGGCTCTGCAGAAGGATTGGGGGGAAATGGTGGAAATAAGGACAACCTTCTATATGAGCACGGGCACTTTTATTTTTTTTACAAAAAAAGCACTGAGAAACCCTGTCCCTTGACTTTTACAGCGAGTTCTGACTTAGAGCCCATTGGCTGCACATGTCTGTGCCACTCATCTGCAAAAGAAAGTATGCCATTTCCAGGAAGGGAGTCTGAACAATAGTTACTTACTGCTTCTTTATTATCTGAAAATATGCATTGAGCCCTCCATTCAAAAGCACTGACAGCCTCATAAACCTCAACTATTGTGACCTGTAACGTGTATGAAAGGACTGAAGGCCATATAAATGAATGCAGATTTGAAAGACTTTTCATAGAGCCAACATGCCTTTTGCCTGTAGGTATGATAATAATATCAGCAAACCTGCTCCCCTTCTGAGATGCTTCTGTGTAAAAGTGGACATGTAGTTTTTTGTTCCTAATGCGGAAACCCACAATTACTTGTAGCATCCCTATAGTGAACCTTGCGCTCATCTCAAATGAATAAATCTGCTTCAAACTGACTGCTCATTCCATGGGGTATCAAAAGTGTTAGGAAACTGCAAGTAGCCATATTGGTACAAAACAAAATAATTTATTTTGATTGACCATCATCCCTGAGCAACCTTTCAAGTTCTCCAAAACTCTTCATCTGGCAGGATTTGTTTAAAAGTGAAAGGAAAGGCAGTGTGGTGAGGATAAAGAGAACGGTTCACCATTAATCAAATCATGAACCAGCTTACCACGAGCCTCTAGCAGAACACATTGTATTACTGTTTCCGAGACCTAAACAAAGATGCCATGCCAATATAAAAGCAAGCTGTCATGTCAGATCTCTCCTTAAGCAAGCTGTCCCAATAATTTAGTTTGTAGACTTTGAATTGCTTGTCAAAATTTCACTTTGATAACCAGGCTAAGGTAGTTCCAAACACACACACCCTGAATTATTCTTACTTTCTTTGGTGTTAAACCTGGACCATGGAATACCATTCATACCATTTGGCCAGTCAGGATATTTAGGTGTGCCCCACCAGCCCCCTCCTATCATTCCAATCCTAGAAAGAAAAGGTTCTGTTTGGGAGCTATAACTGAAGACAGAATTCTTCCCTAAAATGTGACAGCTAGAGATGGGCATGGACCAGGGAAAAAAAAGGAACCATGAGGTTCGTGGTTCATCATGTTTCACGAACCACGAATCACGAACCATGAACTTTCACAAACGGGCCCCGGTTCATGAATTGGTTCGTTTTTGGTTCATGAAAATGTCACTTCCGGCCAGCAAATCACCACTTCCAGATCAGCAGAAGGTCACTTCCAGGTCAGCAGGAGATCACTTCCGGGTTAGCGGGAGGTCTGCAGGAAGTCCATCCCCTGTTGCATTGGAAACTGATTGATTGGTGCCAGGCTGTCTGCAGTGATGAACTGAAAAATGAACCAAACAAACCAGCCTAAAGTTTGTCAGAAATGGGATCTGATGAACCATTTGAGGAGCAGGGGGGGGGCGTTTTCGGCTTCCTCCACTGCCACACCAAAAACGGCCTTCCTGCCCCTCAAATGGCCACTGTGGCCACCATTTGAGGGATGGGAAGGCCATTTTCGGCCACCCTGTGGGCCCATGCAGTGGTGGAAGAGGTCAAAAATGGCCTTCCTGCCTCTCACGGGAGGAGGGGGAAAATGCTGCAAGCCCATAGGGCAAGGTAAGTGTGGGGCTGGGGCTGGGGCTGGGGCTGGGGCTGGGGGGTGAGGCTGGGGTTTGGGCAGTTTAAAGGGCCCTGCAGTTTGCAAGTGGCAGGTCCCTTTAAAGTATCAGCTGGCAGGCAGGGAGGGGGATCCCCCTAGCCGCCTCCCAGCTTATAGTTTAAAGGGACCTGCCACTTGCAAGGCAGGAAAGGGCCCTTTAAACTGTCAAATACCCCTTTCCCTGTCACTGCTAAGTGGCCGGAAAGGGGCATTTAAACCTCACGAACCACAAACTGGTTCATAAACTTGCCCAAGTTCGTGCTAGTTCGTGGTTCCTGCTTCGTGAAAATCCATGAACCACAAACCTCATGGTTCAGGGTTTTTGTGGTTCATGCCCATCTCTAATTATTACAAAGCATATAAAATTGGACTTTTAAAATATATAATTGGAAAATATGGGCCATATAGTTACATTTTCCTTCATAAACTTGGATCCAGCTTGGATTGAAAGAGGAGAATTTCCAGTACCAGATAGGGGCATTTATCTATGATTAGAAAATGCAAGCTTCACAGCACACAGGTAATTAGGTCACTTTTACTACACTGATGAGACAAAGGCATTTTAAAAAATAAATCTAGTGCATCTTTTTGCAGAAGTAAATACATCATAGTTAATATTTCTCCCTTTTCTTTCTTTTCCCCATTATATTCCCTTCTTGCTTGAGTTTTGTATCAGTTGCAATTTTCCTGGTAGTAAATTCTCATATGTCACTCAACCCTCTCTTACCTTCCAATGTGTTTGATAAGTCCTTTATCTGCCTTTGGAGACAGCCATCTTTCTATATCAGGTCCAGATATGAATTATAATCTCGTTACCTACTAAGACAGATAGTTTCAGATAATAGAAGAGCTATCGGTTTTTACAAAGTGGTGGAGACACATCATATTTATGCTTTCAGTAATATAGGGGAACCTGGACATAAAGCAGCTTCTCTGACAGAGGAGGTTGAAGACCTTGTCTTCTTCAAAAGAACAGGAAGCAAGTTTTCTGACGACCCTGAAAAGAATCTCTCTTGTCTAAAATATTGTTCAAAGAATGGGTAACCCATCAAAGATATTGCCTTTTTGACCTAGCTTTTTAAGTTGGAACATAAGTAATCATTCAAATCAATAATGATAAATCTGGATCTCCTTTCACAATTGGAGATATATGTTAGCTCACAAGTTAGTGATCTGATTTATTACCCAGTCCAACAAAGGGAAATTGGTTCACCAATGTCACCATATCTGCAGCTAGTTTTAGTAAAATAATAAAGTTTTAATTTTTATGTTAACCCTGTACACACAATATATAAACACAGTATGGTGTAATTGGTAGAGTGATTTACTAGGCCTGGGAGACCCAGGTTCTATTCCCAGAGATGGGAAAACAGTGCTTGACCCTGATCACTGAGTATATATTTATGCTTTGTATACAAGGATATTGTGTGATGGGTAGAAGTGCTTCTACATGATCTTAGTGAAGAATGTTATCTTGTGATATTTAATGATTATTTCTCTTTGATCTCTTTCACATATGTATGTGTACTTGATTTTTTACATTTGACATTTATATTCTTGAGGATTTGTAAATGAATGTATATATCTTCTCCAAAGGCATGAATTTTGTGATCCTGGATTTTTGAGGATCCATTATCATGTGCAAATTATCAATTCATGCTGCATGTGCGAATGGGATACAAATATTTGGCAGCTGAATGGCTGAACTGATGCCACTGAAAATAATTTTATTTGGGATGACATGAGTTGATATGAAAGGGCTACTTATGGTCTCTGATTATCATACATGCAAATCAAAACTTCTAGCTGAAACCATCAAGCAATTGGTAATTATGTCTCTCTGCATTGGGTATGAATGAATAATTCAATTGGGGTGGTGGCAGCAGAATTAATCTGAGAAGAGGGTGCTCGTTGCAACTCTTCTTGAGACATATTCAGAGCTTACCTCAGGGCCTACTCTAGAAAAAACTAGTCTGGTGGAGGGGACAGAGATGAATTCTGTTATGGGGGATTTTCTTATAGACATTCATTTCATACTTCATAGAGTTGAGGTGAGTCCTCCCTTATACTGAAAGGCAGTTAAGTAGATAGGTTCACCTGCCGAAACATGAGACTAAATTCTTCTGAGACCTTTTTATTCTCCTAAACCTACAAAGTGGATGCCTAATCTTATTTTAGGAGTGTGCCCCCTCCACTAGAAGTTGGGGAAACACTGCTCTCGTCTGTAATTATCAGTGCTATAAAAATAGGCTCGATATAATCTGTTTTCTTGCCACATCTTTGCAGCCTGCGCAAAACAAATTGTTTGTGGCTTCACAATACATGTTTCTCACAACAAAAGAAGGTTTGTGGCACCATCTAAAGTAATAGATTTATTGCACCATAAGCTTTTGTGGACTGTAGCATTTTGAATCTGCTGAGGAAATGGGCTTTCAGCCACAATTGCTTTAGACCACACTGAATCACTTGTTAAGGTGCCACACAATTCCTGTTCATTCCAGTGAAAAAAGCTATGGCTGCACCTTTTCTGTCTCCCAATGGGCAAGAGTAGGTTTGAATTGCTTCCAATTCAAGCCATACACAAGCAGAGGAAAGCTTGACTGAGTAAATGTGTGGGTAATGAACCCATACAAAAACAATGTCACCTTCATTACTCACCCTGAGTCTACTAAGAAACTACCAGGGCAGTTTTTGGATAATGGCTGGTGTCATTATAAAGGCTGACCCAATTATTAATAGCATTGACATTGCGAGCTTGCTGATTTCTTTCCATGACAGCACATTTATTAGCTGAGTGTCATCGACACAAAGACCAGCTAAAAATTATTAAATGTAAACAGATGATAAACAATTAGCAAAGATTTGGGATTACTTTCCACTAGAGGTGGGCTCAAACTGAAATATAAACCAAAGTTCATCATGAACCGGGCTCGTTAGTGGTTCACAAACTGATGGTTCTGAGGAGCTCATTTCTCACAAACTGTGATGAATTTTGGCCTAGTCCATTTGGTTCATATTTCAGTTTGTCACTGCAGACAGCCTGGCGCCGATCAATCAGTTTCCTAGGCAATGGGGGGATGGGCTCCCTGCAGACCTTTTGCTGATCCGGAAGTGACTTTTTCACAAACCGAACAAACTGGCTCATGAACTGGGGCAAACTTGTGAAAGTTTGTGGTTTGTAGTTCATGAAACACGATGAACCACACACTACACAGTTCGGAATTTTCCCGGTTCGTGCCCATCTCTACTTTCCACATAATGGAAAACACATTTAATTAAAGAAACATATGTACCATAGAAGTCTCTGGCCAATCACAGCTCCCCTGTAAAGTCAGTTATTGGCAAACTTCTAAATCAAGTCTTTCTTTCCCTTCCAAGTTGCTTTCGGGGCATTTACACAGTAAAAACACAATGATCACAATTTAACACAGAGTCAGGTATGTTTAT
Organism: Eublepharis macularius; assembly: GCF_028583425.1. Taxonomy (NCBI): domain Eukaryota; kingdom Metazoa; phylum Chordata; class Lepidosauria; order Squamata; family Eublepharidae; genus Eublepharis; species Eublepharis macularius. The sequence goes on along the minus strand of NC_072792.1, from coordinate 17,475,829 downwards.
TGAAGAGGCTCAGAGAGGACTAAAGGTCATAAATTCTTAAGAGTTGGAAGAAGTCTGATAGTCCATCAAATCCAACTCCTTTGCACCGTGCCAGCCACAGCATCCCCAACTCACAGCTGCCCCGCCTCTGCCTGAATATCTCTAAAGAGGGACAATGTCCCTCCACACTAGACAACTGATTTAATTATTAAGCTACTCTTCCCATTAAGGAATCAATGTATCGAATGCTAAACCTATCCCCATCAATGGGAAATTAAATATGGAGATTGGGAGCACGGACATACAAGACATCTCTTTCTACAAACCTGAGAAAAAGCCCCAGGTGTGCAGAAAAATCTAAAAGTTAAAAAAAGGAGAGTGTAACCCTCCCAAATGAGGGTAGCTGTAGCTTTAAGAAATAAGTGCCCTCTCTGGCTGTTTCTAGGCAACCACAACATTACTGCCAGCCTTCAAGCTTTGATTTCTATCAGCAAAAGGCAGTAGAGGCAGGGACCTTTCCAGGGCAGTTTGGGCCTTTGAAGGAGGATTCATTGGTGACAGGTCCAGTAGCAACCACCAGGCAACTTGCTACCACCCAAATTGCATAAGTCACCCAGACCTGGCTCCTTGCTACCATTCAGCAGAAATTACTTCACAAAAGCCAGTGTACCGACTGACAGGGTTTTAGAAGAGTGTGACTGCTTTGGACTGGAAATCTCCTAGCCGAAAAGGAGGGATTTTTTTTCTTGAAAACATTCATTTCCTTGGACAGAGTAAGGAAATATCAAATATTAACCTGGCCTTCCTTCAATTTCAACAATCTAGCACTGTAATTTTCTTTGAAGTTTCTCTGCTTGGGAACTGCTGCTCTTAGGTCAGCTGTAGAATGTCCTGGCAGATTAAAATGTCCTCCCACTGGTTTTTGAATGTTGTGATTTTTTTTTAATATCAGAAATTTCAAAGGAAAATTGCAACACGAAATTGCTGAAATTCAGTTTATTTGCACATTTGGAACAATGGATCCCCCAGGGTTAAATCAGGACATTGGATTTTTCTCACATTACAAATGCTACTTTTCTGCACTTCATACCCTTGCTCCGTCAAACTAATTACAGCATGTATTATAGCTAGCTTCCTGATACGTTAATTTACCAAACCCCTCCTACTCTATTCTTGGATTATAAAGATTCCTTTCTTTTTCTGCTTTTTGTATCTGACAAAGAGATCTTTGACTCTCAAAAGCTCATACCTTGGAAATCTAATTGGTCTTTAAGGTGCTATTGGATGTAGATTTTGCTCTCTGACAGCTGCCCAATATGGCTACCCACTTGAAACTACCTTCATGTACTTGGGGTGTCTGTGGGTCAAGCTAGATGTGCAGGTTTTAAAAAAGGAGGATTCCCCAGGATTCCCCAGACCCAACTTGAGTTCCCTGAGGCCACACAGAAGCTTTGGGAAATGGCTGTTAACAGGGCTTTTTTTCCGGGAAAAGAGGTGGTGGAACTCAGTGGGTTGCCCTCTGAGAAAATGGTCACAGGGCTGGTGGCCCTGCCCCTGATCTCCAGACAGAGGGGAGTTTAGATTGCCCTCTGTGCCACTGAGCAGCATGGAGGGCAATCTCAACTCCCCTCTGTCTGGAGATCAGGGGCAGGGCCACCAGCCATGTGACCATTTTCAAGCGGTTCCGGAACTCCATTCCCCTGGGTTCCCCCTGAAAAAAAGCCCTGGCTGTTAAAAATAAATGAGAGCCTAAATGGCCACAGAATGCCTCCACTGTGGGAGGATAAGCTCCTCCTTCCTCTCTCAAATCATTTCCCCGTGTTTAAATAGCACAGGAGAGAGGTTTTCCCCCTTTTTCCCCTGCTGCACATGGAGAAGCTAATGATCAACAGGAGGCATTGGATTGTAATAAAAAATGGCATCCTTTTACAGTCCACCAAACCACTGGAAACACATTAAATGGTTTAATAAGGCTTCCAGACTAAGGGTGCTTTTTTGGGAATATATCCCAAAGAATAACATGAGACTTCACATAGACTTGTTTAGGATTGCTTCTTAAATTACAGCTTTTCATATACCAATGATAATAATATTTGACTTATATACCGCCCTTAAGGACAACTTAACACTCACTCAGAGCAGTTTACAAAGTGTGGTATTATCCCCACAACAATCACCTTGTGAGGTGGGTAGGGCTGAGAGAGCTCTGAAAGAGCTGTGACTGATCCAAGGTCATCCAGCTGGCTTCAAGGGGAGGAATGGGGAATCAAACCTGGCTCTCCAGATTAGAGTCCTGCTGCTCTTAACCACTTTATGCACATGTAAAATGCTTATTGCTTGAGTATCTATTTCTCAAGCAAATCAAAGGCCCACATAAAAGTATGATCTGAGAATGGTGGAAGGAAGGGAAAAGGTAAGAAAAGTTGCATGGTAAAACAATGAACAATATTCCAACCTCCTAATCCTCTCCAGCTCATCTGATTAACCCTAAATGTATGTAATCTCATGAACAGTTCCATTCGAAGAATAGTTACACCTTTGTAAATTCATTGAAGACAATGGGTCTGCAATGGTATAACTCTGTTTAGCACTGAACTGTAAACTACCTTACATTTACAGCAATGTGTCCTGGAGTCCGATGGCTCTGAGCGAAAAAGAGAAGGTAAGAAAGGGAAAAGAGACTAAATCATAGTTAAAAAGGGACTGTGGATGAACGAGAAAAGAGGAGGAAATTGCTGTTGAGAAGACATGAAAGGCAACTGTTGAAGAAGTGAAGAAAATGAGACGGCTATTAAATAAGAGAATGGAGAGAGAGAAAAAGCAGAACTGTGCCTCGCTTTGAACCTCTTCTATCTTTTTCTTCAATCGGAAATATTTTCTCAGAAATGACAGAGGTAGGCATGAAATTCTTTCATACTGATAATCACCCAAATATTACCCAGTCGTGTCCTGGGGACAACAGTACCAGATTCTTCCAAAACAAACTTCCAAAATATGCACATTGCTCATAAACAACCACCAGCTGTGCCCAGCTGTGTTCAGTATTTTTCTTGATCCTGGCAAAGGCACGTTCCCCAATTTTTACTTTTATGGTGTATCTCACTATGCAGAAGAAGCACACAATTGCATCTCAACCCCGCCCCACTAATTAGGGAAATGAACCTGGGACTTTATGCATGCCGAGCAAATGTTCTACCACTTGACAGCAGCCCCTCCCCCTTAACACATTTAATTCATTCACCTATCGCATTTTTGATAGTGTATAAAATTATAGTGTGCGCCAAGGCCCACCAAAAATATCAGAAACTACCTGCAGATGCATGGATAAACTGCATAACTGTAATGTAGCCCACGTGACAGTCAAATAGCAATACTTATATATGCACTCTAACAAATTACCCATGGTTACACCAATATTCTCATTATTCATCTAGGCATGACTTAATTGCCTATGCACAATTTCTATAGACTTTCATCACTCCTGCCCCAAATACTTACAATAAGCCTGTCACTGAGAGGATTTATCTAAATTCATGTTCTATATTTAATGAGTTTTGAAGTCCTTTTTTGTTGCGCAGAAGGACTCTTCAGATTATCAATTATTACGTGGCAGTGACAAGTGGAACTTGGATTTATTTTTTAAAGCATATATTTAAAAAAAAAAGACTTATGCCTTCATTCACACCAAATCACCTATAGTTAGTGTCCGGGGTCTGAGGCACAGCCCCCAGACATACTGGGAGGAGGGGATGGGAAACAGCCGGGAGACAGCTACCCAGCCACCCCAGCGAACACTCAGATCCAGAACTCGCCAGCAACAGAGGGAGGAAAAGAGACACCCAAGCCTCAGAGGGTTAGATGGGGCAGGTGGAAGCCAGCTAGCCCCACCTTCAGGTGGGAGGCTAGGAGCCCAGGCAGGGAGAGTGAGGACAACCAGGAGGGGACCTGACCAGAGAGAGAAGGCACAAGAAGTGGGGACAGTCAGCCATCAGCAAGCCAGCCAGTAATCTTACTGGCAGTGGAAGAAAGGCAGCAAAGGCAACACAGGGCTGCACCCCAACCTGCAGGCAGGCTAGAAGGGTTTAGACAGAACCAGATGAGGCTGGGAGCAAAACATCCACAGGTGGGGCTGCCTGCAGCAATCAGCAGAGAAAGCCCAGCAGCCAGCAAAGAAGGTGCAGGTGTGGCTGCCCAGAACAGCCAACAAGGCAACCACAGGTGTGGTTGCCTAGGACAGCCAGGGCCATGGCTAGAGGGCTGGGGGTGTGGTTGGCAGGTGGAGCCAGGAATGGATGAAGGGATATAAGGAATGTTCACCTACAAGGCATGATGGTGAATTAGGAGCAGGAAGTGAGAGAAGAAGGACAAATTGGGTTGTGTAGGAGTGTGGTAGAGTTTAGGAGAGTGAGAGAGGAGATGGAAGGAAGAAGAGTGAGGGAGATGAAGTGGAGGCTTTGGAAGGCGAGAAGTAAGGAGAGGCAGCTGGGACTCTGTCAGGTTGAGCAGACCTGTGAGTGGACTGAGAGGGAGTGAGGGTGATGTATATCCCCCCTCCTTCCACAGAGCGAGAACCTGCACCATCCCTGATGGCCTCCCAGAAGCAAAGTCAGGCTCATGGGTGCATGGCATAGTGGTGCTCAGGGCAGAACCTGACAGTTAGTATTCTAAATCCAATCCATACTGCTGCATGTGTGACAATGATCACCATATTTGGACAAAGCCAACAATCTCTGGGTCTTTCCCACCTGTTTATTCTTTGTATCACTTCTCATACCTGCCAGATTTTTCCCATTGGTGACCAGGCTGATGAAAGGAAATGATATCAATCTGTATTCACCCCAAATCTGGCCTAAGGAATTTGCTTAGCAGTCAAAGGTTGTTTTTGAAACTGGCCAGAGCAAATCAGGTGGCAGGTCTTGACCCCTCACCCCCATAAAGGTTTCCAAATCAAAAATGCTTCTCAGTTTAAGGAACTTCTTTTGCTGCTGATGGACCACTACCACTTTCCGGACTCATTGCTTTTGTCCAGTTTGACAAGACTGGGCTTGTCAATTCCAGGTTAGGAAAGTCCTGGAGATTTAGGGGCACAGCCTTTGGAGGCCAGGATTTGGGAAGGGAGGGTTATCGACAGGGTATAATGCCACACAGTCCAACCTCCAAAGCAGCCATTTTCTCCAGGGCAACTGATCTCTGTAGTCTGGAGATCAGTTTTAATCCTTGGAGATCTCAAGGATCCACCTGAAAGGCCCGTTCAAGAAATCTCAGTATTCACAACACACACCAAACAGCATGAAATATTGCTTTTGTGCTGCTAGAGGAATGTGTAAAAGAAGCACACTGAAATTCCTAAAATATTAGCTGATGGGCTAACTTTTCCACGCTATGGTCATGATCAGCTAGTTGCCTCCAGGAACTCTACTGTTAGGAAGTTAACAACCCTCCCCACTAGTTGTCAATGACTTGTCATATCTGCCCAGAACAATTTGTCCTGCACTTCTTCCTAGAAGCTCAGATCAGTCCCTGCCCTTATTTAATCCTCACAACTACAACCCTGTAAGGTAGATAATGCAGAGAGAAAAAGTCCAGCCAATTTGGTGTAGTGGTTAGGAGCGGCAGGAGTCTAATCTGGAGAATCAGGTTTGATTCCTCACTCCTCTGCTTGGGTCAGTCACAGCTCTCTCAGAGCTCTCTCATCCCCACCCACCTGACAGGGAGATTGTTGTGGGGATAATAATGACATACTTTGTAAACCACTCTGAGTGGGCATTAAGTTGTTCTGAAGGGCAGTATATAAATCAAATATTATTATTATATATCTAACATGTGACATGCGTCCAGTTGAGTTGGGGGCTCCTTGGCCCAATTCACAGTTGCATGCACATCAGAGGACTCACCTCAAAATAATGTCCATTGCTTGTTGCAGCTAAGAGCACTGGGGGGAGGGGATTCCCCAGTCAGCTGGAGGACCCTCCAACCCACCTTCTGTTACTTGTCATGTAGAGTTGGACCCATAGTACCTGCCCCAATTTAACCCTGGAAGCTTTATGGCAGAGTGGACCCCGGGGCCCGAGCCTACTCCAGCAAAAACTGGGGTGGCTCTTTCTTCTAACAAGTGGTATCCAGAGATACACTTCCTCTGAACCTGCAGGTTCCATTTGGCTATCAGTGCTAATGTGCGTGTACTGTATCATCAAGTCACAAGAGCCAGTTTTGTATAGTGGTTAAGAGCAGCAGGACTCTAATCTGGAGAGCCAGGTTTGATTCCCCTCCCCTCCACTTGAAGCCAGCTGGGTGACCTTGGGTCAGTCACAGCTCTCTCAGCCACACCACAGGTTGTTTGTTGTGTGGATAATAATGACATACGTTGTAAACTGCTCTGAGTGGGTGTTAAGTTGTACTGAAGGGCAGTTTATAAATCAATTGTTGTTGTTATTAATATTTTTCTGACTTATGGTCAGAATGCCCTGCAGAATCCATGAACTTGTCTAATCTGTTTAGTCTAAGCCAGAAGCCGCAACCAGATTTTATGGCCGTGGATTAGTTATGTAGTTGTTGAAGCAGAGTTTTCTTTTGCTTGCCCTGAATCGACTGCCAGTCCATTTCATTGGGTACCGCTGAATAAGATTGTTTCCAAAGTGTTTCAAGTAGCAAACTGCTTTCTTACCCAACTTCACTGAAGCCTGAAATCCAAGTTTATTGGGGAAAGCATCCTGACAGCCAAATCTTGATCGAAACAAATTCATTTCCCCCCTGCCCAGTATTTGCTGTGAATAAATGCAGTCTTCACTGAGTATACTAATAAAACTCAAGGAGAGGGGAAAATTCAATCCCAGGATGAGACCAAGGTCAAAAACATGGCTCTGCATCCTTTTATTTATTTAGACGCAGATGAGCCAAAGAAGGCTGACTGTTTTTGTTTTCTTTTAAAAACAGGATATGTATTTGTTCAAGGCATTTTCTTAAGGATTTAGGCCTTGGACAACTTTTATTTACCCAAAAGCATTTTTAAAACTAAAAACAAACCTTTGCAATGATATCTGGCCACACTCCATTGACACAACAGATGCTCCACACCGGTCCGTAGTTTGGATCCCACGGAAGGTTTTCCCATGCATAACAGTCCTTATGCAAGTAAAAGCTATTAGATCCCAGCTATCTTTTCTGCACAGGCTCTGCCAGCACAACTTTCTTAAATGGGGTATATTCAGGGTTGCTGAGAGGACCACTGGCCAGTTAGTCATAGCACATATTGTCCAGGTCTTGCAACATTAGTAGGTCAGCATTAAAGGAATCCTTAGCAGAATCAAGCAGATGGTGTGTCGTTGTGGTTTGGAAGATATCTGCATTCTGTTATGAGAGCTGCTGTAACATAGTGGTTAAGTGGTTGGGCAGTGAATCAGCACTCTGCTGGTTTGACTCCCACTATTGCCCATGAGCCCAGCAGGGGGCCTTAGGTAAGCCATTCCTCTCAGCCCCAGCTCACCAGCTGTATCGTGGGGATAATAACAACATTGAGTGGGCACCCATCTGTCCAGAAGAGGGGTACATAAGCACAGATTTTTTTATATAAGTTGCTATAGCATAGTGATTAAGTGATAGGGTTGCAACTAGACATGGGCACGAACAGAAAAAAAAATGAACACGGTGTTCGTTGTTTGTTGCTATCCACGAACAACGAACAATGAACATTGACGAACAGGACCTGTTCACAAACATGTTTTTTGTTCGTGGGGGCCAGCAGGCTCTCCTCCAGCCATCAAGATCCCTACTGCACCACTCCCAGAAACCCTACCTGAGCAGGCAGCAGGAAATGTACCAATAATAAATAATAGCTTGGCCCCAGAGCCTGGCAGCAGCCCTGGAACCTGAAGGGGTAGATCCCTATCACACTGCTCCCAGAAACCTTACCTGAGCAGGCAGGAGGAAAGGTACCAGTAATAAATAATAGCTTGGCCCAGAGCCTGGCAGCAGCCCTGGAATTTGATGGGGTAGCTCCCTATCCCACCACACACAAAGAAAATTCAAGCTCCATTGCACTCTCCCTGTCTCTCTCTCAAAATGCCAACAACAAATGTCTCTCACTCTCCACTGTCCACATAGTTATTTATGTTGAATTTTACCTCAGAAATTTTCAACCTCTGGCTTCACCTGACCTAATTAGGGCCAAGCTACACATGACGAAGGACACTTGAACAGTAAGTGGATTGAGTGGAGGGCAAGTGAACAGGGAGAAATACACTTGCCGTTCAAGTGTCATTCGTCATGTGTAGCTTGGCCCTTAGTTACAGTTTAAAACTTTAAAAATGCCTCTGGTGCCCTTTCTGTGGTTTAAGGATGAGGGAATGTCATAGCATGCTTTAAGGATGAGGAAGGATTTGAGCAAAAAAGTTTACTGACCGCAAACTGGAAGAACATCCTTACAAATTAGGACTGCGTGGTGGGCATATTTACCATATTCTCTGGACACGTATCTTTCCTCCCACTCCTTCGTTGCTCATGGCGGGTTCAATCTCTGACTGGCTTGCTGCAGATACATATTGTTCACACCAATGGCACTACTTGCACGTCTCATGCTCAGCTAATGGAGCCCTGCAAAGGACATGAGAGCCATCACTGGCAATGAGATGCAACCAGTGATACCAGCAAGACTGATGCCACTCCCACCACACCTTCTCACCACACCTGCCAGCATTAGGTTTTGGCACAACTTCCCATACCTCATTGTGCTGTACATGTAAGTTATGCAACAATACTAGATGGAACGTATCCGGCTTCTTGGTAGGATCTCATGAATATGAATGAAAGGTTTTGTGGTAATCACTGAAATAAATATATTTTGATTAATTTTATTCATTTGCTTGCAATAAGACTCATAGAGAGAGTTTGGGAGCTGGGGAGGGGGGGTGCTTTCCCACGGATTTCATTCTCTCCTGACTTTCTCCATCCTCCAGATGTCTCTTTAGGTGACCCAGTGCCAACCAGGCTGCAGGCAAATGAATAAAAAGAATCAAAATGAACTGGATAGGTTTGTTCAGTTTGACATCCATTCATTCATTTTCAAAGGAATACAAATGAAAGGAGGGGGGTAATATTTTTCAATAGTTTTGAAATGAATGCAGATCCCTGAAATAGAGCACTGGAGCACTAAACAAGAAGTTATAGCATCCCATAGCTACATTTCAAATGCCCCTGTAATGGAGCGCCACCTACATGCAAACCTGGCCCTTGAATTCATGGTAGCTGAGGGCCAAGCTACACATGACGAATGACACTTGAACGGCAAGTGGATTGAGTGGAGGGCAAGTGAACAGGGAGAAATACACTTGCCGTTCAAGTGTCATTCGTCATGTGTAGCTTGGCCCTCAGTGAGACCAATTTGGTGGTTGGTGGGCAGGTCAGCTGTACATGGATGAAACTCTACATGGACAAACATATGTGATGTAATGAGCATCAGGAGGACTCTAATCTGGAGAGTCAGGTTTGATTCCCCACTCCTCCACTTGAAGCCAGCCGCTTGGGTCAGTCACAGCTCTCCCAGAGCTCTCTCAGCCCTACCTACCTCACAGGGTGATTGTGGGGCTAATAATAACATAATTTGTGAACTGGGCCATTTCCACACTGCTTACCTTCCCTCGGAACAACCCCAAACATCGTGCAAAAACAGCGGAAGATTGCGTTTTCTCGCACAAGATTTGCACATCGCGTAAATCTCGCATGAGAAAACATGATCTTACATGGTTTTTGTGCGATGTTCTGGGTCATTCCAAGGGAAGGTAAACAGTGTGGAGACGGCCCTGCTCTGAGTGGGCTCTGAGTGGGTAAGTTGTCCTGAAGGGTGGTATATAAGTCAAATGTTGTTGTTGTTACTATTAACGGAAGTCATGTTATGTTCACCCATGCCCCCAAGCAGATATGAACGTGTGTAAGGGGAGCTGGTGCCTACTAGCTTGCACCCAGCTTCATACAGGTCAATTATCCAGAATACAGCTTCTGCATACAGGGACTTACACTTGTTGGCTACATGCAAATCTGGCCCTTGAATTCATGGTAGCTGAGTGGGGAGATATGTTTATGTTTGTCTGACTTGCTAGTGCTTGTCTACCAAGCAATGAAAAAGCTGAAGGAGATCATAAGTGAAAGCAGGACAGAATTGTCCCAGGCCTACTTTCCACAGGAGTAGACATGTTTAAGGGCAGAGGGGTCACTAGGCCGCAGAATGCTAGATGCTTTCCACAGACTGTGGATGCTTTCCACAGACAGGCAACTGTGTTAACACTGAGGATCCAGTTTGGACTGGAGACCTATGAAATATTTAACCTAATTGATAATTGAAGCTTCATACTATAAAAAGATAATGCTAAAATTATTAATATTTTATAAAACTAGACACCCCCAGATTTCGGATACAGTCTCTTTGACACACCGTATTCCTACTCCCCCCTGCAAAAAGCTATACTATCATCGAACTACAAGAAGACAGTGGTGAAAAGAAGCCAAGGGAGAAATGATAATTAGAGAGCTCTACAGAAGTGGATGGATCATCTCCAGATTGCATCCTCTGGAGTCCAGAGGAATCGAACTGTTGGGGTGGATCTTTAAGAAATCCGATCATCACTACTAAATATACATAAAGGTGCACGCTTATGAATTATGCACACCTTTGAATTATGCATAACTGTTTTTCTTCAAATGTACTGGCAAAAAAACGTGCCCAGATATTTGCCATGCTAGGATATATAGACTGATCCTGTCAATTGCAGAAGTAAAAGGAATTCTTAACTTGAGAATTTATTGGTTCAATTTGAGCCATGTTGTCCCAATTTTTTTTTATGGCTCAGGAGTTATCATTGACCAATAAAGATGTTCAGTTCCCAAACATTCGAGAGGCAAGCAGACAACTATGTTTCTATTCTGCAGCACTGAAATCCTGCTGGTCCTTGTTGGTCTTTGTTTTTTTATGCCTTTGTTTCTACCTGTTAACCGTGTTCACACATTACAGTGAACGTATGTACATCCTGGCTGCACATTCATATATCTGTTTGTAAGAAACAACCACCATGCATTCACTTTAGAAATGAAACTGGAGGGCCAGTACCTGGATAAACGTGGGGTTTGTATCACATGTTCAGCTGTACACACATTGGTTGTGATTTGAGAATTAGAGCCAAGCTATGAATTAGACTTTCCTGGCAAGTGAACAGACTCACATATATTCCTCCCTGTTCACGTGCTCTCCACTTAATCAAGTGGAGTGCAAGTGAATGGCAAGTGAACAGGGAGGAATACACGTGAGTCTATTCACTTGCCACACAAGTGTAATTCATCACTTGTAGCTTGGCTCTGAGGGCCAAGCTACAAGTGACAAATGACACTTGAATGGCAAGTGTATTTCTCCCTGTTCACTTGCCCTCCACTCAATCCACTTGCCAGGCAAGTGTCATTCGTCATGTGTAGCTTGGCCCTTAGTCAACATACAATCAAGTGTACACCGTACAATAAAATTGGTTAGTCTTAAAGGTGCTACTGGACTCTTTTTGATTTTGCGACTACAGACTAACACGGCTAACTCCTCTGGATCTATGACCGTATATAGATAGAACATTTGGTTCACCGTGACTTGTAAACAGAACTACTGTGGATATCATTCTTTACATTTGCATTGAGTAATGCTCATATTACATTCAACGCAACTACAGCCAAACGTATGATTGAAACCACACATTTATCCAGTTGATGGCATAGGGTTACCAACTCCAGCTTGTAAAATTTTAGGATCCTGGGGAGAACATTTGGGAAGGGGAGAGAGCTCAAAATGGATGGGATCCTATAGATTCTATCCTCAAAAGCTACCATTTTCTCCAGGGGAACTGAGCTCTGGAGATCTCTGTCATCAGGAGATCTCCAGCCACCGCCTGGAAGTTGCCAAACCTACATCCTTGTGGAGTCTGAGGGCCAAGCTACAAGTGACGAATGACACTTGAACAGCAAGTGGATTGAGTGGAGGGCAAGTGAACACTGAGAAATACACTTGCCGTTCAAGTGTCATTCGTCACTTGTAGCTTCGCCCTGAGGTTCATATAGCTAGAGTTGTGGTGTGTAAGTTCCCCAAATCCAGGTCACATAATTGCAAATCATGTAAATCCTGGCCATTTTCATACTGCTTACCAGCCACGGAAGATTGTGCCGAGCTTCCGGAACGACAGCATCTTCCTGGCGCTATTTCACGCGAGAACTGCAAAATCATGCCAGGAAGATGCTGTTGTTCCGGGAGCTCGGTGTGATGTTCTGTGGCCGGTAAGCAGTGTGAAAACAGCCCTTGGCTAATTATAAAAAATGAGCACATTAATTGTTGTCTCACCTATCAGTTGCTCTGAATCACTCCCCCCCCCCCCCAAATCGTAGGATACCTCTCTCTGGCCATTTGTTCAAGCCTGGATTTATCCAAGCTCCCTTCTGGGACAACAGCAATGCTCTTCTGGGTGAGAAAAGGATGAGCTTTAGACTTGCTGCTCCAACAGTACATAGCTGTGTAATTAATATGCAAGGAGCACTTCCCATCTGCAAGTTCTTGTTCACTGTTCCCCCAGGTATTTCACCCTTGATGGTTAAATACTAAACATGTATGCACACAGCTTTATTTATTGTGTGTTGCCTTTGAAGAAACACAATAACCCCCCTCCAGGCTGGATCCTCTCCATGAGGGTTCAACATTCCTAACCATGACATTCCTGCTTCCCCTTTGGATCTCCAGGTTGCACAAGGGAACGTAGGAGATACCCTTTTCTTCAGCACTGAGAGGGATACTAGCCAGTTGGGAAGACAGGGCCAAGCTACACATGACGAATGACACTTGAACGGCAAGTGGATTGAGTGGAGGGCAAGTGAACAGGGAGAAATACACTTGCTGTTCAAGTGTCATTCGTCATGTGTAGCTTGGCCCTGAGAACTGTCCTGTGTTTTGCTTGAACAATGAGACTTTCCCTCACCACCATGCCAGCCCTGCTTCTTTCACTCTTTCCTCTCAGGGCCCCTTTGTCAGGCTGCTTCATCTGCTTCTCTAATACCACCTGCCCCTGAAGGCCTTCTTCTCATGGTCTTGGAGAGAAGGAAGTGCAAGGATGGAAATGCTAGCCAGGCAAAAAGGCAGCGCCATGCTCAGGTTTCTCCTTTGTTATATTCTTTCCTTGTTCTATGTGAAATCAGTTGGGGGTTTCGGGAACTGGTAGACTTCCTAATTGCCTGGGCCCACAGAGAATTTCCCACCCCCAGAACCCAATTTCCTGCTCTTGAAAAATTGAGGAGTGGGAGAGAAAAAATGGCCTCCATAGTGACACTCTAGGGATTTTCCCAATCTCTATGGTCTTTACCATAGTGACCAGGGAAAACTCCTAGAGGGTCACCTGGAAATATATCGTCCCCAAATTGCACCCTCCATAGGCACCACCCACCAAATCTCCTGTCATTTGCCTAGGTAGTATTGGGAATCCTCGGTACCATTCCAGGCTACTTACTGGACATCACTCACTTTAGGGTTGTTCCTCTTCAATGACCCTCATAGGGGGTGGTAGTTTTTTCTCTCATTCAAAGATGATGATGATCAACCAGGTTGACTATATATCATTAATATATGTCAGTCTTAGCAAACCTAAAATATATGAGAGACTCAATTCAGGATTTGCTTAATTAATTTCTCTGTTACACTCCACTTTCATGTAGCCTGCCTATTTGTGCATATTCATCTGTCCTTGTGATACAAGGTTCTTATTTTGGGAAGGTGTTAATTATCTGGAGGGAAAAGCTTCTGGACTTAAAAATAACTGTTCTTATTCAGCGGATATATTTCTGGCACTAACAATTAATAGGCACTAAAGCACAAAACTAGACAGGATGACCAAAGACACTTTTGATAAAGCATGAGGATTTTAAAACCAAGAGGGTTACACAGCAAAGGTTGCTAAACTCTCACCCGGAAGATGTAAGCTTAGGTATTCTCCAATCTCATTTTTTCAGGCAAGCTAAATGATATAACTGATCTCGGCTGGAAGAAATCTAGTGTTACCAACAGGCATGGATAAAATTGTCCTACTCCTTTTGTAAAGGTTTAATGTGAGGAAATGGGCAGCTGAAACTTTTCATGGCATGGAGATAATACTAACATTCGATTTATATACCACCCATCAGACAACTTAATGCCTACTCAAAGCGGTTATAAAGTGTGCTATTATGATCCTCAAGACAATCACCTTGTGAGATGGGTGGGGCTGAAAGAGCTCCAAGAAACTGTGACTGACCTAAGATCAAACCCAGCTCTCTGAACAACATCACCTGGTAAATAAGATCCCATTAAGCTTCTATTAAAAGGACACAACATTCTGAACACACATGATATTGCCTTATACTGAATCAACTGTTGGTTCAATAACAACAGCAACAACAATAACAATATTCAGTTTACATACCGCCCTTCAGGACAACTTAATGCCCACTCAGAGTGGTTTAAAAAGTGTTATTATTATCCTCATGACAATCATCCTGTGAGGTGGGTGGGGCTGAGAGAGCTTCGAGAGAGCTGCGACTGACCCAAGGTCATCCAGCTGGCTTCAAGCAGAGGAACAAACCTAGTTCTTCAGATTAGAGTCCTGCCGCTCTTAACCACTACACCAAACTGGCTCAGTATTGTCTGCTCAGACTGGAAGCATCTCTCCAGGTCTCCAGATCTCAGGCTATCTGGCCATTTCTTCTGGTGGTGCTGGGGACTGAACCCAGGACATTCTGCATGCCAAGCAGGTGCTCTACCACTGAGCCACAGGGAAAATACTAGGACATTGCATTTGGCAATGCTAAATACACTTGCCATGGAATACTGGTAGTGTGCATGCGGTGGAATCAGGGACCCACAGGCCTCACCTGCACTCTGTTTGTGCTCTTGAAACTTCACTCCATTTGATGGGGGCACACCTGGGCTTAAAGATATGTGCCTGGTACTATCATGTATTGTTTGAGACATGCGCACTAAAGCTTTGCGAGACACTTATGCATGATTGCTATGCCGAAAATTAAGGATGATCATTAATCCTCTGCTAATTCCTTTGAATTTTCCACTGACAATTGTGTCAGTCCACCTAATTACCAATACTCTACGAAAATTTGAGCTCATTTTTAAATGTTGGGAGGAGCAAAGCATGTCCAAATTCTCTTTGCTGATATAGGTAGGGTTACTAACTCTGGATTGGAAAATTCTTGGAGATTTAAGAGTCACTCTAAATGTTACTTCTTTTCGTCACAGAGCCAACTCATGCTCTGCGCAGTTAACACAGCAGCTCTTGGGAATGGCTTCTGTAAAAAAGGAGAGCTCAAATTGGCTTGGAAAGCTGATGCCGGGGAGGGAGAACTTCTGCCTTTCTCCCAAGCTTCCCCCACCCCCACTTTTCCCACTTCTACTGTGACACCTACACAAAATGCCTCCATATGGCTCCATGGTGAAATCATAGAAGAAGTAATGTCTATAGTGGAGCCTGAGGGTGGTAGGCTTGGTATGGGAAGGGACCTCAGTGGGATATAATGCCTCACTCCAAAGCTGCCATTTACTCCAGGGGAAGTCATATCTGTCGTCTAGAGATCAATTGCAATTTCAAGAGATCTCAAGGCCTCACCTGAATGTTGACAAAAGGCCTCACATTCCTGTCTTCTAACAAGAAAGTAATAATGCTATGTGGATCAGCACCGATATCATCCTTTGAGTGTTCAAAATTATTTTCATGCATTAGTGGGGTAATTCAACCCAGTAGATTGCACTGGTGTCATCATTTCTAAAGTCAATATTATTCTATAGATGAGCCCGAAAACAGCTTTGCTAAGGTCACCTATGAAGTTCGTGGCAGAGGTAAGATTGGAACTTGTGACTTTCTGTTTCACAGGGCAGCAGCTTTGCCATCATACTGCCCTAAGTATTAACATTTCTCAGCCCACACCAAGACAAGAGGAGATCGGTCTACTTTTCACCATCAAAGAATGGGGTGATTAATTTGACTATTGGGCTATACCATTTTAGACTACAGGTAGGGTCTCATGTAGCAGATTTTTAAAAAGATATCTACAGATAGATAGCATGGTGTAAAGTCGGAGCTCTGTGTTAGAGGCTGATGACCCTCTACTATTACTTTTGGGAGCTACAGTCCAAAGGGGAGGGGGGGATGCCATAAAGAAGAATGTTGATAAAGCTTCAGGATATCACCAGGGGATCAGTGACCATGGGAAGGGGGGTGAGGCAGACCCATAGCTTAAGGCCAGGAAATGCTTGATTGCTTGTGACAGTCAGATGGTTGCAGAACCTCACATGGCATTTGTGACATGCAGCACACTAGCTGTCATGGGCTGGGCTAGCCCAAGCAGGGTGGTTCAAGTCCAAACCTTAAGACACATTGCTTCCACGCCCGGCAGTTCCTCCAGACTGGCTCTTATAGCCAGGCGTGGTTTTCAGCCAGTTGCTGGGGCTCCATCCTGATGCTACTCATCGTCACTCTCCAGCAGCTGGCATTGGCTCAAGAAGCGAGTGCTGCACCGTCTCTCCTGCAGTTCCAGTCTCTGGTGCTGCCTGCAGCGTTCATTGGGCATTGGTGAACCTGGGGGGTGGAGACTCTTGGCTGTGCTGCACCTGTAGAAGTCCCTGGCTGAGCTTCCCCTGTGGTATTGGAGCTAGAGGGTGCTGGTGTCTTATCTGCTGGCTGCAAGCTCTGATCAGCCAGCAGCTGTTGCTCCTGATTGCTGGCTTCTGATGAATCAGGGTTAGGGCTGGCTACACAGGGCTCCTCTTCTCCTGAGGAGTCCTGGCTGGCCACATGAGGCTCCTCTTCCCCAGAGGAGACCTTGCTCTGAGACTGGGCCACGACACTAGCCCTGTTTATAAATTACAGCAGGAGTTCTCAAACTTTTTTGGCTACCACCCCTTGGTTTAATTTCTGTTGCCCCTACCCTATCCTAATATATAAAAGGCTAACCGTGTTCCAGACAACTCACTTCCTATCCTGGCGCACCTCCAGTGTGCACTACAGTGTAGGGAAGCCCAGAAGAGGCAGCCTGTCCCTCTGAAAGCACACTGCACCAGGAAGCCCAGGGTGGGAAAGGACTAGAGCAGGTGGCAATGCCCTCCCCCTGCCTTCACCCAGGTGGGATCAGGAATGGAGCATGTAGCAATGCCTGCCCCCCACCTTCACCCATCTGGGATCAGGAGTAGAGCAGGTGGCAATTTCTGACCCCACCTTCACCCAGGTTGGATCAGGAGCAGAGCAGGGGCAATGACCTCCCCTGCCTTCACACTGCTGGGATCAGGAGTAGAGCAGGTGGCAATGCCAACCCTTCTTCACCCAGCTGGAATCAGGAGCAGAGCAGGTGGCAATGCCCATCCGCCACCTTCACCCAGCTGGGATCAGGAACAGAGCAGGGGGTGATGCCTGCCCCTCACCTTTACCCAGATGGGATCAGGAGTGGAGCAAGTGATGATTCACACCCTCCACCATCACCCAGCTGGGATCAGGTGAGGAGCAGGTAGCAATGCCCCCTTCCACATTTACCCAGCTGGATAAGGAGTAGAGCTGGTGGCAATACCCATCCCTGCCTTCACCCTGAAGAGATCAGGTGAGGAGCAGGTGGCAATGTCCACCCCCCACACCTTTACCTAGCTGATAACAGGAGTAGATTAGGTGAAATGCCTGCCCCTCACCATCACCCAGCATGGATCAGGACAGAGCAGGTGGCAATGCCTGCCCCCTTCCTTCGTCCAGCTCAGATCAGGAGCAGACCAGGTAGCATTACCTGCCTCTGCCTTCATACTGCTGGGATCAGGAGCAGAGCAGGTGGCAATGTCAACCCCTCTTCACCCAGCTGGAATCAGGAGCAGAGCAGGTGGCAATGCCCACCCATCACTTTCATCCCACTGGGATCAGGAATGAAGCACAGGGCGATGCTTGCCCCTTGCCTTTACTCCGGTCGGATCTGGAGTGGAGCAAGTGGCGATTCACACTTTCCACCTTAACCCAGCTGGCATCAGTTGAGGAGCAGGTGGCAATGCCCACCCTTGCCCACACCCAGATGAGATCAGGTGAGGAGAAGGTGGCAATGTCCACCCCCACACACATGTTTACCCAGCTGCTAACAGGAGTAGATTAGATTCAATGCCCGCCCCTCACCATCACCCAGCAGGGATCAGGACAGAGCAGGTGGCAATGCCTGCCCCCTTCCTTCACCCAGCTCGGATCAGGAGCAGAGCAGGTAGCATTACCTGCCTCTGCTTTCACCTAGCTGGGATCAGGAGCAGAGCAGGTACCAATGTCTGACCTTGCCTTCAGCCATGTTGGATTAGGAGTGGAACAGGGGGCAATGCCCACCCCTGCCTTCACTCAGCTGGGATAAGAAGCAGAGCAGGTGGCAATGCCTGCCCCCTTCCTTCACCCAGCTGGGATCAGGAACGGAGCTGATGGCATTTCCTGCCTCTGCCTTCATCCAGCTGGGATCAGAAGAGCAGGTGACAATGCCCGCCTCCTGCCTTCACAAATTTTGGGTCAGAAGCAGAGCAGGGGGCAATGCCTGCCCCCTTGCCAGCACTTGGACTGGTTCAGGAGTGGAGCAGGCAGAAATGTCTGCCCCCATTCACCCAGCTGGGATCAGGAGTGGAGTAGGTGGCAAGGTCTGCCCCCTTCTTCACCCAGCCAGGATCAGGCATGGAAGAGGAGGCAATGCCCACCCCTTTCACCCTGCCAGCATGGAGCAGGAGGCAATGCCCTCCCCCTTTCACCTTGCTGGAATTACTAGAGGAGCAGGTGGCGATGCCTGCCCTCCCTTTACGCAGCTGGGATCAAGAACAGAGCACATGGCAATGTCTGTCCCCCGCCTTCACCCAGCCGGGATCAATCACGGAGGAGGAAGCAATGCCCACCTGCCCACTCTCCCCTTTCTAGAGGCCATTGTATTTTTTCTCACAATGGGCTTTGTTACTAGTAAAAAAGCGTTACTCAGAAAAGCAGTTTGCACAACCCACTAAGGAAGATATGAAAAATGAAATTCAATAAAGTTCAAAGCAGTAACAATCGCACATTTATTCAAAAAGGTTTACAATTACCAAATTTTAAATTATACCATGACGTGGTATGTTTGGACTGGCTAAGGGAATGGTTGACATTGAAGCATTTGAAGTTATTAGCATTGGAAGGATATAATAAATTATTCGGATGCATATCTATGGTATGACAAAGTAAAAGCAGACTCTATGTTTCTACATCATTATGTAAGAAGAAGCTTGTTTGCTGTATGGACTAAATACAAGAAATATATGGAAGAGACTATACCAATGTGGATTATCCCTGCGGAAGTAGTAAATCCAAGAACAGAATATGCAGGGGAAGACTGGTTGACATATAAAGAGATTCTTGAGATAAAGCAGAACAATTATTTGCTTAAAGGCAATGATGAATTGCCATTCCAATATGGATGGTTTCAATATATGCAGATAAAATATTTGTATGAGAAAGACAAAAGGAAAAATGGTTTTAGACTACAAAACTCTGAGATTGAGAATTGTTTGCTTCAGGGGGGGAAGAAAATAATTTCTAAAATATATAAGATATTATTGAAATGGTTCACAGAGGAGGAGGCCATTAAAGTTCAGATGGTTAAATGGGCAATAAATTGTAATAGGGAAATTTCAATGGAAGCTTGGGAAAAGGTATGGAAAAATGTAGTTAAAATTTCAGCATGTACCACGGTGCGTGAAAATGTTTATAAAATGATGTTTAGATGGTATTTAACACTGAAGAAGTTGGCCAATGGTAATAGTCAGATGTCTGATAAATGTTGGAAATGTAAACAGCATGAAGGTTCATTCTATCATATGTGGTGGACTTGTGATAAGGCAAAACAGTTCTGGGGGATATAGTAAAATTTATGTCAGGTATTTTACAAAGGAATATAAATAAAACCCTGGAATTGTTGTTATTATGCATGAACCTAGAAGACTTTGATAAAATGGACAGAGTTATGGTGTTTTATATGATTACGGCGGCCAGAATGTGTTATGCACAGTTGTGGAAGACTCAGGAGATACCATCTATGGAAGATTGGATTTTGAAAGTTTTGAATATGGCAGAAATGGACAAATTAACAAGGAAATTGAAAGAACAAGAAGAACTGGACTATACATCAAGCTGGGAAAAATTCAAGAAATATGTGGAGAAAAAGTGGGACATGAAGGGGAAATTGTGGTGTTTGGATAGTTGTTAAAGGGGAGATAGAAACTTACTTAAGGTTAAAAGGGGGTATATTATTATATTTTACTGGATTAGTACAGAGTTATAGTATTATAGTATTATAAAATTAAGAGTAAGATAGTATATTCATATGGGAAAGTATAAGATTGAATAACAAGGTTGTATAGGTTATAGGGAGTATATATGATATTTTAGTGATGTGATAGAAGTAATATATCTATAATATAGATAATAGGTATTTAAGGAATAGTATATTACACATATATATCTATTTTTTTAGTTAGTATATGTACTTACTATATACTTATATAATTTTTATACTCTTAATTTAGATAAGTATTATATTAAGATAGCTAAGATAGCTAAGACAAGTAAATAGATTAAATTAGTATGTATTATATAGATATATATTATAGACTTTAAGAATTTATATGATATATTCTTTAGCTTAAGTTGGGTATGGAAAACTGTTGGGAGTCACTAGAAAAGGGGGGGAAGGATGGGGAAAATGCAATGGGGTGGAAAATGATAATGATTTCTATGTTTATGTTTGTAAACCCATCCAATAAAAAATATTCTTTAAAAAAATCCAATTGAACTAAACTGGTCTAACTAAATCTCTGGTGGCTACAACTAAAAGTTCCTGCAATTGCCACCAATTTCAGCACTATGCAGTGGCAGAAACTTGAAGCAAGGAGGATGCTTCGCTCTAGGCTCTAGCGTGATCAATAATCAATAAGCAAATGCTCAGAGGGGTCCACCTCCAGTGCCTCGTAGGGTTGCCAGGTCCCCTTACCCTGCCGGGGGCACATGCATGCTTTGCAGTGGGATGATCTGCACCCCAAACAGTCCTGACCATTTTGTGCCCAAATCAACTGACTGCAAAACACAAGAGCACTCTCAAGGCGGTGTGACGACATTACTCCTGGTAAGTGGCCTCTTAGCACGCCCTAGGTAATCCCACTGCCCCCCAGGAGGTGGTACCACCCACTTTGGAACCTCTGTATTATAGTGAACACCTGTACAGCTTGCATGCGAGAAAGAGCTTTACTTTACAAATGAAATCAGGGATCCGTTCCTGGATCTGTGTGTGTGTGGTTTTGATGGCACATTCAGCTGCACATGCACTGAATGTTACATGAGAGTTACTCAACACACACTTTGAAAAAAATCAAACGTTAATGGATTCCATGTGTTTTCAGTATGACTTGCAAACACAGCTAGAGTGTTCAAAGGGAGGAGGCTCTATCAAAAATACCCTCTTTTGAGCTGCTCTAGAGGGGGATCAGAAGAAGAAGAAAAAGCTGGGTGCTGAAAACTCCTTTCTCTTCTGAGTAGAGGGTACAGGGTCTTGACAGAGTTACTTGGAGGACATCCGTTTCAGCGGGAAGGGGGAAGGCAGTGCACAAAGCAGTGAATCCAACAACTAGCTTTCTCCTTGATTTCTAGCTTTGTTGGTACTGGGGAGAGAGCGATTGTATAGAGAAACACCATCACCATCACCATCACCATCACCATCACATAATAATAATGATGATGATGATGATGATGATGATGATGATGATGATGATGATGATGATGATGATGATATAAAAGGCTAACCTTTGTTCCAGACAACTTACTTCTTACCCTGGGGAGCCTCCAGAGGGCTCTGCCATGGAGGGAAGCCCAAAAGAGGCATCCCATTCCTCCAAGACCATGCCACATCAGGAAGCCCAGGCTGGGATCAGGTGAGGAGCAGGCGGCAATGTCTGCCACTGCCACCCACCTTCATGCAGTTGTGTTCACAAGCAGAGCAGGTGGCAATGCCCGCCCCCACCTTTACCCAGCTGGGATCAGGAGTGGAGCAGGTAGCAATGCCTGCCCCTGCATTCACCCACATGGGATCAGACAGTGCATTCACCCAGCTGAGATCAGGAGTGGAAACCAACAAACTATTCCCAGGGGAAACAACACAGGCAAAAAGCCCTACAATCAACACAAAAGTTTTTTCGTAAATTTTTTTAACAATTTTATAAAGTGCAAAAGTGTATCAAAATATTTACAAAATGTTACAAACCACTCATAATACAATATCAATACAAAATTCATATACAATCTGTTTCAAATGTGGAAAGAATGATTCAGCACACGTTAATTCATTCACAAGGAGTTCCTTTTCAGTGGTGCAAAAGCACTCTTCTAATAACATTGAAGCTAGAAATAGCCGAGAAGCCAACTTGATGGAGCAGAGAGACTGTAGACGTCAAGTTGTTCAGGTTGTCACGCCAAGGCTGTGAAGCTGTGGAAGGTCACGTCTACGGGTTCAGCTAGCAAATTTTATCACATCCCGTTTCGCATTATTGCGTCACCACAGGCATATTTTCTGTTGAATAACAATACAAATAGCCAATCCACAATGATCCATTTCAAAATACTTTAAATGCAATTATTTCAGTATGTTACTTACAGCACAAGCTTCCAAACAAACATTTTTCACATCACCATCTTGATATTCTGTGGTTGGTCGGTCTGACGCCACGGGTGGCTTCACAATCCGATGTAATTTAACTACAAGTTTCTTAAAGGGACATTACACATTGCCATGACTAAGCAATTTCACAAAAAGGAGGTAAAATTTAATTCATTATTTAGCCCATAAGGGGTCAGTGTGTTCAAACAGAAAATCCAACAAGATTCCGTTTGTAAGAGTTTTTGTTTAGCATTTTCAGACCTCATTCCAAAATTTACTAAGTCTATAACCTCCAAAATAGACAGTTTTAATTCTTCTCTTGTATTATGAAGCTAGGTGAACCTGTAGGGTTACAAAAAACTTTTTTTGTTGATTGTAGGGCTTTTTGCCTGTGTTGTTTCCCCTGGGAATAGTTTGTTGGTTTTCCATCTGTAATCCCAGGGAGAGGCCTCTCAGTTTCGGAGATCAGGAGTGGAGCAGGTAGCAATGCCTGCCCTCCACCTTCACCCAGCTGGGATCAGGCACAGAGCAAGTGGCAATGCCCCCCCCCATCTTTACCCAGCTAGGATCAGGAGTGGAGGAGATGGCAATGCCTGCCCCTGCATTCACCCACCTGGGAGCAGATGTGAAGCAGGTGGCAATGCCAGCCCCCTTCACCCAGCTGGGATCAGGAGTGGGGCAGGTGGCAATGCTCTCCCCCCTGCCTTCACCCAGCCGAGATCAGACACGGAGCAGGTGGCAATGCCCACCCCCTGCTTCACTGAGCTGGAATCCGGTGTGGAGCAGGGGATGATGTCCACCCACTGCCTTCATCTAGCTGGCATCAGGCATAGAGCAGGTGGTGATGCCTGCCTCTGCCTTTAGAAGGAGAAGAGAGATCAAGACTTACAGTTCCTGTAAACCGTTAAAGTGCACCATGCACAAGCCAAGTGATACTCAATAAATTATATTTAAATATAAAGTGCAAGGTGCACCGTGTTCAATAAATAACAATAAATAGTTACTGAAGAGCAATAAATGACTCACATCCAACAATAAATACACTGAATAATACTACAACAACAGATCATAATACTTTACACAGATCATGCAGTCAGAGAGTTCTCTTCTACTACCCGACCATAAGTGTTGGTGATGAAGGCTTGATGTCCTGACTCCTGAGGTAAATCCTTTTGATAATAGTAGAGTTCCTATGATGTTAAATCATCCTTTTTCTTCTTTTACAGGTGCATACTCACCCACCAGGAGAAGAAAGGGCTCCCGGGCAGGGGAATGTAAAAGACCAGTCAAGTCAAGATGGAGGACAGGGTCAAAAGCCGCTGCAAATTGCTCAACAGGGAGCTAGTTGTTCTCCTGTTTTGACAAGCTTTTCCAAGAGCATTCAAAGACAGCAATATTCTCCATCTCCAATTAATCAGGAATGACAAACTCTGCAGTGAACAACCATAATAGGTACCCAGATACAAAGTGAGCTATTATCCCACTTTGAGGCACAGTGCAGGAGGCAATGTCCACTCCCCTTCACCTGGCCAAGATCAGTTGCGGAGCAGGCAGCAATGCCTGTCCTGCCTTCACATGCCCAGGATCAGGAGTGAGAGCATATGGCAATGCCTGACCCACCTTCACAATGCTGGGATCAGGAGCAGAGTAGGCGACAATGCCCGCCCCTTCACCTGGCTGGGATGTGGCACAGAGCAGGAAGCAATGCCCACCCCAATTTACCATCCAGGATCAGGTGCGGAGCAGGCAGCAATGCCTGTCCTCCCTTCCACCCAGTCTGAATCAGGTGCGGAGCAGGAGACAATGCCCCCCCTCACCCGACCGGGATCAGGAGCAGAGCAGGAGGCAATGTTCACTTCTGCCTTCACCCAGCCATGTTCAGTCACGGAGGAAGAGGCAATGCCCGCCCTGCCCAACCTCCCCTTCCTAGAACGTGTTGTATTTTCCCCACAATAAGCTTTGTTAGTAGTAGTAGTAGTAGTAGTAGTAGTAGTAGTAGTAGTAGTAGTAGTAGTAGTAGTGGTAATAATAATAATAATAATAATAATAATATTCAATTCATATACCACGCTTCAGTACAACTTAACGCCCACTCAGAGCAGTTTACAATGTATGTTATTATTATCCTCCCAACCCTGTGTGGTGGCTGGGGCTGAGAGACCTCTAAGAGAGCTTTGGGCTGATGACCCCCAGCTGTATCTGTTGATGGATAGTCTAAGATAGTACATCTGCATTCTAAGATGTTGCACCTGCATTCTGAGATAGTACAACAAAGAATACAGTTTATCACACCATCTACTGCATGTTTGAACTTAGGCTTTGCCAAAATATGAGCGTTTGTTTTCTTCATTTCTTCACCTGTGTGGAAAAGGAAACTGCTGTTACCCCACAGTTTGTTAGAAGAAGGGACTGGCGATGTCTCTTGCTCAGGCCTTTAGGACTGCCAGCAGAGATGTAGGAAGGCAACAACCATAGAGTCCGTTAGTTAGATAGGCTGCTATCAGTCTCCTTCCTGCTGTTGCCAGGGGAACTTCCTTCCTTCCTTCCTTTCTCTCCTCCTCCTCTCTCTCTTCTTCCCTGCATGTAGCATGGTGTCTCCTCCTAAAAGCCTTTCAATCTAAAGCCATCCTTAGCTAGTCAGATCAGTTATTCGTTCTTTCTCCCCACTAAACGTATGTACATATATTTCTTTAGATAAATAAACAGTTATTGGTCCTCTATCTTGGATAAGATGCTTTCAGTGTGCAGTTGGTTTAGTTAACGTGCCTTAACTAAAACCGAATACAGTTCTAAATAAAGGACAAGAAACAGAGAGCGGGAAAGGGAGATCCTTGTAGAACACATTTTCTCCCATTTATTCTATAATCAAATTTGGCTTTCCTGGTAATTTTACATAATTTGAATGGGTATATTGCCTTCAACGGCATAAACAAGCACCACCTTTTCTGCCTCTGCAAATATAATAGTTGTACTATTTAGCATCTTGGATTCAAATAAGCTTCAGTAATATCTAATTAAATATTTGTACTTTTTTTTCCAACTGAAATTAGTTTATAATATTGTCCGATGCATTTTTCTTCTTATTCTCCTAATTCTTTAATTATCTGCGATCCTCTTTGGCCACCTAATTTTGCCTAATTTTACTTTTGGCTTCCTGTAGAGAAGTTACATTTGCATCTAATTATCATTTGAAGGGCAATACTGACTCCCACACTTATACCTTTAAAGGGAAGGAAAAGCAATATTGGATGCTGACCCAGGATAAAAACGACAGTAAATAAAGAAAATATCTGAAAGTGACTTCATCTTTCACTGTCGAAATAAAAAGAACTTGGGATAAAAGAAAACGGTCAAGATCCAGAACTCAGACCTGGATTTTCAGTGTTCAGAACTTTGGCACTGTACTTTGGTTTAGAAAATGTGTATTTCACACACCTCTCGGTTTGCAAGTGATCCTCTTTTCAATTTGGGCCCACATTTACACTAGTCTAAGCATAAGAAAGCTGCTTTCATCTGCTTCCCACTCAACTGCCAAAGGAGCTTCATCTGGACAGTGATCCACACAAATGGCTATAAGGGATACCTGACAAAGTAACAAGACACCTCTTCAAGTGTAGAATGAACCCTGAGAACCTGGGCAGAATGAAATAATAAGTAAAGATTATTGAAAGGAATAATACAGAGATCTGGCCTGTAGAATTAAAAAAAAAAACACCAAAGCAGTCAGAATAATATCAGGAATTCAGTGTAATGCCGGATTCATTTTTGTTTTCCCGGCCATGTCGGACGCTCCTCTCCGCAGATCCAGGAGGAAGCGCCCAAGCAGCCTGACCAGGTGGTTGACCTGCGAGGGTTAACCCCCAAGACTCCCAGTGAGGGAGTCAGGGTCCGGAGCACGCCGGGAAGAGCCCCCTGAAGTCGATGCAGGGGGTAAATTGCCCGTTTGCTCCTACGGAGGCCGGAAGACTTGCGCAGCACATCGCGTGCTGCCGGGCCATGGAGAACGGCAACAAGCAGATTTAAGGTGAAAACCTGTAAGTAAGCGAATTCCTTCTGTCATTCCAAGCGTATGCAAAGGATTGGTGGGAGTTGAAGCTAAGAAGTTTCGGATATCTTCCCCTTCATTGAGTTTTGGAACTTAGTTGGCGGACTCCCCCCCACACAAGATGGCGACGAAAAAGCAGAGCCCTGCTGTGGGCAAATCTGTTTTGGCTGCTTTGCAGGGGAAAGGAGAGTGTCTTGAAGAGGTGGTTAAATGGTCGGTCGTTGAAGCTATGAAGCCCTTTGTTGATAAGCTAAATGAAATTGGTCACAGGGTTGGCTCAGTTGAGAACGAAGTGAAAACCATTAAAGACGTAGCGTCTGGGGCAGAGCACTCTGCTCAGGAAAACGCAGAACTCATGAAAGCAACAAACAAAGAAGTAAAGCTTTTGGAGAATCAATTGATAGGGTTACAAGAGGATCGTGCTCAGACGGTATTGCGTCTTCAGAATGTGAAGGAGGAGGAAAGTGAAAACTTAAAGGATTTGGTGTCGGAACTTTTGACATCATCCGCAAAGGCAACTAAAGAAGAGTTAAAAAGCGATATTCTGGAAGTCCGCCGGACATCTTGCAAATATGCAACGAAGCGTCAGCTGCCTCGCGAGATTATTATAGATTTTTCATCTAAGAAGACTCGGGACACCATCTTATATAATTCGTACAATGTGGACTTGGACTTTCTGGGTAACAAGGTTAAGATATTGAAGGACGTTCCATTTTTAGCTCGGAAAAGATGATTCAAATACAAAAGGTTTGCAGCTCTTCTGAAGAAGCATGAAATAAAATACAAATGGTTATTTCCGGAAGGCATCTGGTTCAGTTATAAAGACCAAGCCTACAAGATAACATCGGAAGTACAGCTGAGGGACTTTGTGTTTAATCATCAAGAGTTCCAGCAAGGAGAGGATTTAGAATCTGAAGGGGGGAATGGGGAGGAGGGAGTGAGCGCAGCTACTGTAGCTGTTCAGAGAGAGCTGCGACCGAGACGCAGGGGGGGGAGAAGACCTGATCCTGACTGTAGTTCGTATATAAGATCTACCAATCTAATAGCATATTAGAAAGTTTAACTTTAAATAATTGTATTATGAAGGGAATGCAATACTTGTAGTTGTAGTGTGTATTTTTTATATGTTGTTTCTTCCCTTTCCCCCTGTTCCCTTTTTCCCTTTTTTGTAGTTTTTGAGGTTAGTAATTAAAAAAAAAAGGAATTCGGTGTAATGCCCAACATTAGAAAGCCTCTCCAAAGAGCCTAAAATTCCAAATTCCTACATTCTGTGCAATGCACTGCATTCAAGACAGAAGGTAATAAGTAGGGCTAGGGGATAAAGTGGAGATGATAAAACTACTCATCTGTTCAGGTCAGTTTGGAGCCAATATGATGTAGTGGTTAAGAGCGGCAGGACTCTAATCTGGAAACGCGAGTTTGATTCCCCTCTCCTCCACTTGAAGCCAGCAGGGTGACCTTGGGCTAGTCATGTCTAGAAATGGGCACGAACAGCAATATGAACTCTAAAAAGCCATGAACAGCCCAATCTGCTGTTCGCAAACAAGCTGTTTGTGAGGCCCCATTCTAAATGAACTCTAAACGAACAAGTGGTTGTTGCAAGCGTTCATTTCTGTTCATCAAGCCAGACAGTCTGGCACCTGCAATCAATTCCCTTGGCAACCGGAGGCAGGGACTGCCTGAACTCTTGCTGTTGCCCTGGAAACCCCACTCTAAACCCAATATAGCTAGATAGGCAGGTCTTCCTTTCAAGTGTGGAGCTCCAAATTTTTTACAACAAGGAAGCAAAGAGCAGGGGGGAGGGGGGCTCCCAGCTCTGGTTTTGCAGACAGTGGAGAGAGAGAGACATTTGTTGTTGGCATTTTGATAGAGAGACAGGGAGAGTGCATTGGAGCTTGACTTTTCTTTGTGTGTGGTGCGATAGGGATCTACCTCTTCAAGTTCCAGGGCTGCTGCCAGGCTCTGGGCCATGCTATTGTTTATTACTGGTAATTTTCCTGCTGCCTGTTCATGTAAGGTTTCTGAGAGTGGTGTGGTAGGGATCTACCCCTTCAGGTTCCAGAGCTGCTGCCAGGCTCTGGGGCCAAGCTATTATTTATTATTGGTACCTTTCCTGCTGCCTGCTCGGGTAGGGATTTGGGGAGTCGTGTGGTAGGGATCTTGATGGCTGGAGGAGAGCCTGCTGGCCCCCATGAACAAAGAACAATAAACATGTTCATGAACAGGTCATGTTCGTCAATGTTCATTGTTCATGGATGGCAATGAAGAACGAACATCTTTTTTTCTTTCTTTCTGTTTGTGCCCTTGTCTAGTCATGGCTCTTTGGAGCTCTCTCAACCCCACCCACCTCACAGGGTGTTTTGTTGTGGAGATAAATACATACTTTGTAAACCACTCTGAGTGGGCATTAAGTTGTCCTGAAGGCTGGTATATAAATCAAACGCTATTATGTTATTAAGGAAAAGGTTCTGACTCCAAGGCAGGGATCCAAGTGTCCAGCCGTGAAGCAATCCAAAGAATTCCAAAAGGGAGGGAAGCAGAGACATATGATGGATATCCAGCATGATGAGTTCTCTGCTCACAAGACACAGGTAACACTGAGCAACCACAAGCTCAATTTGGGGGCAGATTCTGGTCCAAGTTATAGAGCCAAGAGCTTTGAATCAAAAACAGACAATTCTTTTCAGAGAGGGACAAGGATAAGTTTTCTTACTGAACAAAGTGGAAGAGGGAATGAATCATGTCCTGGTAATATTTCCCAATAAAGTAAACAGAACAAAGATTTCCTAGTGTAGAGGGGTCATACTTCAGAGAAGTCTTGGTCTAAATGGTTGCTTTGTTCGAAAAAAGTTTTAACATCCATAGAGACAGTAAAATCTATCTGAGGGAAATAAAATGCAAGTTTATTTTAAAGCCACAATGATTAATTGATCTAATTACAATCTAGCAATCTAATAGCCAGGGATAGGGTGAGGGAGATTTTCTACTCAAGATGGCTATTCCTCATCACTTGATTTTTGTTATAGTAAGAGGACAAAAATGGAGGCTTATTGGTAGCATCTCTTAAACTAGGCTTAGTGACTTGTAGAATCAATATCATTTTTTACATCTTTCTGTACACAGACATTGAACATTCATGATACTTATCTACATCTATATGTGCCCGCTGACCCAGATGATCCCTGCTTTGGGCTGGGTTGTCATCAATATGCTGATTACACCCAGCTGTATCAGTTGATGGACAGCCAACTGGATGTTGCACCAGATACCTTGGCTGGAGGTTTGGAGGCTGTGGTGACTTGATTAAAACAGAGTTACCTGAGATTGAACCCTCTGAAGACAGAGGTCCTGTATCAGAACCATGGGACGTTGTGTGGGAGGATCCAGCTCGCAGCCCTGGATGGAGTACAGTTGATGCCTGCGTCAATGATGAGGAGTCTAGGTACGGCCATGGATGTCTGCATCAATGATGAGTCTAGGTATGACCATGGATGCCATACTTTCAATGGAGACCCAGGTGTCAGCAGTTGCCAGGTCTGCTTTCTTTCATCTTCGGCAGGTCAGGCAACTTTCTCCATACCTCTCCTCCCAGTACTTTTCCACAGTGATCCATGCAATGGTCACTGCCAGACTGGACTACTTGTGCCTGACCCAGAAACAACAACTGATCCAGAACGCAGTAGCACATGTCCTTACCAGGACACCATTCAGGACCCATATTCAGCCAGTGCTACAGCAGCTGCACTGGTTCCCAGTTGAATTCCAGATCAGGTTCAAGATTTTGGTCTTGATATTCAAAGCCCTTAACTGACTGGGCTGGCAAATCTTCGAGACCACTTTTCCCAATACGTCCCCCAGAGAGCTTTGTGTTCTGCTGGTGGTCCCCGGCACGAGGGGCATCTGTCCGGCCTCAACTAAGGCCAAGGCTTTTTTGGCCCTGGCTCCAGCCTGGTAGAACTCTCTTCACTCTATCTCACTTTCAGATAGGCTCTTTAAACTGCATACAGAGTATACCTAGATCAGATTTTGAATTTCAGATTGTGTCACATTTTTCTGCTACACCCACCACTTTTGTTTGTTCTTCTCTCTTAGTTTTATGATATATCAATATACAGTTATATATATAAAAAAACTGCTTCAGTTTCTTTTAAAGTAGAAACTGGTGGGAAAGATAAAGTAGCTCATTACAAAAGAGTACAAACAGCTCTGATAGCATCTCCCGCAACTCAGAAGCACAGCTACACAACAAAACCAGAAGAAAAGTAGTTTCACAAAATACAGATCAAACCTTCATAAAAAGGGCAACACTTGCTCTTTAAGATGTGTGAAATTTAAACAAAAAAGTTGTCCACCAGATACCAAAATAGAGTAAAGAGTCCATTTGAAAACAATATCATAGTGTATATATTAGTTTTCTTCATTTGCAAATGTTCTTGTCCATTTGGAACCAATAAACAGACTCCGAGCTTCTCTAAAACTCACCCATGCTACCTATCACACCTCAAATAATGCAACAGGCTGAATGTACTTTTATCTTGTACATTTTCATCTTATCCTTCCGCCTAGAACCTCAGAGCAACACACATTGTTCTACCTCCACCATTTTATCCTCACAACAACCTTGGGAGGTAAGTCAGCCTGAGAGAGCAATGCCGGCTTATGGTCTCCTAAGTGTTATATAACATCTGCCTGACTCACTTTTAAACAATGGTTTAAGAAATAAATGGCTAAAGGTGTCTCAAATAAATGTTGGTAATGTGAACAACAAAAAGGAACATTTTATCATCTATGGTGCAACAACAACCAAAAAATGTGGTTAGGAGCGCATATGTTAATGCAGAAAATCTTAATGGTTAATTTACAGCTTAAACCAGAGAGCTAGAGATTTAAGAATAACAAACTGGAAAAAGAGCATGATATTTTAATTTTATATATGGTGATAGCAGCACAGCTTTTATATGGAAGTGCAAGGATCTACCTTCATGAGAAGATTGGATTGGAAAGATGATCGAGTTAGTAGAGATGGTTAAACTTACAGGGTTAATTAGAGGCAAAACACTCTCCATATTCATGGCAAATTGGAAACCCTTTATGGACCATCTGTGAGAGACCAAGACAAATGAACTAATGATTTTGTGGGTTTGATTTTTAAGAATAAGGTTTTGAGATACCAAGAAGATGAGGCACCAAAAAAAAAAGATCCTAATGAGACCCCAAGCTGATTGTTAATAAAGGAGGAAGCGTTGTAGGTGAAAAATGGTAATGGATTAATAATATGCCTATTATGTTTCTCTACTGTTTTAACTCTGTAAAGTGTACATTTTTGGCTCTTGGTAGTTGTCTTTTTGTTATGTTTTACTTTTTGCTCCCCACCCCAGTCGAAATGAAAGGCAGCTTTGGATTAAAATTGGGCCATTTTATTGATTACAAGATAATTTGTCATTACAGCAAGGTATTTAGCTAACTAGTGGTACAGATCAAGGCCTTGGGTCACTCTGGACCTCTGCCTTGACCTGTCTGGGCAAGCCCCTGCTGCCCCAGGGGTGAGCTACCCAATGCATGGCTGTACCCGGTGGCCAGGCAAATGGTTCTCCCTTCTAAGCCTTCAGCACAATGGCAACATTGCAACATTGTAACATAACTGCACTTTTCTCCTGGCTTTAAAAATCAGGAAAAGATTAAAAACTAAGTATTTTGCACAGCCCTTTGGAAATAAAGTGGCAGGGAACTGCTCCTAACTTCCATGCCACTTTGTTTCCAAATGGCTGTGTGAAACACTTGGTTTTTATTCTCTTTGGCAAAGCCTGAAATATGCCTGGGAGGGAGGGAAAAGCAGCTATTTAATTCTTTCCTGCCTTTTAAAGCCAGGAGGAAAGTGCAGTGATGCTACAATGTTGCAATGTTAAAATGTTGCAATGGTACAATGTTACAACGTTGCTACACTTCCTTGCCTTAAAAAAAAGAGAGAGCGTGTGTGTGCATACTCCAAAGGAGGAAGGGAAAACCAGCCATTTAGCCCTTTCCTGGCTTTTAAAGTCAGCAGGGAATAAGCAAACTCCTGCAAACATGGGAAGCAGAACAGCCAGCATGCAGCAGCAGGGAAAGGGGCATTTAAACCCCGAATCAGCTGCTTGTCGGGGATCTCCAGTTGCCTAGGAAACTGATTTATAGGTGCCATGCTGTCTGCAGTGACAAACTGAAAACAAACCAAACAAACCAGCCTAAAGTTGGTCCAGGTCCATCAGAAATGGGCTCTGACGAACTGCTGGTTCATGAACCACGAGCCAGCCCAGTTCGTGACGAACTTTGGTTCCTATTTCAGTTCGTGCCCATCTCTACTTTTGGCACCCCAAAGTTTATTCCAATTAGGATATCTGAGACATCGAAGGGACATCCGAAAGCATTGGAGGAAAAGTAGAAACAGCTCTATGGAAATCGAGGGCTGGTTTGAAACACCTATAGTTTCAGTAAGGGTGAGGGAAATTCCTCAAGAGAGTTCCATTTGTTTCTACTCATAATCTTGTTTAATCTTACTTCTAACCAATTTCTGATGGATTTGAGATTTGTGTTATTGCTACTTCTAATTCTGAGCTGTTATACTCCAGACGTCAGGTTTTATAATCCTTCTGTTCTTTTTAGAGGATGGAGGAGGGGGGCGGATTCTGTCATGCTGCTATGTACATATTCATCACATTATTTATCTCTAAAGGCCTAGAAATACTTTGTCACATTACCGAGTAATAACATGAGTTTGGAAACGATACCAAGCCACTACATTTAAAAGAATAACCCGAGGAATTAGACAGACAGTAAATAATAGAGCCTTTATCATTCCACAGACTCCCAAACTGACTGATTGCTTTTGATCAGAAAACAAAGTGGAAGTCTTTGAATTTCTCACCCTAACAAAAGACATGGCAGGCAGAGTTAAAAATTTATATTATCCCCCCCGCAAATGATAATATTTTTAAAGAAAGCTCAGTGCACTGTATTATGTAGCTTCAGAACATTTTACATGCAGTTTGAACACAAAATATTCTTACATCATTTATAGTTTGATTACA
The DNA here is from genome assembly GCF_028583425.1 of Eublepharis macularius. NCBI lineage: Eukaryota > Metazoa > Chordata > Lepidosauria > Squamata > Eublepharidae > Eublepharis > Eublepharis macularius. Next base: position 17,442,031 of record NC_072792.1, on the reverse strand, counting down.
TTCTAAGTGCTGACAAGGTACTGCACTTATGAATAATGCAAAGAAACTGGGAAAAAATACACTTTTATATTCCATTCTAGCCACTGTATTTTTTTCCACCAGCCCAAACGATTTAACAATCTGAAACACATGTCATTGATGGAATATGATTAGAAACACATTGTGTCCTTGACAGTTAACAATTATTCCATGGGGGAAAATGGGGCTGGAGCAGCAGTGACAACAAAAAACACTGTGTCACAGAGCTCAAAAGATGTAGCCAGTAATAAATGTAATCATTGCCATTCTCAGTGAATAATGTTAAGCTATTAATATAAATAATTAGACTGAAACACTGCAGAAATACAGCTCTGGAACATTTCAAGTGATCAGTGTAATAGGAATCTGGGCAGGGGAGGGGCCATCCTTACCTATCCAAAGGCAAAAGAACAATGTGTGGTATTCAATATATTCCGAAAACAAGATGTCTACAATAGATAGCTCATCACAAGAGCTCTGGCTGAAAATTCATGACAGCCCAGGTATTCCATTGAGATGCACAGCAAGGTTAATCTTGATTTATGATGAGCCTAATAACTATTTTCCTGTAATTTCCTTTTCCTGAAAATCTTTAATTGCTTTAAATAGTACATGAGTCAGCATTATGAGCCACTACATTATGCCTGTGGGCGGGGAGAGAGATGAGCCTCAGATGATACACTAATCTTATACTGACAAGTTATCACAAGTTGGGTTGTGTGCAAACAGTTTGGACTTTTTGTTGCATTGCAATAAGGAATTATTGTCCTGACAGATCTAGCCTGATCTCATCAGATCTTGGAAGCTAAGTAGGGTCAGTGCTGGTTAGCACTTGGATGGGAGACCACAAAGGACATCCAAGGTTGCTACGGAGACAAGGCAATGGCAAACCTCCTCTGTTAGTATCTCTGTTAGGGCATTATATGTCATCTGTGATTTAACTGCACTTTGAACATGCAAAAAGGATTATTGGCTTCTAGAAATGTAATGTTTATCCAGTGGCTGTTTTGCTTTTCAACTAGGCTTGCCTGGCTGACTCCGGCAACTGGCTGGAGGGTTGTAGGTGGAGATGTGGTGGAAATGGGTAATGAGCATGATGATGTCACTTCCAGGGAAAGCAACAGCAATAGCTCTAGGAATCACCAGAAACTCAATGGTTTTACCAATTTACCAATTCCTAGAACTACCTCCATTGCCATTGCTTCCAGGGTTTCCCCAAATGGGGGATTGGCCGGACTATTCTGTTGTGTTTTAAAGAAAGACTCATCATGATTTACAAATCCAGCTCAGTCTCTGCTGTAACTTATGGCTAGTTCAGACATGAATGTCCTTTTCTTGTAAAGATAATCTAAAAGATCTCTTTTATTTCTCCCCATAAATTGTTCTGATGGATTGCCACCGTAACTCTCATTAAGCATGTCTCTGCCTCTGCTAGTATAACCCCTTTCTCTATCAAAAAGTCTCCAGTAGCACCTTTAAGACTAACAAATTTTTATTGTAGCATAAGCTTTCGAGAATCAAGTTCTCTTTGTCAGATGCCTGATACAGAGACTGGTCAAATACAGAAGAGGAGGAGAGAGAAGGGGGAGGGTGCAATCAAAACATTCCTTTGCTAGTATATGTAAACATCTCCTTTTGGTGTGTGGATCAGTTGGCTTCAAAGGAGTTTGCCCTGTTAGTTTGCAGCAGCCAAACAGCTAGACCATCCAATTCCAATGCAGTATGCGCCTTCGATAACCACAGCTCTCCCCAGCAACATCATCAATCTATCCAGCCATAAACTGAGCCCAGCAGAGGAATCTGTCCTCTCACGTGGACTATCTTTTTGCCCAGCCAGACCCACACAAACCATACAACTTTGTGGAGACCTGGAGGTCTATTTCAGATGCCTAAGACTGAAAGAATTCTTCAACTACTCTGCTGAACAAAATGAGGAACAAAGCACTGAACAGACACCATCACAGCAACCATCACTCTCCCAACACAGCAATACACAATCATTGTTACAAAACTCCAGAAAAAAGAATTCCACATGGACACCCCCTGAGGGCCGGAACTCTTCATTGAACTTTTACATTGAATGCTTCTGTCGACCTACCCAGGCTGAAATAATTGACAAACAACAACACCTAAAGCAGAACCTCAGCCATGCAGAAAGAGATGCCATAAACAGCCTCCAAAACAATTCTGGCATCGTAATCAAGGAAGCCGACAAAGGCGGAGCAGTGGTCATCATGGACAAACAGAATTATATACAGGAAGCAGAAAGACAACTCTCCAACACAACATTCTATAAAATACTACCTGCTGATCCTACGGAGCAATATAAATGAGAACTCAATAAAATATTAAAGACTCTTCCCGTGGACATACAAGAATGCATCCATACGGACACACCCCAGGAACCACGGCCAGGAAAATTCTACCTACTACCCAAAATCCATAAACCGGGTAACACAGGACGCCCCATCGTCTCAGGAAGAGACACTATCACGGTAGGAGTCTCAGGATACATGGACTCTATCCTCAGGCCCTATGCCACCAGCACACCCAGCTATTTACGGGACACCACTGACTTCCTCAGGAAAATACAGTCCATTGACAACCTACCTGATGACACCATCCTAGCAACCATGGATGTGGAGGCTTTATACACCAATATCCCACATGCAGATGGACTACTAGCCATAGGGAATACTATCCCGGACAAAACCACAGCACACCTCGCCACTGAACTTTGTCACTTCGTACTCACTCACAATTACTTCAAATTTGGTGACAACTGTATCAGGCATCTGACGAAGAGAACTGTGGTTCTCGAAAGCTTATGCTACAATAAAATTGGTTAGTCTTAAAGGTGCTACTGGAATCTTTTTGATTTTGCTACTACAGACTAACACGGCTAACTCCCTTTCTCTATGGGGCTAAGTTAGGAACTAAACTGGCAAGACAAGTGTAAGTTAAAATTTTTTTCTTTCAATAGTCAGAGCAATACAATTCGATTTTTATAACTAAACACATAGATGTAAGAAAGAATAAAACTTGCAGCAAAAAAAAAAGTAACTGGCTGTTTCTTGGTACCATTTCAGGGTGAGTGAAGTTCAACTTTTCAGGTCCACCGAGTGCCAGAGTCTTTTGATACAGTCCTTTTTATTATAGGAACAAACTAGAACCCAGACTTCAATCTTCAACTTAGAAAATACAGCCCTGCAATAATAACATGATTCCAGTAATAATACCAAACTAAATTTACATACACACCCTTACTAATTAATTTCCACATGCAATGTGTTTCCAGTTATCTTATTCAACATGATAAGAGCGCATAAAATTTTATCAAGCTGCCCAGCCACCATCCTCTTCCTCAGCTGTTCAGCTCCAGATACTGACTCCACCCTACCGGGCCAAACCAACTAGCTCATAGGGGTTACATTAATATGCCCACTAGTAAGCATTGGCCCATAAAAGTGATGTATTAGTGCTGGCAGCTAACATAGCTAGGTCCAGACACACCCCGGAGGGCTCAGGAGGGTCTGAAGATCAGCCAGTGGGAACAGAAGAATGGCCTTGGCCCCAGATAAGTTCCATCACTGTTTACTCACCCATGTCCATTAGGACTGAAATATCCACGTGGGGCCTGGAGATCTCCCAGAATTACCACTGATCTCTAGACTAGGGAGATCAGGTTCCTTGGAGAAAATGGCTTCTTTGGAAGGTGAAGACTATGGCATCATCAATAGTAACAGAAGGTTCTCTTGCTCCCATCTTGACATGAAGGATGTTGAAGAGAGACTGGAAGAAAAAAATGGTCCCCCTTTCTCTAAAACTACCACAGGAGCACAACAAGCTAGAAAGCTGAATTTGCAAGAGCCCAGGGAAGAATGTTAATTAATCATTGATGACCCTACATAGATGGCTGTGATTTTGCCCCAAAAAGGAACTCGGAGACTTACAATATCACCTTCTCAGTACCCTCTGAAACATCTGGGGGCAGGGCCATATTAACCCATGGCTGGGCCCCTGGGCTTTCAGGTATTTTGGGACCCCTCTGGCACCTCAGTCTTTCACTCCACTGCAGCTGACAGCCCACCCACCTCACAGGGTGATTGTTGTGGGGTAATAACAGCATACTTTGTAAACCGCTCTGAGTGGGCATTAAGTTGTCCTGAAGGGTGGTATATAAATTGAATGTTGTTGTTGTTGTTGTTATTATTAACCCTGATACGGTAGGTACTAGACCGCAGCACAAAGCCCTATATCCATTTTGATGGTCTCCTGAAGAATTTTATTCACAATTTTTTAAAATACTTTTATTGCGCAAGTAGAACTCTTCTGGAAAGCACATTTTGGTGGTATAATTGTTCAGTACTATAATATTTGGAAGTGAATAAAATTTGTATTATTTCTTTAAAAATATATAATTTGTGCATAATTGTTTTAATATAAGAGACAATTTGTTTCACTTCGATAAGGAAGCAGATAATTATCTTATTAATAGAGGTTATATAAGAGAATCAATTAATTTTAATTCATGTAGAGGTGTAAAAAATGATGGGCCCCTAGTCCCTGCGGGGCCCCTAGGCTTCAACCTAGTCAGCCTTATGAATAATACAGCTCTGTCTGGGGGTTCAGCATCGCAGCTATCAATAAATAAAATCATGTCCGTTGACCTAAGCCTCACCTGATGGGTTATGAAAAAAGAGAGAACTGAGGGCAATGCCAGTCAACAAATGTTTTCAGAAGGAGTGTCAAGAGAGAGATTACAATTTTGAGTTTTTCTACTACAAACTAACAAGGCTACTCACATGAAACTCTGTCTCCCTTAGAGATAGTTTCAGGTGGGTAGTCTCTCTCTAAGGGAGAGATCACTTTGGCATTGCTGAAAAGATTTCTTAAAATTGGCACCTACGCACAAATTCACAGAGGAAGTGGAACATCACAAACTCATGATAGACTTTGAGGACTGAATTCTCATCCAGTATTCAAATATATACAAACAACAAAAGACAACAAAGCAGTTAAATAACCATTAGCCAGTACTGCTAATAGAAATGTTTCTGTATTGCGCATTATATGGTAGATGTCCTATAATTTAAGAAATATTTGTATAGTTAGGATTTACTTCCAAAAGTTCACCTTTATTAGGCAGCCCCCCTCCCAGTTTCTTCCATGAAGATGCAGAATGTCTAATTAAACATTTGATTATAAAATCTTGACAGAAGCCCATTCTTCTCCTTAAAAATAATCACCTCCCTCTGAGTAACACATTATCACCTTCAGCCATTGCACTGATGCAATTAATCAAAGAAGCCACCTGTGACAGGGCAAATGACATCAGAGAGATTCATCATTACCGGTTATCATTAGACTGATGATCTATTAATGGATTGCTCCAAGAATGGCAGAATCCAGAAAGAGTAAAACCACTCCGTAACATTTCATGTAAGAGAATGAGCAGCAAAAGCCTACCACGATCAAAAGAGCCTTAAACAGCAAGGGTCGTGGTTCAAAGGCAGAACATTTGCTTGTATGAAGAAGGTTCCAGGTTCCAGGTTCAATACCTGGCATGGCTTGGGCAGCAGGTGACTTCAGAGCCCCTGACTATCATAGACTCAGTATAAGAGAGCTTTCTGTGTTGATAGCCATATTGTTCATATGCTTTACGATGTTTTTGTGGGTAGAATGAACAACACCAGCTATGCCATCTCAGGATCATTCACTTACTCATTTTCCAGTGTTATAAATGCCACTAATAACAAAGCTCGTTCTGGGAAAAAATACAACGAGCTCTAGAAAGGGGAGAGCGGGCAGGTGGGCATTGTTTCTTCCTCTGTGATTGATTCCGGCTGGATGAAGGCAGGGGCCAGACAATGCCACCTGCTCTGCTCTTGATCCTGGCTATGTGAACGGATGGTAGGCGTTGCCACCTGCTCATTTAGTGATCCCAGCAAGGTGAAGGGGGGCAGGCATTGCCTCCTGCTCCATGCTGATTCTGGCAGAGTGAAGGGAGGGAGGGCATTGCCTCCTCTTCCATGACTGATCCCGGCTGGGTGATGAAGGGGGCAGACCTTGCCACCTACTCTGCTCCTGATCCCAGCCGGGTGAAGGGGGGGGCATTGCTTCCTGCTCCACTCCTGATCCCGACCGAGTGATGGAGGAGGGGCGGGCATTGCCACTTGCTCTTCTTCTGATCCCAGCTTGGTGAAGGCAGAGACAGGTAATGCCATCTTCTCCACTCCTGATCTCAGCTAAAGGAAGGAAGGGGGCAGACATTGCCACCTGCTCTGCTCCTGATCCCTGCTAGGTGTAGTCAGGGGGTGGGCATTGTCACCTTCTTCTCTCTGGATTCCAGCTGGGTGAAGGCAGGGAGTGGGCATTGCCACCTGTTCTGCTGCTAATCCCAGCCAGAAAAGGTGGTGGGCGGGCGTTGACACCTGATCCCTGCTGGGTGATGGTGAGGGGTGGGCATGCATCTGATCTACTCCTTTTACCAGCTGGGTAAAGAAGGGGGTGGACATTGCCACCTGCTCCTCACCTGATCCCATCTGGGTGAAGGCAAGGGTGGGCATTGCCAACTTCTCCCCTCCTGATACAGCTGGGTAAAGTTGGTGAGGCATTGCCACCTGCTTCTCACCTGATCCCAGCTGCATGAAGGTGGAAGGTGTGAATCACCATCTGCTCTGCTCCTGATCCCAGCTGTGTGAAGGTGGGGGTGAGCACTGCCACCTGCTCCGCACCTGATCCCAGTTGGTTGAAGGGAAGGTGGACATCTTCACCTGCTCCACTCCTGATCCCAGCTGTGTGAAGGAGGTGGGCAGGCATTGCTACCTGCTCCACTCCTGATCTCAGTTGGGTGAAGGTGGCGGGCAGGCATTGCCACTTGCTCTGCTCCTAATCCCAGCTGGGTGAAAGCAGGAGGTGGGCATTGCCACCGGCCCTACTCCTGATCCAACCTGGGTGAAGGTGGAGGGAAGGCATTGCCTCCTACTCCACGCCTGATCCCGCCCTGGGCTTCCTGCCATGGTGTGCTTTCAGAGGGACAGGCTGCCTCTTCTGGGCTTCCCTGCATGGTAGTGCCCTCTGGAGGTGCACCAGGATAGGAAGTGAGTTGTCTGGAACATGGTTAGCCTTTTATATATTAGGATCAATTACAACAATGCCATTCAATTTTCTATACTTGAGAAAAAAGTTCCTTCACAAAAGCATGAATGGACATAAATCTAATATTAAAAATGTCAGCATTCAAAAACTAGTGGGAGAACATTTTAATCTTCCAGAACTTTCCATCACTGAACTAAGAATAGCAGTTTACAGGAAGAGAAACTTCAAAGATCAACTAATTTTCCAGAGTATGAACTTTGGAGGTGCTACTTGCTCCAGCTCTGAGAAGTCACCCAGGCTGGAAAAAGCCCTATTTGGAATGAGAACGTGCTTCAAATCTCAATCCCACTACTGCCGTGAGTCCAGTAGGTGGCCTTGGGTAAGCCACTCCTCTCCGCCCCACTTCTGAGCTGTATTGTGGGGATAATAATAACACTAACTTCTTCACCACTCTGAACAAGGCACTAATCTGTCCAGAAGAGCAATATATAAGCACAGTTGTTGTTGTTGTTGTTGTTGTTATCTTTATATATAAATGCAAGTGTCCTGACTGACTCATCAATGCCCTTGGACCTAGAAACATGAAATTTGGGAAGAACATTCCTTTTATGATATAAACACCTGCTAAGAAAAGATTTTAAGAAATTCATCCTCTAAGGGGGTAAAAAGGGGTCAAATGTATTTTCCCAAAGGGATGCAGCTTCCCAGTGTGACTGACAGGCTACTGCCTGCTTGTGCCCCTGCCCACCCCTAGCTCGGCCACTCTTCCCTGATTGGGCCAGCCTTTCAAGGTTATTTGCATATGTGGGCTGATTCGGTCTCACAATATTCCACACCTCAACTCCCCCCCCCCCACAAGACAGCTGGAACACAGAGGTCATTTGCGTATGCAGCCTGATTGATCCTTACTCCCAACATTCTAAATAGTATGCAGTTGCTATTGGGAGTCATTAAATGTGTCCTGAGGTAAAATGCACCTCCCAGTCTTCCCCTCAAAGTTCACTAGGGCCACCAATCTCCCTGTGGGCCTGGCTTTCCTGTGCAACTGGCAGGCTCCTGCTTGCTTGCACACCCTCTTTCTGATTGGTTAGTTGTGGAACTCTGTGTTCTGAGGTAAAAATCAGGTCAAGGAAACTGCAGGCTGTTGAAGAAAGATGGTACAAGACTCCTCAATAGGGATCACATGCTTCGCTGTATTCAACACCTTTGTGAAGCTCGGGTACTATGCTACTATACTACAAAACTAACTCAACACACACACACATACAAACAAAGAAACAAAAATGTTACATACCCATAAGTATTATAACTGGGTTTAAAGTAGTTAAATATCATAGTGATGCACAGGTATCAAGCTAGTTTGATATGTTAACATCTCTCTACTGCCCAAGCTGGGTTTGGTGGGCTTTTGGGCTCCAGAACCTAAGGCTAAGGTTCGTTGTCTTTTTTTGACATACTTTGGAAAAAAACTGAAAAGGAGCTGTTCCTTTTGTGCATGTGTGTGTGTGACTGTATGGCTGCTCATGAAGCTTTGCAGAAGTACCAGTATCCACTCTTTGGTATCCTCCCAATTGCAATTCCCAACTCTTCCAAGGTTAACAAACAAGCTGTGCTTGACTTCAGTTTTGATTACACAACATTCTGATTACACTTCACTGTTTCTTTGTATGATATATTCTGGTTTCGCTACTCATGGAGTAGGTCAAGGAACTATGTAGGGCATTGAACCCAATATCACTCAAAGTTTCTGAGATTTCATTACCCATATGCTTTCAATGTATCTGGGCAGTGATAAGGACTAGAAAGCCAAAATTCATAAGAAAAATCAAATTCTGCACCCATGCAGTGTGTATCTTTTAGACTCCTGCAGAACTACAGCATACATACAGTCATGAAATGAGGAAGCTCAGTAATTTTTTTATTCAGAACATCTGAGAACAAATTTGTAGTCAGAAAAAAAAATAGGAGTGAGAGCCTTCACCCTCAGGGGCCTGATATACAAGAGGTATACAACAGTATATTATAATGATATTCATATTGCTGACCAAGGCACGCAGGATTGGGTTGTTTTACCCTTTTAAGTAGCAGGCGTATTTCACATTCTCTTACGGTGTGATTTTTTTTCTTTTCTTTTTTGCTATTATCCAACTTATATGGCTGCTTGTGGCTCTGTAAACAATGTTTATTGGACTCTGGATGAGGAAAAGTCTCCAATTGCACTAGTAGAAAATAATAAGTCATCAAATAGGATGGCTGAACTATAAATCATGCAGTGTGATATTTTAAAATAAGTGCACGGTAAAACACAATTGCTAAGGTATTCTGGAGTCACTGGCATATAGGCAATGTCCCTTTAAAGTGACAGGAACACATATCTAGGTGCTACTGAGAAAACAGTTATTTCTTAATCCTGATGTTATAATTGCACCCCCCTCGCCAAGCATTCCCTTAGAATTTAACAATCACAGAATCCTAGAGTCGGACTAGGTGGTCTGTATACCCACAGTCCTTAGGACGTGCCCACAGGGCACCTTAAACTTACTTTGGTTGGAGGGGAAAAGATGAACTTATCATTGCCTAGGGCTGCCACACTGTCTCATCGAATGCCAGGAGATTTTGAGGGCAGTGCCTGGGGAGGGTAGAATTTGGGAGGATGCGGCATCACTTCTGGGTAAAGGCTGTAGAGTTATGGGGAAATTCCTAGAGGCCGTATTCTGGCATTTTTCTCTCTCTTGTTCAGCTTCTCTAGTTCAGATGATGGGGGTCAAGGACAACTGTTCATCTGCCAAGGGAGGACAAATGGTCAGCCCATTGTAGCCTGCAAGAGCCATCAGGTTGTTATGAGTAGACATGGGCATGAACAGAAAAACAAACAAACATGGTGTTCGTTGTCTGTTGCCATCCATGAACAACAAACAATGAACATTGACGAACATGACCTGTTCATGAACATGTGTGTGCCACAGGGAGTGATACTCTCTCCATTATTATTTAATATCTATATGTGCCCCCTCGCCCGGCTGGTGCGGAGTTTTGGGCTTGGGTGTCACCAATACGCGGATGACACCCAGCTTTATCTGTTGTTGGGCGGGCGGCCTCTGATCGGCCCCTGATGCCCTGGAGCATGCTTTTGAGGCTGTGGCTGGTTGGTGGAGACAAAGTCAGCTGAAATTGAATCCCATGAAGACGGAGGTCCTGTATGTGGGTCGTGGGGAGATGGCTTTGAGACCCCGGCTTCCTATACTTGTTGGGGCAGCACTTACACCGGCCCCGAGAGTAAGGAGCCTGGGGGTGATTCTAGATTCCTCCCTGAAGATGGAGGAACAGATCACTGCAATTGCCAGGTCTTCCTTTTATTATCTGCGGCAGGCCAGGCAGCTCGCCCCTTATTTGTCTCCCTGTGACTTGACTACAGTGGTCCAAGCAATGGTCACCTCTAGGTTGGATTACTGTAACACGCTCTACGCTGGGCTTCCCATGGGCCTGATCCGGCGGTTACAGCTGGTACAGAATGCAGCAGCACGGGTCATTGCTGGAGCACCGGTGTGGGAGCATATTACACTGGTGCTATGCCAGCTGCATCGGCTGCCAGTGGAGTACCGAATCAGGTTCAAGGTTTTGGTGTTAACCTACAAAGCCCTACGTGGACTGGGACCGACGTATCTGAGGGACCGTCTCTCACCATATGAGCCCCGGAGGACTCTCCGCTCTGGTAGAAAACATTTTTAAGTGTCCCTGGCCCTAGGGAGGCCCGCCTGGCGTTGACCAGGGCCAGGGCCTTTTCGGTCCTGGCCCCGAGCTGGTGGAATGCTCTGTCTTGCGAGACAAGGGCCCGGCAAGATTTGCTTGCATTTCGCCGGGCCTGTAAGACAGAGCTATTCCACCAGGCATATGGCTGACGCCAGGCAGTGCCCCCCCCGTGAAGGGGGGGTTAAGCCATCGCCCCTATGCGAACACAGAGGCATGTATGAACCACTATGCAGCATGAACTGTAATATTTAATGCTTTTAAATGTTTTTAAATGTATTATTTAATGTTTTTAAATGTTTTTAATGGTGTTTGTATTTGTTATCTGCCCTGAGCCTGCGAAAGCAGGGAGGGCGGAATATAAATATAATAAATTAAATTAAATGTTCATTATTCGTTGTTTGTGGGGACCAGTAGCCTCTCCTCCAGCCATCAAGATCCCTACCGCACCACTCCCAGAAACCTTACCTGAGCAGGCAGCAGGAAAGGTACCAGTAATAAATAATAGCTTGGCCTAGAGCCTGGAGCAGCCCTGGAATTTGAAGAGGTAGATCCCTATCCCATCACGCACAAAGAAAATTCAAGCTCCAATGCACTCTCCCTGTTTCTCTCTCAAAATGCCAACAGCAACTGTCTCTCCCTCTTCACTGTCTGCAAAACCAGAGCTGGGATCCCCTCCCCCCTGCTCTTTGCTTCCTTGTAACAGATTTGGAGCTCCACACTTGAAAGGAACACCTGCCTATCAAGCTAAATTGGGTTTAGATTGGGGTTTCCAGGGCAACAGCAGGAGTTCAGACAGAGTTCAGGCAGTCCCTGCCTCCGGTTGCCAAGGGAATTGATTGCAGGTGCCAGACTGTCTGGCTTGAAGAACAACAACGAACAGCAATGAACGAGGCTTGCAACAACCACCTGTCCATTTAGAATGGGGCCTCACAAACAGCTTGTTCGCGAACAGCTGATTGGGCTGTTTCTGGCTTTTTTTAAAGTTTGTATTGCTGTTCGTGCCCATCTCTAGTTATGAGTGGTAGAATTTCTTTTTCCAATTTTTTAAATATATCTATTGGCTCCTCTTATTCTCTTTTCCTCTTTTGAAGGAGACATGACCTTTAATTTCTCAATTTATCTCTGAGTGTTTTTAGCCATGTGATAGTGTGGATTTCCCCATCTGTCGATTTCTGCTTATGGTTGTGCCAATGCCATATGATACAAAGGGTAAAAGTAGTCAAGGATATATTCAGACAAGTCCTGACTTGTGTTTATTTTTAAAAAAAAATAACTCATCTTGTTCTCAATTTTTCAACTATGCTGGTAATAGTTTAGTTTAGTTTAGTTTATTCGGTGTTTAACCCGCCCTCCCCACAAGTGGGCTCAGGATGGCATACAACATTCATAAAATACAATAAAATGCATAAAATGCATAGCAAATTATACAATAAAATTCAGCAATTAAAAAACCTGATATAGTTGGCTACACAATCCTGCCCCCAGCATACAAAGAGGAGGCAGACAGACACACGAGCTGCACTCGAATACCAGAGACCAGTGGGAGGCTCAATGATGGTTCTAATGCTGTCCTCAACCATAAGCCTGGTGGAACATCTCCATCTTGCAGGCCCACCGAAATGATACAAGATCCTGGCAGGCCTGAGTGTCCTCAGACAGAGAGTTCCACCAGGTTGGGGCCAGGACCGAAAAGGCCCCGGCCCTGGTCGAGGCTAAACGAACCTCCCTAGGGCTAGGGATCACCAGCCCTCACCCGCTGAACGAAGTGCTCTCCGGGGCACATACGGGGAGAGACGGTCCCTCAGGTATGCTGGTCCCAATCAGTTTAGGGCTTTAAAGGTTAAAACCAACGCCTTGAAATGGATCCGGAACTCCATGGGGAGCCAGTGAATATATAAATAATATATAAATAAATATATGCATTACTTCTTAAGAGTTCTGAATAAAATTTGCCTCTTCATGAAGGAGGAGTTGATTCTGAACTGATTCAAATTCCTAAAAAGAGGAATAGAAATGAATTGCTGGATTCCATGGAGAGATTTGACAAAGAGGAATTAAGAGAATTCCACTTAAAACCCTAGAAGGAGGCCAAGTCTGTTCAGCTCGTAGGACTGTTACTCACACACCATGGTCCCATCGAACCAAAATCCAGGTCACCTTCTTGACCAGCTTTCCCATGAAATAAGAGACTTGATGCCCCTGAGTTTCTCCTTCCAGGCCGTCGTCACACGGGCATCTTTTCCATTAAATTTACAGCATATAGCGTCCTACCTGTTATCGGCACAGTAACGTTTCTTTGGGTCACCTAACGGCTCTTCACGCCACCAGCTGTCCACACCGAAGCACTCTGTTCTGTTCTCTCTAACCGCGCAGAAGCAGCTCCCCCCCCCCTTTTTTTTATTATTCTGGCGTTTAATTCCGCTATAACGGAATAACAGCATATAAACATTCCGTTAGAGCAAAACATTACGACCTTTTTGTTTTTCCAACTTTGAAATTATATAAATAGCCCTTTGCCCACAGAAAACTCCCTGTCTGACGTGATCTCCATCGTTGAAGACTCTGCCATGGCGATTGAGTCATTTTTACTTCAGCAGAAAGTTTGCATTGTGTTATGTCGTTATGGCGATATAAGGACATAATAAAATTAAAAAAGGGGAGTCGCAGGAAGAAATGGATTCTGGGATTGAAGGGAGGGCATAGGGCGTTGCAAGGCGAAATACATCAATGTGAGGCATTCACACTGAGGCACAAAATAGCGCGACTGTCAAGCACAAAGCAGAAGAGAGAAAATCGCTACAGTGTTGGAATAAGGTGGGTGTTTGCCGGGAAATAGCGCCATTTTAGCACTAAATAAAAGCCTGTGTGATGACGACCCCACACTTTCTCCCCCACCTGCTGCCCCAACAGCTCTCTGTGGCCCTGGAAACAGCAATTCACTTTGGAACTCTCCTCATTCTGCTTGACAAACTTCTAGTCCCTTTGCTGCTGCACCTCTTAGGTGCAGGGTTGCCAGTCTCCAGGTGGTAGCTGGAGATCTCCTGGAATACACCCCATCTCCAGGCAAGACAGACCAGTTCCCCTGGAGAAAATGGCTGTTCTGAAGGGAGAACTTTATGGCATTACAACCCACTGCAAAGTTGCAATAAGGCCTAGGCACCCGGGCAAACTTTTAAGTCAGGGCAAGGGGTGAAAACGATGTCATTCTACATGTTGAAATCACGTTTGCATGAATGCCCAGATGTGACATCAGCTCATCGGGCAATGCTCTGGAATTCCCCCCCCCAACTCTACGGTATTACCATAAAGTTTGAGGGGAATTCCAGAGCGTTGCCTGATGTGCTGATGTAACATTTGGGTTTTAACCCAGAAGTGAAGTTGATGCATAGCTCAATATCATCACACGCATGCCTGTTTCTCAAACTGGCCCAGACACAATGGTGGATAGGGGTGCTGCACCACCCGGAGGTTGCCTGCCCAAGGCCTGCAAGGGAAGGGAAGGAAGAACAATAGGTCGTTGTTGGCATGACCAGAGGCAGAGAAGAAGGAAGAGTCATAGGCAAATCCTTAAAATAGGGAATGCAAGAGAAGGTGGACGAACATGTAACAAAACCTGAAATGTTGCACAAAGGAGAGATGTTTAATAACACTATTCCCCAATAAAGGAACGTGAATCAAAAGCTCTTTCCTTTTAGACCTGGCTCCAAAGAACTGCGTGAGAAGAACAGGAATGCCCTCCTGGATTAAATCAGGAACCCATCTGGTCCAGCATTCTGTTTCAAACAGTGGCTAGCCAGATATCTCTGGGCACTCACAAGAAGGAATAACAATGATGGATGGTCTTCTCCTATTTTTGTCCCCAACACCTGTTATTTAGAGGCAAACAGCTCCTGAACATTGAGATTTGGCCTCCATGGATTTTTCGGATCCTGTCCAAAAGACCAGTATCTGTCACCACATCTCTTCTGACGAATTCCCTGAATTCAGTATGCATCGCCAGTCTTTAAACCTACTGCTGATCAATTTGTTGAGTGACTTCAAAGTCTTGTGTTTTGTTTGCTTAAATTCTACTTTTCTCTGCTATACTTTGATTGCATATTTTGAACTGTTCTTTGGGCACTACCATGGCAAACAGAAGATGTCTTCAATGAACCGCCGATTACAGCTCTAAGATCTCTTTCCTGGGTTGGCACTACTTGCTCAGACTCACAAGTTTGCAGAAAACTTGGACAATTTTTCCATTCTCATACCCATTTAAAACAAATGTTCCAGCTGTGGTGTTCACAATTTTTTTTTCTTTTGCAACTCTCATCCATCTTCCATTCTTTTTATATGTCGCTTGGGATGAGGCTGTTGGTCAACAGCTCCCTGTCTAAAATCCCTGTGATGCATAAAACTCTTTGGGCAATTCTACAGCTCCTGATCTCATTACTGGCAAATAAATAATTTGTGTGTGAATCCGCTTGGAAGGGCCATTTTGCTTTTCACTCCTTGAATGGCTTTGTGATTCTGAGATGCCATCTTCCTTATTAAATGTGTTATCATTCATACAAAATTTCTCCTGCTCACATTCTGATTAAAAGTGTAATCATTCTCATATGTGCCACTATCGACATCTCTCTTTTTTTTTTCTTTGCTGGAATCCTGATTTCTTCAATCTTCTTTCTGCGAGCTTTTTCTTACCACTCAGCCTAGTTAATTTCCCCCTTTCTTTTTATTCTCCTACCATTGCATTTTTTATTCATTTTCACCAGTCGCCTTCAAGACGGAA
This sequence comes from Eublepharis macularius, assembly GCF_028583425.1. Classification (NCBI taxonomy): domain Eukaryota; kingdom Metazoa; phylum Chordata; class Lepidosauria; order Squamata; family Eublepharidae; genus Eublepharis; species Eublepharis macularius. The sequence goes on along the minus strand of NC_072792.1, from coordinate 17,426,391 downwards.
GATCCAGCTTTACATTTTTATTATTGGTTTTAAAAATTCGAAGGCACTCAGTGCCTTTTTATTGTGTGTTGTTTCTGCTGTGCTTTCCAATGTTCAGCCCTTGCTAAAAGCACAGGGGCAGAAGATCATCAACTCACCAAAGCTCGATCAAATAAAGGAAGATTAAAAGCTGATCAAAACTTTCCTAGATTTTTTTAAAGCATTGGTTTTAACAGTTGCTTCAAGATGCTCAGTTTGGAAAAGCGGGGGAGAGAAAAGCATTGCTGTAGAGTCTGGCATTTCAGAATTGCTTTGGGTTGCCGTCAAAAGTACCAGTGGCACACCAGCCACTATTAGGGTTACCAACTTCCAGGTGAGATTTGGAGCTGCAACTAACCCAAGGTCACCCTGCCGGCTTCAAGCGGAGGAGTGGGAAATCAAACCTGGCTCTCCAGATTAGAGTCCTGCCGCTCTTCACCACTACACCAAACTGGCTCCCAGTTTTCTTACTTCTATAATAATAAAAAGGTCCATAGGTCTGTCTATCCATCTGCGGCAGGCATAACTTATCAGAAAATAAAGCTAGGAGTGTCAAACTCGCCCACCAGCATCATAATGATTATTGGTGTTGCAATGCCAACAATAAAGAGAATTGTGCCGTGCTGGCCCAGATTATTGCCAGAACACTCACCCACTCGTACACTATTCTAATTCCAATGAATGCTGAAGTTGTCTATCTGCGGCAGGCATTACATTTTTTAAAAAAAATTGTTTTTTTGTTTGCTTGTTTGAAACAATTCTATGCTGCCTTTCCACCCAATCCAGAGTCCCCAAAGTGCCAAACATTAAAACACTTCAAACAAAATAAAGCTAGGAGTCTCAACATTGTTCACCAGCTTCATCAGGATGATGGAATTTGCAGTGCTAAAAAGGAGGAGAATCAGAACATCCGGGCACCAATCAGCTCCCAAACAGCCACCTGCTATTTGTAATGGAAGAAAAGGTTTACTCACAAGAAGCCAGGAAAGTGCAGGCCACGGGTGTGCTTTGGGGGGGGGGGAATCAGTAAAATTCAGATTCAGAAGAGGGGGGGCACCAATATAATCCTGAATTTTCAGGTATCCTTACTCTTGTTAAGTTTTCTTTGTGTGTGTGAAGTTTTTTGAGGGGACGGGGCTAGATTTCCAGATTTATGGGTTCATTGTTGGGGGAGGGGGGAATAAAGGATCTTTCTGGGGATCTGAAACAAGTGTTTTTAGAGAAAATGGTGCCCAATTGTAGAGAATCAAGACTTCTTTCTCCCTCAAGTCTGAAGGAGATTAGACAAAGAGGTCCAAGATTATGAATCCCTGAACAAGGTACCCTCAGCCACCCTAATAGTAACAACATTTTTTTTTCCTACAATAGGCTTTGTTTCTAGTTAATAATAATAAATAATAACATTTGATTTATATACCGCCCTTCAGGACAACATAACACCCACTCAGAGTGGTTTACTAAGTATGTTATTATTATCCACACAACAATCACCCTCGGTGGGTGGGGCTGAGAGAGCTCTGAGAAAGCTGTGACTAGCCCAAGGTCACCCAGCTGGCTTCAAGGGGAGGAGTGGGGAATCAAACCCAGTTCTCCAGATTAGAGTTCTGCTACTCTTAACCACTGCAGCAAACTGGCTCTCCTACCAGGAGAATATCTCCATTGTTTCCTATCTGGGGGCCTGGTACAGACAGCAGAGATGGGTGGTGGTGGTGGAAAATACCCTGTTACAAAAAAAGGGGGAGGGGTTTAACAACTTTTGTGAACTGTCAGACTCTGTGTGGTGTAGTGGTTAGAGTGTCTATTTAAGATCTAACAAACCCTGGTTTGAATCTACATTCTACCACACAAGCTTGCTGGGTGACTTTGGGTGAGTCACACACTCTCAACCTAAACTACCTCAACATGGTTGTTGTGAAGATAAAATGGAGAAAAGGAGAACACTATAAGCTGCTTTGCATTCCCCACTGGGAAGAAAGCTTTGGTATGATGTTCATTATTAATCTAATTTTTGCTACAGTTCACAAAAGAAGTATGATTGCTCTAGCTGTTGATTGCTCCAGTACAGGAGTCAGGAGTAGAGATGGGCACAAACAGCAATACGAACAAAAAAAGCCAGAAACAGCCCAATCAGCTGTTTGCGAACAAGCTGTTTGTGAGGCCCCATTCTAAACGAACAGATGGTCATTGCAAGCCTCGTTGGTTGCTGTTCGTTGCTGTTCGTCAAGCAAGACAGTCTGGTACCTGCAACCAAGTCCATTGGCAACTTAGGAAGGGATTTTCTGAATTCTGTCTGAACTCCTGCTGTTGCCCTGGAAACCCCAATCTAAGCCCAATTTAGCTTGATAGGCAGGTCTGCCTTTCAAGTGTGGAGTAGGGATGTGCATTTTGGCTTTCTGAAAGCCGAAAGAAAGCCGAAACAAAAGTGTTTCGGCTTCTTTCAGGTTAGCCGAAACGTTTCGGGCGAAGCCGAAACGTTTCAGCTAGCCGAAAGAAAAAAAGCCGAAACGTTTCGGCTTTTTGCTTTTTCAATGGGAAAATGCCTCCGGCGTCTTCCCGGACGTCTGGGGGAGGCATTTTCCCACCGAATCAGCCCAAAATTGGTGGGGACCTTCCTCTAACCCCTCTCTACAAACCCCCCAAGTTTCAGACCGATTGGACTTTGGGGGGCCATGTTATGGCCCCCCAAAGCAGGTCCCTCTATCCTCCCATAAGAAAGCGAAGGAGCAGCATATTGTTAGCATGCTGCTGCTCATCTTCTTCATTATTTCCAAAGGGGAAAAATGAAGAGGCAGGCTTCCTTTGCCAGGGGTGGCATTTTGCATGCAAAATGCCCCCTCACCCTCAGGGGCCCTTCTCCCACCCCTCCTCCCACCCCCCACCAAGGCTCAGCCTGCTCCCACTTGGGGGGGCATTTCATGGCCTCCCCAAGTAGGTGCTCTAATCTCATTCTTTACCACTGACAGCTGGGGGAGGCTTGTCTTGCCAGGGGTGGCATTTTGCATGCAAAATGCCCCCCATCCCTCAGGGGCCCTTCTCCCACCCCTCCTCCCACCCCCACCAAGGCGCAGCCTGCTCCCACTTGGGGGGGGCATTTCATGGCCTCCCCAAGTAGGTGCTCTAATCTCATTCTCTACCACTGACAGCTGGGGGAGGCTTGTCTTGCCAGGGGTGGCATTTTGCATGCAAAATGCCCCCCAGCCCTCAGGGGCCCTTCTCCCACCCCTCCTCCCACCCCCACCAAGGCTCAGACTGCTCCCACTTGGGGGGCCATTTCATGGCCTCCCCAAGTAGGTGCTCTAATCTCTACCACTGACAGCTGGGGGAGGCTTGTCTTGCCAGGGGTGGCATTTTGCATGCAAAATGCCCCCCAGCCCTCTGGGGCCCTTCTCCCACCCTTCCTCCCACCCCCCACCAAGGCTCAGACTGCTCCCACTTGGGGGGCCATTTCATGGCCTCCCCAAGTAGGTGCTCTCAGCCCCCAAAGTCCACCCCCTACAGCCCCACACAAACCCAATTCCCCCCAGCTGCCACACTCAGACCCAAATCCCCACATTAGCCCCTCACAGTCCCAAATCCACCCCCAGCAGCCCAACACCCATAACCCCAGGAACAGGCTGGCAAAGGCCAGCCCTCTCCCTTTGTTCCCTATGCTGGGAACTTCTAAACTCTCTTTCCCTGGGCAATTCTGCACAGCCCAGGGGTGCCACAATGGTGGGCACACTTCTGAGTGCCAGCTGGTCCCTGTGAAAGAGCACCTGAACCACAGACACCCTCCCTCAAATTCCCCCATCACCTACAGAGATGGCTGGCCAGCCAGCCCCATTGTTCCCTATGATGGGAACCAACTGCACAACAAAGAATAAAACAAGAACAACACAAAATAAAGTTTTTAAAAAATTATTTTCTCCCTTCCAAAGTACAAGTAGGCAAAGCATTATGACACATTACACCAGCAGTCCCCCACACAGAAAAATAACACAACTCACTTAACATCAGAGAATCACAAAGCACGATTCCTGTCAAAAACACTTTATTTCTTGAACAGCTTTAGGTTGCACAGCAGGGGGGGGGACACCAAAGGGCATGGCAGCACTATCTTACACAAAAATAACACAACTCACTTAACATCAGAGAATCACAAAAACACAATTCCTGGCAAAAACACTTTATTTCTTGAACAGCTTTAGGTTACACAGTAGGAGGGCACAACAGGGCGTGATAGCAATGTACTACAAAAAATAATACAACCCACTTCACCGTTTTTGACAGCAATTGTGTTTGTGTGATTCTCTGATGTGAAGTGAGTTGTGTTATTTTTGTGTAGTACACTGCTTTCCTGCTCTGTTGTGCCTTCCTACTGTGTAACCTAAAGCAGTTACAGAAATAAAGTGCTTTTGACAGCAATTTTTTGGGGTGATTCTTTAATGTGAAGTGAGATGTGTTATTTTTGTGTAAGATACTGCTGCCATGCCCTTTGGTGTTCCCCCCCAGAAGGGCCAGTTAATCTAACAAACAGATTTCTCCACAATAAACCACCAGCAGTATTGTAAACTGTGTCATTTTCAGCATTTTCTTTTAAAACGTAACCCATCCTCTATGACATTCAGAGGAGGGGGAACTTGGGAACGTTTCTGCAAGCTAAACAAGACCTGGGCAGATCTCCTGCTTCCTTTCCCCTAACATGTATTGAATCTCTCTACATGCGACATCTTACACGAGAAACCTCAAATATAGGGAGAAGCAATGGTGGCTGGGAAACAAAGACAAAGCCTGAAAAGATTGCTCCTCAGAGGGTTTGTTAATTTCATTTTCTCCTCCCCAAAGGGGTGTTGAAATTGACAGAGCCCCAGAGGAGCGAACTTTGCCAGCTCTATCTTTTAAGCTACCCTTCCCAGCTAACATTGCGTTTCCCTACACCTCAGCATTCTTGTGTACGATGTCTCATGTAGAGAGACTCTCAGAGCTAAGCTACAAGAGACAAATTATACTAGGAGGAGCACATGAAGGGAGTTGCAATGTTAGCTGGGAAGCTGAATTTTAAAAGAGATCAGAAGGCTTTGTCAATTTCCCCTCTCTACAGAGCCAGGGAGATCCCTGCTCAGAGGGTTTGTTAATTACCTCTTTGCCTCTGAAGGCTCTGTCAGTTTCACTTCCCCTTCTAAGAGCTTGTAGCTTCTAAGACACTTGTAGCATGGCTCTCGGTGTGGCCTTTTGGTGTGAACCAAATGGCTCTTGGCCCTTTCTATTGTTTACCACTCATGGTGCTGACCAACCTGATCCAGCAGATCCCAGACAAGTCCAGGAGTTGGAGCTGTGTTTGCAGTTTTTTTAGTTAATGATTGTATAAATTGTGGGTTGGGTCCACCAAATTGCTCACCGAATTTTCCAATTTACTACAGTCCCTCTCCCATATAGCTTTTGCAGGTACCATGATCTCTGGTTGCATTCCCAACTCTGGTTTGGGAAATTCCTGGAGATTTGGGGATGCTGCCTGTGGGGGGACTTCGATTTCCCCTAGACTTTAAGATATGCCATAAAGTCCCCTCTCTGGATCTGACATTTTCCACAGGGGAACTGATCTCTGCAATCTGTAGATCAGTTGAAATTCCAGGAGAACTCCAGCCCCACCTGGACGTTGATAATCCTAATCTCCAGCATCTAGTTTCACCAATGGAACAGCTGCTTGGATCCAGCCCCCATTTTTTTTGTTCTTTTGTAAACCACTTACAGTGCAATCCTATAGTGAGTTACTCCAGTCTAAGCCCACTGAAGTCAATGGACTTAGACTGGAGTAACTCTCCATAGCAGTGGGGAGAAAAAGATGGATAGAAATTTTGAAGAACCCACTAATTTAGGATTCAATGAGGGAATTAAATGACTCTAGAGAATTTAATGGGAACTGGTTCATAACAGGTGTAAACCATGAATTCAATTATGTTCACAGAGATACCGATTTCTTCAATAGGACCAGCTTTATTTGAAACAGCCTGGTGGTGTACTGTTAATACAGTAGATAAAGAAATCAACTTTCCTGATATATTACCTTTTCAGAGGCTAATATTGAAATGGTGCTTGAATATCATTAAACTGGCATCACTTTGGCAAAATATTGTCTTGCTGTCCTATACTAAAACTACACTTCTGTACCTGAACAATCTTTTAAAATGAAAACCGAGGTTACCTCCCCCCATTTTTTATGACCGTTGGATCATAACTTGGTATAATCAGTCTCGGTGTAAATCTAGTCGTCTTCTCCAAGCAGAGGGTTATACTGGATAAAAAATTGCATTGGGTCAGGTTTTTCCCATGAACAGCTTTAAAAAACGATGCTAAAAAAATTATACAGAACTCTGCTGTTTAGGCAGTCCTTTAATGAACCCTGATGATTGATAGGGTTTTCTGTAAGCAAACAGCTACACAGAAACAGTAAAAACGGAAAAGAGGATTCATAGAATAACATTATGCTAATCCCAGGAAACTAATTCTAGTGATGTACTACAGCAAGTCCATGCATTCCATTTGCCCTCTGAAAGAAGAGAATGCACTGCAGAGACAATTCAGAAGTTTACCGTAACTTCTTCCCAGTTTACAGTGAATCAGTGTGGGGTGATTTACTCGGAGCACCCTTTGAGTTTGTGAGTTTCAAAACAGGGGGAGGGGGATAGGCAGAGAACGGTCAAGTGCTTTATATTGAATCCCTACGTCTCCTCCCTTCAGTGCTCCATCCTTTTAAATAAGTAGGATACTTACTGAATAAAGAGACACATCAGCTTTTCAAATTATACGGAAAATCACAGGCAGCAGAATGCTCGCTGATCAAGGGAAAGGGAATGTAAATACATTTATTTTTAGAAGGACTGAAATCATCTTCTGTATCTGTCAATCAGAACACAGCCTTTGCTGATTGGGCGAGGAGAGTTCCTCCCCCTTGGAGAAATCAATCTCACCTGCTGCGAGTTTCTGCTCTGGGAAGGCTCTGAACGCCATAACTGCGCCTTCGGGCAGTGTCTGCCTTTCCCCTGTGTAAAATAGAAAAGAGTCCAGTAGCACCTTTAAGACTAACCAACTTTACTGTAGCATAAGCTTTTGAGAATCACAGTTCTCTTCGTCATTTATCTGACGAAGAGGACTGTGGTTCTCAAAAGCTTATTCTACAGTAAAGTTGGTTAGTCTTAAAGGTGCTACTGGACTCTTTTCTATTTTGCTACTACCGACTAACATGGCTAACTCCTCTGGATCTTCCCCCTGTGTGTTTGATAACCTCCTTGGAAATGTTTCGCCCATTGGAAACGATGGATAGTGTCTGGGGGCACATTGTTCAGGGGCCCACCCACAGAATTGGACCCCTGGGTCCAATCTTTCTGAAACTTGGAGTTTCTTTAGTGGAGAGTCAGGAGTAAACTTCCTTTATTATTTTACAGTACAATCCTATGTAGAGTTACTCCAATCTAAACCCATTGAAATCAATGGGCTTAGATGGGAGTAAATCTGCAAAGGGTTGCATCATTGATTATGCAGTCTTTTGATTTCTTCTTTTAGTGTAAACCACCTTGGGAGCTCTTACGGCCAAAAAGGCAATCTATATAATATACCAAACAAACAAATAAATAAGGGGAGGCGGAGCTTGCATCAGGCGGAGGTGGTTACCAGTAGCAATGATTTAAATGCAAATTGCTCACATATGTTTGGGTGGCAATCGTCTTTCACAGACAGTGGACCCAAAGGCGAGATATTCATCAGCCAATTTCCTTGGGGGATTTTCTCAGTTCAATGTGCTCTCTTAATGTATACGACTCCATCTTGTAGTTAAACATTTATACCTCAGCAGACATTTGCAGATTATTTGCAGGTTGAGAGCCAGTTTGGTGTAGAGGTTAAGAGCGTGGGACTGTAATCTGGAGAGCCGGGGTTGATTCCCCATTCCTCCACTTGAAGCCATCTGGGTGATCTTGGGCTAGTCACGGCTCTCTGGAGCTCTCTCAGCTTCACAGGGTGATTGTCATGAAGAGGATAACAACATACTTTGCAAACCGCTCTGAGAGGGCATTAAGTTGTCCTGAGGGGTGGTATATAAATTGGTTGTTGTTGTTGTTGTTGTTATAATATTTCTAGACACTCCTCATAACAGACTTCTCAGTATCAAGCTATAGGTTTCCTACATTTTTATTCCTCCAAGAATCTCAAGGCTGAAAACATAATTCTCCCTTCCACCATTTTATCTCTACAACAACCGTGTGAGGTAGGTTAGGCTGACAGAAAGGCTATCAGTTGAAATCTGAACACAGGTCTCCCAGATACTAGTCTGAAACTGGAACCACCATACCAACTTGGCCTCTATCCCCTCACGGTTACTGTGCACATAGAATCAAAAAATAAAAAGGGGATACATAGATTGTGGAGGGCAGGCCCCCATTCCCAGCACCTGCTTGACAGGTCAGCAGTGGCAGGGGGCTATTTGGTGATGCACAAGCATGTGACATCACTTCCGGCACAAACCTAGAAGTGATGTCATTATATCAGCACACCACTCTAGAATTCACTCAAGATTCTATGGTTATACTATAGATTTTTGGATGAATCCTAGGGAGTTGTCACAACACAATGATGTCACTTCTGGGGTTGTGCCAGAAGTGATGTCACACATCAGCATGATGCTGAAGAAACTGCCCCACATCCAGCTTGTTTGTACAAGCTGGGCTGTAGCTTTGGGAAGTCTTTCAGACCTTCTAAGGAGAATATCTTGCCTGTGGCAGCCATGTAGGTTGTTCATAGCTGGATTAATTTTAGGGTGGTAGAGGGAGGGATCCTGTTGGGGGACCATTCTAAGTGGCTTCCCAAAGTTTCACTGGGTTCTCCCTGCTTACCCAATGAGGCTACATTGGCAGACTCAGGCCTGTTGGATCCTGGGCATACCTATCTAGCTTGCTTCTTCATCTGTACACAGGTAGAGGTTCAAAAATATCCCTTCCCCTTGGGTATCTTATCCCACAAGACTGGTCTAGGAAGAATGGCCAGTAGATAATAACAACAACATTCAGTGTATATACTGCCCTTCAGGATGACTTAACACCCACTCAGAGTGGTTTATTGGTCGAGGCAGATGTTATGATTATCCCCACAACAATCATCCTGTGAGGTGGGTGGGGCTGAGAGAGCTCTAGGGCCAAGCTACACATGACGAATGATACTTGAACGGCAAGTGGATTGAGTGGAGGGCAAGTGAACAGGGAGAAATACACTTGCTGTTCAAGTGTCATTCGTCATGTGTAGCTTGGCCCCTAGAGAGCTGTGACTGACCGAAGGTCACCCAGCTGGCTTCAAGTGGAGGAGTGGGGAATCAAACCCAGTTCTTCAGATTAGAGTCCCGCACTCTTAACCACTACACCAAACTGGCTAATCAGCCTTTATGCTTCTGAGCATTTTTCACCTCCGCACTGGTACATGCAGAAATCCTTAGCTTGGCATAAACCATTTCCCCAACATGCAGACCCATATTAAATGGGGCCACACCCACATCGAATAACACAACTTCACAACCACAACATCTGCCTCTACTAATAGTTGCTAACAATATCAACTGAACTTCACATTCGGTGCCAATATATATGCAAACAGTATTTTGAATCGACGTGTCTGGGTTGCATAGAATAACTTGCCATTGTCCTGTGGAATAAAGCATCCCCTTTTACACTGAACTTTTAAGTTATGATGATTTCTTCTTCGTATTTCAGCTCTCGCAGCACAGCAGAAAGCCCTGTGACTGACGCAAGCAGAAGTGACATATCACAACAGAAAAGGTCCACTCTGATGGAAACAGAAACAAAAGCCGCCAGTCAGATCAAAGTGTTCAGTGCTTTCCAGAGTTTTGTTATCCATAAAATACATGGGGGAGGAGGTGAAGTTTAAAAAAGTTGGTTTGAGAAGCCTCCATTTACATCAACTAACAGAAGAACCCACTTCCTTTAAATTGCATGTGTTCTTTACAGCCTGAAGTCATAGATGAAGCATCGCACACATGGTACTTCACAGTACACCGCATGTGACATACGTAATGCCAGGTAGTTAATTATGAACGATCCTTTCTTCCCATCTGTATGAAACATCTGCCTTCTCTTTTGTTGCCTGACTTGCTAAGTAAGGAAAACCCAGAAGCAGAACTCTCGACGTGAAAATGTCAAGAACAATATAACAGACACTCGACAACGATTATCAGGAAAAAAGCAAACTCTGTTTATAAGGTTGGCCGATGAATCCTTTGTAGGGTTTGGACTATTCTTAGGAGGGCAGAACTGCCTTTTCCTCTGCAGGCACTTCAAAATCACCCTGTAACTAACAGAAAATGAAAATGTTGGTTCAAGTTGCCCATTTGTTGATCACGTATCTCCCCTGAATGTTGAGACAGCAAAATACAATTTAGTGTCCTAGCTTTAATTGGGACACTCTACAGTCATTTTGAGGTGTGATGGAAATATAAAATATTTTGGCAAAACCATGTTTTAATTAAGCTAATCGTGGTTAGTTTGATCAGGTGCCTCAAACCACTATCTGCAACCATAGTCTGAAGATGATTTATTGACCAGTTAGTCTTAACTATGATTTCATGCTATATCTCAATGCAGATATCCTGGCATAATCCTAACTGTGAGGTGGGTGGGGCTCCTAGAAGCTGTGACTGACCCAAGGTCACCCAGCCGGCTTCAAGTGGAGGAGTGGGGGAATCAAATCCAGTTCTCCAGATTAGAGTCCCATGCTCTTAACCACTACACCAAACTGGCTAACCAGCACTGCCTGCCCCAGCTCATGCTTGTTCAATAGAACAGTAGAAGTAAAATGGGGAGCACAAAACTGACATCGTGCTGGTCAAACCACAGAGTTTTGGGTGAATCCTAGAGCATCATGCTCATACCATGATGACACTTCTGGGTTAGCATCAGAAGTGATCTCTCAGCACTGGCGCAATGTCAATCATCACAACTCTGATCCCTCCTGTCTCCCAGAGGTTGCTGTTACTGGCCTGGTAACCTTACCCCAGCTACATAGTGAAGGTGGCGGAACCCACATTTGTTGAGGCAAACCAGGTTGTGAGTCACTGAGTGGGAGCCAGCAGAAAAGTTCACAGGACATAATGTAGCAGATCTTTCCCCGGCCTTCCCTTCTCCAAGCAGCCTGTTGTTGGCTGTGAAAGTCCTCTTGGATTGTGAAGAGAGCCTTACAAAAAAAAATACACCACTGTAGGGGTCTTGCAGTGTAGAGGGGAAATCAGGAAAAATGGCCTCCTGTCTGCTCTTATGCCACAAACTGCTAGTGGGCGAGGCAGATGGAAGTGATTTTAGCTGATTCCCTCTCATCCCTGGAATGTCCCATACTGTTGTCCATTTTCTTCATGAGGTCTATCTAGGGTGATATTTCAGAACAAATCAGCAGTCTGATTGGGGAAGAATGAAGCAGGGAAAGATCGACTCCTCCTATGAACTTTTCTGTTGGATCCAACCAGTTGCCTGTAAGCTGAATCCTGGTTTCACAAACTAACCCTAGGTGGGATATAAGCCATGGTTTCATATTGTATTGGAATTGAACCACTGAAAAAGCAGCATCTGCAGTGGAAGTTGTCATGAAATTTAGATAGATATTTCTCAGCCAAATGAGACAAGACTAGAAGTCTCTCTCTACATGAGGCATCTTACATGAGAGCACTCAAGTGTAGGGAGGCACAATGCTAGCCAGGAAGCATAGCTTAAAAAGACAGAGCCTCAGGATCTGTCAATTTCACCTCTCTAAAGAGCAGGCAAAGATCTCCTCAGAGGGTTTGTTGATTTCCTCTTCATTTCCCTGAAGGCTCTGTCAATTTCACATCTCCTTAGGGGAGGTGAAGAGGAAATTTACAAGCCCTCTTAGAAGCGATTTCTGCCGGCTCTGTGGAGAGGTGAAATTGACAGATCCTTTGGTTCTGTCTTTTTAAACTATGCTTCCCTGCTAACATTGCATTTCCTTACACTTGAGCATTCTCCTGTATGGTGTCTCATGTAGATAGACTCTAATGTGTGATGCAATGTAGAGCTTCCTGTCCTGAAGCTGATCTCCTCTTCACCCAGAATCTGAGTTTCCTGCATCCTGTGATCCAGTTTAAGTCATAGATGCGAAACATACATTGGCATGAACATTAATGAATGTAGTCTAGAGACATCTCTACAGCTCCTGGTTCCTTCATTGTGTGTGTTCAGGGAAAGAAGGGCATGAAATGCAATGTCTGCTTGGCAGGATGAGATATCACAGGCACATTTATGACCTTAGTTCTTCACAAAACTCATCACCAGCTCCACTGATTTTTAAGGGGGGGGGGGTGAGATAAGACACAACATACACCGCAATGCAATGAAGTGAGGGTTCTTGAATGGTGTGATTGACAGGTAGAGGAATCCAGGAGGCATGCCAGAGAGGGAGGACTGAGCGGGAAGAATCACCCCAGTCAACCCTGCAGATCTGGCCTTTGAATCAGCACAGCTCTTTGCATGTGATCCCAGGCTTCCCACATGATTTCTGTATTAGTGGAATGTCATGGGATGAAGCTGGAGGAGAGAGGCAGCCATGTCCACCTGCAGCATCAGAATCAATCTTTCGCTTGCATCATTTTAAAAAATCCATTTCAGGAAGACGTTCTGCCACCCATATGCGGCAATGATTCAGTCCCACATCCCCCTTTCTGCGAGCGGCTTTTTTTTCCCTAGCAGAGAGAACTGCAGCATTGTCCCAAGGTGCAATGGGACACATAGACAGGGAGCTAATCCAAAATATTTCCCTGCTTGCCCTCTTTTCCTGTGTCAAAAAGCTGATAACGCTAATAAAGTGTGATTTAATACCTTGCCTGTAATGGGGTCAGGCTGTGCACTACTTATCCTGTTTGCCCACAGGTGAATTTGGAGAGATATAAAAGGGTGAGCGACACGGGGAGAACTGGGAGAAATTGGATAGAAGGGAATGTGGCTTACCTTATGGGGCGATATGCCTACAACACACCTTGACTCTGCTTGGACGAAGTTTAACTCTTCTGTCACCATCATGGTCTGATGGAAAATGAGCAACAGAAGATTATCCTCAGTTTCTATAGGGACCAGAATTGGAAGCAATGTCTCTTCTCCAATCCAGACTGATAGCCCCCATTTGCAGCCTTAAATCTCATCTTACTTCACCTCTTTGTCCCTGCAAGAGTTTTTTTTTTTTATCAAAATCCTTGATTCTGACCCACACTACTTTGTTTTTGTTTTTCATAGAGCCCTTAGGGCAGTTTAAAACACATGCAATCAATAGAGCAATAAAAATTGCAGCAATAAAAATCCCACTTATAAAATCTGTGTTTGGACAATTCTTGTTGCAATTATAAGAGGAATGTGAGAACTGCCTACAATAGATGTGTGCACATGCATCTGGTCCAGAAGTCTCAAATAGTGGACAAGCAGGTACTCCAGGAAGGAAAGCCAGGTAGAAATAGACATTCTGTTTTGTGGTACCCCAGTATACTGTCTCTGTAGATGAGGGTTCCACTGAGAGCGGAACTACAAGTGACGCATGACACAGGTTGGACACTTGACAGCTTCCCTCAAGTTTTGATGGGAAATGTAGGCAGCTTGGCGGAATGTTGGACAAGTGACAGTTGGAAAGTCCATTGGACAGCAGTCAGAGAGCCAAGCTGCAAGACCAGGATGTCTACATTTCCCATCAAAACTTGAGGGAAGCTGACAAGTGTCCAACCTGTGCCTTTTGTCACTTGTAGTTCCGCTCTGAGTCATCATCTTTGATAGACAAGTCCTCCACAGATGGATCTCATTGTTATTAAACCACAGATCTAAGCTATATGCCATCAGCATTCCTTGTGGCAATGAATTCCAGAAGTGAATCTCTTTATTTGATACATATTTATTCTGCTTTGCCTCTAAGGAGTACATGTTGGAGTACATTTTTTCTCTTCCTTCATATTATTTTCACAACTTAGGGCCAAGCTACACATGACGAATGACACTTGAACGGCAAGTGTATTTCTCCCTGTTCACTTGCCCTCCACTCAATCCACATGCCGTTCAAGTGTCATTCGTCATGTGTAGCTTGGCCCTCAGTGAGTTAGATTAGACTGGTTGAGAGTGATTGTGTTCAGGTAACTTCATAGCAAAGTGGAGATCTGAAACCGGGATTCTCATATCCTAGTCTAATAATGGATACATCAAACTGGCTTAAATGTTAAGTATATGTTGTATGAAGAAGTATGATGTCAGACTTGAATTTACAGAAATGTAGCTGTGTCTGTCTGTTGTACCAAAATAAAACAGAAGTCCAGTGTCATCTTAAAAACTAACAGCTTTTATTTCAGTATGAGCTTTTGTGAGTCACTGCTCACTTCTTCAGCTGAAGAGGAACTCATTGAGGCAGAGGGAATCATTTGGGGAATTTTAATATGGGTGTCAGTTCTATGGATGACAGGCTATGGTACATAGACCCCTGGAACCTCACATCAAGCATGTCATAGTCTTGGTTGAAAAGGCTTTATTCAGGAATCAAATCATGTTCATAGATATGTCCTCAGGTTAACCAGAAATAGACAGGAATGATTAGATATGTAAAAAGCACTATTCATATAGTTCATAGCTACTCTCCCCCTCCCCTTAGCAAAATGTAACTTCTGGCATGAAAAGTCCTGAGAACTCCCTAAATAGTTTTCATGCTTTGTCTAGACTAGGGGTGTGCACAAAAAATATTTGGGTTTCCCGCTTCGAGTTTACCTGAAGCGAGAAAAGGCTTCAGAAAAAGCCCTGGAATCCGAAGCAGCATGCCGCTTCAGATTTGGGTTTCCAAGTCACTTCGGTATGCTCCGGAAAGATTCGAAGCATACTGAAGTGACAGGGGAGGGGGGAGGCCCACCACCACTCTTAAACTCCCACCCCACCTTTAAACCCCAACCCCACTTACCTGGGCAGGCGGAAGGCTGCAGTGGCCCAACGCCACACTGGCCAAGTGGCTGGCATGGAAGGCCTTCCCTGCCACTGTCACCATGTAGTCACAGCCAACATGGCTGGCCGGCAGAGAGGGCCTTCCCTGCCACCAGCGCTGCAGCCGGTGCAGCTTGCTGACAGAGAGGGCCGTTGCCTCCACTGGAGGCCAGTGGACAGGAGGGAGGCTGCCTCCTCCAGCAGTAAGTGGGGGTGCAGAGAAGTGGGGGTGAGGGTGGTGGGGTAAGGGTGGGAAATAGGTAAATTTAAAGGACCCTTCTGTTCACGAAAGGGCTTTAAAAACTTAATCCCCAGAGGCCCCGAAGCTTCCTGAAGCATTACGAATGCTTCAGAAAGCTTTGCTTCAGGATTTCAGAAATCCTGAAGCTTTCCGGATTGGGCCCGATTCAGGTATTTTACCTGAATTGGATACTTGAAGCACACACTCTTAGTCTAGACACAAGGAAGGCAACAGATTAAGAATGAAACATGGTTATTCTTTTCCTCCTGAGAACTAGCATGTATACAAGGTCAGAGACACAGTGATCTTCAAAGCATGAGAGATAAGATTCTTTTGATTCAGCAGGCCTGTGAATGCAAGGCAAGTTATGGGATTAGCAATATGATATCAAGACACAGCACGGAACAATGGTTCATAGTAACAGGTCAGTTTACCATAATGGCATGAATGGGTACAGACATGACAATGGGAAATTATAGAAGAAGGAGGAAAGGGAGGAGCTGAGATAGTTTGGCATGAATCCTGTCATAAATTCCAAGTAGCCACTGAACATCCATTCTGTCCTAAATTTACAGGCAATTTCATTCAGAGATTAAAGTTCTAGTTCTGAGAACCAGTGCAGTGTAGTGGCCAGAGTGATAGATTGGGATCTGTGAGAGCCAGGTTTGATTCCCTGCTCTGACATAGAAGCTTGCAGAGTGGCCTTGGGTCAGTCACACACTCTCAGCCTAACCTACCTCACAGGGTTGTGGTGAGGGGGGAAGTGGAGGAGAGGAGAATGATGTAAGCTGCATTGAGTTCCATTGGAGAGAAAAGTAGAGTATAAATGAAGTTAATTTTTTTAAAAAAATAGTATTCTAGAACAGAGAAACAATGATCTCTGGATGCTTAAACCACAGCTCTCAGGGCATATTAGGATATTAAAGGAACCCTGAAACAAGCCACCACTCTTCCATTTCACAGTGCAGTCAGTACCACAGGGTCTTCTTGGCATGAATCAGGACCACAGCAATGGTGACACCTTCTTTGTTCTTTACTGCACATATCCCATCTCTGGGAGATTCTTATTAAGATAGGGTGAATGGAGCAGAATGCAGTATTCAATATGTGACTGTGTGGATTTATATAATGGTACCATGGTACTTTCATTTGTACCCTGATCTGAATAGTTCAGGCTAGCCCGATTTCATCAGATCTTGGCAACTAAGCAGCATCATCAGCCCTGGTTAGTATTTGGATGGAAGACCAGTAAGGATGTCTGGGATTGCTGCATCGAGGTAGGTAATGGCACGCCACCTCTGTTCGTCTCTTGTCCTGATAACTGAGGGCCAAGCTACACATGATGAATGACACTTGAACGGCAAGTGGATTGAGTGGAGGGCAAGTGAACAGGGAGAAATACACTTGCCGTTCAAGTGTCATTCGTCACTTGTAGCTTCACCCTTGGACATCATGATTTGGGCATTCTAAAGAGCTGATAAAAAGCAGTGGCAGTAGTTCCACTTTGCCTTTCTTACTTTAATCACCTGGAAGGGAAAGAGATAGGTTTCTATACCTTTCCTTGTGGGGAGAAAATCAGCTTCGAGGAGGGTGGTTTTGAGATGGGAAATTGTTAGAGGAGAAGGAATTGAGTGGTCGTCATAAGTTGGCTGTGACTTCATGGGAGAGTGGCTTTCAGAACCGTGGGGGGGGGGTGAGAACGATTACAGCTGAACCAACAATGCCCCATTTGAAAAAAACAATAATGATAAATAGTTAAAAACCCAGATTCAAAACTGAAAATAATTTTTTCTCAGCACACACTTCTAATGACATTCATGAATATCTGCTGTTAACAAATTGACACATTGATAAAGAGATGGGCCTCTCACCAAATGCTGGCGGCTTTCCCCCTTGACTCTAGACATCTCCATTTTCAAAATGGTTGCAGGCTGTTTGGCTTGTTTTTTTGGCAGTTTTTCTGGGACCGCAGGCAAGTGCGCTCCCAGAAAAGGCACCGAAAAAACAAGCAAAACAGCCTGCAACCATTTTGAAAATGGAGATGTCTAGAGTCAAGGGGGAAAGCTACCAGTGTTCAGTGAGCTGGCTGTCCCTTTAAGAACATGTGGAAATGGCCATAGATGGATCAGTTTACTGTTGTAGCCATAGACCATAACATCCCTCCATATACCCCAGCATAGAACAGTGTACCACAGCGAAAGGTTAACATATATTTACATAACAGAATACAATTTAACAGTTTAAATCTAAGAAATAAGTATAAAAAACCTTAAAGGACATGGAATTACTATTTAGCTAAAATTCGTACAGGATCGACAGGTACCAATTTCTTACTTATTTTGATAGATAAGAAAATACAAATAGCCTTTTGGAGAGTGACAAAAAGGAAAACATCAGCCAATAAAAAATTAATATATTCCTCATCCGAGCCAGAAAAGTTTACAAAAAATTGATTCAGCAATTTATTACAAATGGATCCATAAAAGGGGCAATAGAAATTGACATATGGAACTTGCTTGAAACTTTGGTTTATTGGGCTAGTTGGTTCTGTTTGCATTTGGAGGCATTTGGTCTGTGTTCCTTTTGTGCATTTGGTGATTTTTTTCTTCCTCCTAGGAAACAATGGATAAAAGTAGGGTGACCAGGTGTACCACATTCAGGGGCCTGAAGAACTGGAATCTTTGCCTGGGGCAACTGTCAGGCTTCTAGTGGCACTGACTACTGCTGACTCCCTACTCACACATCTTCTCTGATGCCTGCACTCACACCCTCCTACTGCCTCCTTGTGGGTGCTTTGTCACCTCTGCTCCCAGCTGCATATGCTGCCTAGCACTCCTGGAGAAGGGCGTTCCAGTGATGTACAAAGCATCAGCATTCCCGTTGGCCATGGCAGTGACATTCCTAGCTGCAAGCAGTGTGGGCAGCTAGGACTGCAGTGGTGGGAGAGCTTGTGAGCAGGCAAAGGACAGATGAACAGGCAGATGGAGACACAAAAGTTGGATAGCAAGAAGGGTGCCTAATAATGGCTGTGGGGTCCCCTGAGCACCCTCTGCCCAAGGCCTTCCAAAACCTGGACCACCCCTCTCCTGATCCAATCTACTAGAAACTTAGTGGGTCTTTTGTAGATAGGCTGAGCTAGGATCTTGGCTATGTTAGTGTCATTTGCTTGGGAGAAAAAACACTCCAGCTTCCCGGAGAAATTCCCTTATAGGGAATAATGAACCAAGATAATCTGAATGCCAAAACGGTAATTGTGAGACAAAATGACCCAGAAGAACAGTATGCATGCCCTTCCTGAAATCCGAATCTGAAAAAAAATATTGAATATTACATGCAGTTTAGTTTCAGTTTATTCAAATTTAACAGCCCATAGGCCATAGACTATAAGTGAAATACTACATGCAACATGTCACAAAGTTGGGTGAATTCTCCTCTTCCTCCTCAGGTTTTCTCTTTCCTTGCAGCCAGCCAGCCAGATAAAAGCATGCTCTTTCCATCTTGCTGAGTAGCATGCCAGTCATTGGCACTGAATTTTCTACAAGAGAAAATAAACACAATCCCTGAGTAACTTCACTTATTGAAAAGAGATTTGTCCTCTACTGTCTCCACAACCTCGATGATGCTTGCAACCCAATCTTTAAACCGCCAAAAAACTAATTAGCTCAAACTGATCACAAATCCATATTATGAAAGCGCAGTGGCAACATTCCTAACCAGTCAAGAAAATAGCTGCCATTATTTAGCCTGCAAAGACCTTTTTTTTTTGATAGATTGAACTTGCATAACCGTCTAAAGGTCAGAAATTGTTCGGCTGCTGGGAGGTCATTTCACAATCTTGAAGCTCCTGCTGAAAAAAGGCTTGCTAAAGATGACATCATTTCCCCTAAATATGAAAATCATCATTGTAGGTCCCCCCCCCCCACTCAGTTCATCATTATACATCAGTATGGCCAGAAATACAAGAGGTGAAACAATCATGCTTTGGGGTCAGGGTCAGACAAGATATTGGCCATTTCGACATGGACTTAAAGGGATGGTCCGCTCACTGGACATTGGTGGCTTTTCCTCAGGAATCCAGATGTCTCTGTTCGCAAAACGGTTGCAGGCCATTTGGCTTTCTTTTTTTTTCAGCGCCTTTTGTGGGAACACACTTTCTGCAGTCCCAGAAAAGGCACCAAAAAAATGGAAGCCAAACAGCCTGCATCC
This sequence comes from Eublepharis macularius, assembly GCF_028583425.1. Lineage (NCBI taxonomy): Eukaryota > Metazoa > Chordata > Lepidosauria > Squamata > Eublepharidae > Eublepharis > Eublepharis macularius. The sequence goes on along the minus strand of NC_072792.1, from coordinate 17,406,951 downwards.
ATTTTGCAAATGGAGGCATCACCAGCATTCCGTGAGGGGACTGTCCCTTTAAGTGAATGTCTGACATCACCAACTCCTTGCCTTTATTTGTGTCCATAGGATGGCTCCTCATCTTTCTGCTCTTTGCTAATATGTCCATGAACTTCACTCTTTCAGTTCTATCACTGTAGGTATACAAGGGGCTACTACTTCCTTGGATAGCTCATTTGCTTTTCTCAGCCCTTAAGCTTGACAGCCAATAACAGACTCCTCTATTCTTTCATCTCTCTTTTTCTTCCAATCCATTCTCAGGACACATCTTCCACAAAAATACTGATTTCACAGTTAGTTCTCCAACCCTACCAAAACACATCATCGTCATCGCCATCAATCATCATCGATTTATATACCACCCTTCGGGATAACTTAACACCCACTCAGAGTGGTTTACAAAGTATGTCATTATTATCCCCACAACAATCACCCTATGAGGTAGGTGGGGCTGTTAGAGCTTCAGAGAGCTGTGACTGACCTGAGGTCACCCGGCTGGCTTCAAGTGGAGGAGTGGGGAATCAAACCCAGTTCTCTAGATTAGAGTGCCACCACTCTTACCCACTACACCAAACCGAAGGTACCAAGTTGTTCATACTTCATATGATTACCATGAAAACTGAACTGGAGAAAAGCCATGCTTTAACATGACCCAATGCTTCTCGTTTTTATTAGAATTTCCCCACATTAATGAAGTCTGATGGATAGATATGATTTTGCCCAATTATCATTGTTTATTCCATTTGAAATCCTGTTAGCCTAAAGTAAATTGGATACTTTGTAAGAAGAAAAAGATTCAATTTCTTTTAGTTTGGCATGGAATGTTTACTATGCTTGATTATAGATTTTTTAAAAACGTTTATAATAGAAAGACTTATTGGAAAGTTGCTGTTTTTAGATTTAATTATTTGTAACCCACCTTGAGTGCACTGTGGCACAAAGACATCTGAGAAATGTGCTATATACGTAAAGTTAATAAGCAAAACTTGGATACTGTTTGCTAAAATGGCTATTTGCATAGCTGCAGCTACCAGTAAATGAATAAAATGGATCTCACCATCACGTAACTTGTAAGAGGGGTGCACTGTGGGAAATTCAATGTGCTGTTTATTCCTTAAGCCAAAAATAATGCAAAGTATCCTAACAAAACATTTCTTTTTCTCGCACCAAATCGAAAGCGTGAAGGAAATGAAAGGGGGAGGGGATATAATTCCTTTCAGTGCTAATGTAATATACACTTGAAAGTGGATCATTAACCATCAGATTTGAATAACACCATGCACTTCTACTATAGTCTGTAACTAATCTTGTGAAGGGGAGAATTTCTGAAGCTACAGTCTCTAATTGGCATCTTGCACACAAATCAGATATGCAACATTAGACATGGTTTGCATGCTGCTGCTGCTTTGAGCTTTTGGAAATCCAAATAAAAATGTATGGCCAAGGGGTTAGTCTAAGGAAACAGTTTCAGCCACACTTGGATTATACAGAGAAGAGGCCAGAGTTTGCTGGGACCGTATCAAGCTATCTGTACTATTTACTCTATTATTTTATTCTGAAAATGTATATTCTGCATCTCCATAGACCCACTCGTGGCAGCTCATAAAGAATACATAAATCAATTAAGCCATAAAATAGCAACGTAAAGATTATCAATAATAAACAAGCCATTAAAAACAAGCTGCAGGTATAAAGATAGCATAAATTATTCACTGAGCAGCCTAAAACTATATCTGCAAGACAGTTCTCGGACTACAATCAGACCATACAAACAGCTAAACAGAATGGACCCCCCCCCCATTAAAAGTTTGGATAAAACTAAATATTTTGGTCAGATGCCTAAATTAGTGTAAGATAAGTGTCAGGTGAGCCTCAAGGGAGGAGGCATTCCAGAGTGGAGGTGCCACCACCGAAGAAGTCCTGTCTCTCATACAGTGGTGAACCTACATTTTTAGGACCCTGAGGCTTGAACTATTATGGGAACCCCTTCTCAACCAGCAACAATAGGGCAACATCCAACAAGGCCCAAAAGGTCTTGCTGCCCTTGCAAGGATCTAGAGACCAAAATGGCGGAGAACAGGGTGGTGGGATGGAGCCCTTGAAAATGGGCCATACAGTAAGCCCCTTCCCACCAGCAACAAAGTCTGGGTAACCACAATTATCTTCTTCAAGGGGGTTGTTCCATGGCAGATCATCACAATTAAAAAAAACAAAAATTAACCTCTACATCCCAGATGAGCTGTAAAACTATTAAGCTGTGCACAAACGGAAGGATTCAAGGATCTGGCTTCCAAAATGCTGGCTATGAATAGATTCTGGCAAGCTCAGGGCCCAGCTACAAGTGACGAATGACACTTGAACGGCAAGTGTATTTCTCCCTGTTCACTTGCCCTCCACTCAATCCACTTGCTGTTCAAGTGTCGTTTGTGACGAGTAGCTTGGCCCTTAGTGAGCCCATACAGATGGGGGATTCGGTGCTGCAAGCCCCAACAAAAATTCTGAAATTTGACCAAATACAAGGACGTTTTGAGGCCATGTGAAATGGGTATTAGAGCATGTTCTAAGGTCAATATTAAGTACTTAAACCTACTGTCATATGATTTTGTCACTAAAATAACCTTATTCTAATAATGAACAATTTAACAAACGCCATCAATTTTGTTGAAAAATTCACTCATTAAAAAAAGTTGCTTCAGGGCCCCTCCAGGATTAAGGGCCCTGAAGCATAATTTTAATTCGTTTCATAGTAGATCCACCCCAGCTCTCATTGCTACCAGTCTCACGTCTTCAGGTGGCAGGTGAGCTTGGCTTGGAAAGAAGATACTAAATGCTTAGTGGGACACCACGGGAGGTAGAAAGTAAATGGCACATGTAATGATAACTGCTGCCATCATTACTAATGCGTCTCTCCCAACACGGCGAGTTTGGGCCTGCCCAATTCTGCATTCGACACAGAATTCTTTATTTATTTAAGTTAAGTTAAAAGGGGGGGGGGTGACTGAGGGCCAAGCTACAAGTGACAAATGACACTTGAACGGCAAGTGGATTGAGTGGAGGGCAAGTGAACAGGGAGAAATACACTTGCCGTTCAAGTGTCATTTGTCACTTGTAGCTTGGCCCATAGATGCATCCCAGTTCAGTGTGTGATCTGGAAAGAACGGGTGATTCCTGGACTGAGTCAGTAAAAACTGACCCCAAAAACGTTGGGGATGAGGTTTACTGAATTGGCCCTGGATGACCAGTGGCTTCTGGGTTATCCTGGAAATGACATCACTGAACACGTAAGCACCTGTAAACTATCCCTCCAGACCCCACACCCCCTTCCTCCATTTTTGGTTGGAGGGACATGGCAAACCTGTATCCTTTCTTCCTGACTAAAAATACTAAACCTTGTTGGTCAAAGTCTACGTTGATAAACAAGTTTCATATGCTTCTTCTTCTTCTTCTTCTTCTTCTTCTAGGTTAGAGATGAGGCTTGGTCCATTTTGCTCACCACCAGTTGCTATTTCTTCACTGGCTGTTTCCTTTACTAGCTATGGTGACTAAAGGGAACCTCCATGCTCAGTTTTTACCTTTGTCTCTGACTGGTCAATAAATTCCCTAGGAAGTCAATCTGTTCTTATTTTAGGATGCCTCACCCTCTTTCTGGGAGCTCCGTGGTGCAGAGTGGTAAGCTGCAGTACTGCAGTCCAAGCTCTGCTCACAACCTGAGCTCGATCCTGGTGGAAGCCGGGTTCAGGTAGCCGGCTCAAGGTTGACTCAACCTTCCATCCTTCCGTGGTTGGTAAAATGAGTATCCAGTTTCCTGGGGGTAAAGTGTAGATGACTGGGGAAGGCAATAGCAAACCACCCCGTAAAAAGTCTGCCAAGAAAATATCATGATGTGACATCCCCCTGTGGGTCAGTAATGACTCAGTTCTTGCACCTTTACCTTTTACCCTCTTTCTGTAGTTTTGCACTCAGGAGCCATGGGCTTTGGCCCACAAAAGAGTCTGTGCCTTTAAGAAGAATGAGGAAAAGCCTTCTAGCTTGAATGTAGGAAGAAACTTGGCTGAGGTCCATAAAGATAAACAGGTGAAAAAATTAAGATTGATTAAGGAGGGAATGGCATCATGCAAGCTGTAGACTGAAAGTGAATCCAGTAAGGCTTTGGTTTTACTTGACTTATTTTGTAAAGGAGGTAAGCTGTACGGAGCAGAGCTTAGTGGAGGAAAGATGGCATTGCGCAATATTGTGACATCACTTCTTGATGTTTAACCAAAAGTGACATTGCTGCATTGTGAGGCACTCCTTAGAGTTTTGGGAAAACTCTAGAGTATAGCACAGTGTGGTGATGTCACTTCTAGCTATGCAGCTGGAAGTGGTTTTGCATCATAATAATAACATTTGATTTATATACCGCCCTTCAGGACAACTTAATGCCCACTCAGAGTGGTTTTCACTGTTGGTGGTCCCTGGCCCAAGGGAGGCCGGCCTGGCCTTGACCAGAGCCAGGGCCTTTTCGGTCCTGACACCGACCTGAGGAAACCAGGGCCCGGTGGGATTTATTATCTTTCCGCCGGGCCTGTAAGACAGAGATGTTCCACCAGGCATATGGTGGAAGCCAGGTTGGGCCCCAATGGCCACACTAAAGATCTGTCCACCACCCTACATATGAGCCAGGGCTTGAAAAGCAGTATTTTATCGTCGCCATCTGAAGAGAAGCTGTATTGTATATAGTTGTTTTAATGTTACTTGTATAATATTTTATCTGTTTTTAATGTTGTATTGTCAAAGGCTTTCACGGCCAGAAAACACTGAGAGATCTCTGTCTTTTGGTGCTACACCTCTGAAGATGCCAGCCACAGCTGCTGGCAAAACGTCAGGAATTACAATGCCAAGACCACGGCAATACAGCCCGGAAAACCCACAACAACCATGTTTTTAATGTTTATGTAAATTGAAATGTTGTACTCCTCCCTGAGCCCACAATCTAATATAGTAAATAAATAAATAAATGAATGAATGAAATGAATGAATTTACAAAGTATGTTATTGTTATCCCCACAACAAAACACCCTGTGAGGTGGGTGGGGCTGAGAGAGCTCCAGAGAGCTGTGACTAGCCCAAGGTCACCCAACTGGCTTCGAGAGGAGGAGTGGGGAATCAAACCCTGCTCTCCAGATTAGAGTCCCATGCTCTAGTCTTAACCACTACACCAAATTGTTACTTTTGTCTAGCCTCCTAAATCTCCTGTTAGGTACCAGTACTGGGTTGGCCCCCCTACATGTTATGCACATACATGTGAAAGCAAGGCTTAATGGCTGTATGTTGTGTGTCTGCCACAGTTAGAAGTGTTCTGCAGTTTGTCAGGCCTCCAATGTCACTAACAATGGGAATATTTCACTCCTAAAGTTCTGTCATGCTAACTGCTAGTCTAAACTTTATGTTAGCATTACATGAGATAAATTATTTAAGGCAAATAACTTGCATCAGTGTGAGCTAACACTTTAGATTGCTCTAGGAAAGATATTTACAAAAATTAATTTATACTTTCAGAACAGAAAGAGCCAATCGGAAAGTATCTTCACACAAAGCTTGTTTTAAAATATTCATATTTATTTTGTGCAAAGTCTACAGTTTGGCTTTGTGTGACTTTTTTCTGCTCAGATAAAAAGTCTCCACATGGTACAATCAAAGGAGAGAGATAATTAAAAAAGACAATGCTGATCTTTTATTTAAGGGCCTTTTCTCTGCTCTTTCTACACCATACAAACCAGCTTAACACTTTTGTTGCCAGACCATGTTCTTTTCTTCGGTGAAGCTTCATGCTGTTAGATGTCTGATAAACAATAATCCTTGGAACAAACAGGGTTAGATACCAAACTCAAAATAAAAATCAAAAGGACCATGAACCATACAAATATAATGAGTAATTAAAATCAAAACAAGCACACATTGTCAACAAGCAAAGCACAATGTCTTCCTCCTCACATCTATATTTAAAACTTATTGATAGTTCCTTATCACGTCTGTATTTAAAACGTACTGATAGTTCTATCAAGATGAGTAGCCATGTTTGTCTGTAGCAGTGGCAGGTGCTACTGTAGCAAGAGTCCAGTAGCACCTACAAGACTTAACAACATTAGTGGAAGGGTATGAGCTTTTGTGAACCACAGCTCACTTCTTCGGATACCAGTTGATATTGATAGTTCAGTTATTGATGGTTTTGTCTTTGTCATTTGGATTTATGGCCTTGATGCTGTGAAACTTAAGTCTCTCTACACATTACCCTAACTACACGGAAGACACCTGAAGCCACCGGAAACCAGTTCTTAAACAGCAGTTGCTGTATGCAATAGGCGTACTACCTAGACCAGCTCTATGTGAAGAGAGCCAGTTTGGTGTAGTGGTTAAGAGCGCAAGACTCTAATCTGGAGAAGTGAGTTTGATTCCCTACTCCTCCATACTTGAAGCCAGCTGGGTGACCTTGGGTCAGTCACAGCTTCTAGGAGCTCTCTCAACCTCACCCAGCTCACAGGGTGTTTTCTGTGTGGATAATAATGACAACACACTTTGTAAACCTCTCTGAGCGGGCGTTAAGTTGTCCTGAAGGGAAGTATATGAATTAAAGTTGTCAAAGCAAACTTGGTTACACTTTTATAAATCCATTAAAGTAAATGTGCTTAGAAGGGTGTAACTCAGCTTACATTTACACTTTTCGTTCCCTTGAGTATTTCTATATTTTTTAGGGCTTTTCTTTTTGATAATAATTTTAGCTGCAGCTAAAAGGGCCTCCCATTTTCTAATTTTTCTATTGTTATGTTTATAACACTTGTTTGTTGTTATCAGGTCAGCTATATCTCCCCAACTGCTGCTGCTGGGAATTTGGCTTCTCTTTTTCCTTTCAGTAGTCTCATGTGCAAATGCAATCAAATAAGTATAAGGTAATGAACAACAACATTCGATTTATATTTCGCCCTTCAAGAGGACTTAATGCCCACTCAGGGCCAAGCTACACATGACAAAAGACACTTGCCTGGCAAGTGGATTGAGTGGAGGGCAAGTGAACAGGGAGAAATACACTTGCCGTTCAAGTGTCATTCGTCACTTGTAGCTTGGCCCTCAGAGCGATTTACAAATTATCCTCATGACAATCATCCTGCTGAGAGAGCTCAGAGAGAGCTGTGAGTGACCCAAGCGGAGAAGTGGAGAATCAAAGTGGTTCTCCAGATTAGAGTCCTGCCGCTCTTAACAACCACACCAATTGAATAACATCATGAGCACACAGAACCAATCTGCATTAATTGCATGCTGACATTACTGAAGCTAAAAGAAGCAAACTTACTTTCACTCTGGATGGAGGATCCCTTTACCCATGTTTGCTATAAAGTAATTTAAAAAAAAAACAATTTTGAATTACAGATCTAAATGAAACAGTTCTTCTAAAACAGAAGTCACTTAAAATATTCAGCCATTTCCTAACAGTGAAGAACTTCATCTGATATCATTTACTCTTTTTGTTAAAGTCCCATACAATGAAATGATAGTCACTTTTATTAACACAAACCAAATATCACAAAATTGTGAGTAAGCTTTTGAGTCCTCTAGAAATCTTCACTAGGCTGTATGTTCAGTGCAAAATACAACGAAAAAAAGAGGTGGATATTCTAGCACCTCCTTTTGTTAGGTGTTACTCTACATCCTAATAAATCTCTTTGACTTTTGTTATTGATTTTTGTGTGTGTACCAATATGGCAACCTACCGTATTTATTTTTATTTATTCTTTGGCTAAATATTTAGTATGTTCAAATGTAAACAACTTCATAGGTGTACCCAGCAAATGGTGGGAGACGTAACTTTAGGAAGGGCTCACCATCAACATGCTGACATCACCATCAATGTGTTGATGTCACTCCCTATGCACCCAGAAGAGTCATCAGCATGTTTCCAGGGACACTCTGTTATTCACACAAAAAATATATCGTTTTACCATAGAGTCTTTGTAGAGCGCTAGTATCTCCTTTGTCACTTCCAGTTTAAACTGGAACTGATGTCAACACACCAGTGTGATACTCGTGCACTAGCCCCCCCATCCCAATTTCTCCATCCAATGCCCAGGGCACAGATAGGCATGAAAGGAAACTGCTGGGAGGAATTCCTGTGCCATTTCATGGCACTTTTTCCTCTGAGAGGGACAGAAGTTATCCTTTTATTTTATTACCCATGTTTCCTATCCTTTCTCTAGGAACGCAGAATGACATTTATGGGGTATTTCCCAATTCATCTTCACAATAGCTTTGAAATAGAATAGGCTGAGATTTGGCTGGCCAAAGAGCTCTCAGTAAACATCACAGCTCAGCAGCAATTGGAGTCCAGTTCTTGAACCAAGTCAACATTCCACATTTACAAAATAAGGCACAGTTTTTAGACATTGAAAGACATACACTGCATGCGCCACAATGAAATATCTCCCATGAATAGAAAAATATGCAGCCATTGTTGGAGGTGGGGGGAACCAAGAATAATGTAAAATGCGACACAGTGCTTTATCTTCCTTACAGATTGATGCTTGGCTCTGATGAACAAGACCCGTGTGTGCAATAGTTTTTGCTACACAGTGCATGTCCTCTTCTGCTAAAACCTTGATTGCACAAAGACCCTCTGAAAACAATTGATCTTGTGCAAATTTTTAGAAATGGAAATGAGTTCTGTGGCAGAAGACAGTGTGGATGGAACTAGAGCTGAAGCAGACAAGATGCCTGAATGTGCTCCTCTTGCTCCCCTAAATGCACTAAGCAGCCAGAAGGAGTCGAGCGCACTGGTGGGGCTGAGAGGGACAAGGAACCTATCACTACTGCCAGCTCCCTCTGACCACCGCCAGCGCAATCGGCTCCCTCTTGCCACTGCCTGCACGCTTGGTTCACTCTGGCTGCATAGTGCTTTTGGGAGAGCAAGGGGAGCCAGTGGTGGTGAGATGGAGCCGAGTGGACTAGACGATGTCCAGAGAAAGAACCTCTGCCAGGATCCATTTCCTCTTCTCCCAGGCAGAGGTTCTTTCTCACTACACTTCCTGTGGAAACTTGCAAGAAACTGACACATGTCCTCCACGTGTCAGACGTCACGTCTATTTTGGCTCTAATTTCTAGGATTCAGGCCAAGGACACTGGAGTGACATATTGGCGTATACATTCACGACAAATTGTATATCTCTAATATGAATGCCAGAATGATTCCCCCCCCCCAAAAAAACTTTTTAAAATGGCCGTGGGATCAGAATAAAATATAACAACACGACATATCCCCATGAACATTGTGACATTGTAATGAAAGTTGGTTTAGAACCTTGTTCCACCTTTCATGTTGAAATGCAAGCTTGATTCCTGCAGACATTGACAGAGAACAAGAACTAACAAATAGTATTTTCTCCCCCCCCCCAATTAAAGTTTGCACCGTCTGAAAACTTCAGTTGATTAATCTACCAAAAAACAACAACACCCTTATCATTCTAAAATCACCAATCAACTATGTTGCATTTTCCATGAATCGCAGCACCCGTAGCCACTTCTGATTATGGGTATCAACAGAAAATGGTAATTTGTTTTCTTCTGAAGCAAAAACATCACAAAACATATGGATATCTGTGAACAGAATGGTGGCATATTGTATATACATATGAAGCATATGTTTCGACAGAAGTAAACCCAGATCTTGTTAGGTGTAGATTACATTTGCAATGGCACAAACATCTGAACAGTTTATGGTTGTTTGCTAAAGATGGCAACAACATTTCAGGCAACAGGGGAGGGGAAGATAGCTGAGGAACATGGAGGACTTCACTGTAACCATCAGTGATCAGATTTCCCGTTTTTTTCTAAACAGCAAAGAAATCACCGGAGCAGTCCAAATTGGATCAAGAGTTAGAAGCAACACTTGCCAATGGAGTGTATAGCATTATAAATTATACAGGTATGTATGTTTTAAATCTTTAAGCTTCATCTTTATGAGATTAATCCTTGGGTTATTGCAATGCCTTGCAGGGAGGGGCCCTTCCATTTTCTCATCTCTATTTGATTGCATCTATCCTACATTCAGTTTTTAATATATTCCATTTCCTTTTAATATATTCTGTTTCCTTTCCTGTTTTCTTCTGTTTTTCATTGGCTTTTCTTCAGTGTGTTCATTGTAAGCATTTGCTTTGTGTTTACTGAGGACAGTAAACGTGTCACTGAGGACATGGACCACTTTCCAGTTTGAGCCCAATCTGCCCTAACTCAATCTAACATGTAGCTATTTTCCTTCAACTGCTTCTCAATCCTAAAATCTACTGGATTAGCTCCTATACCTGGTTTAAGAGTTTAAGGGAAATGAACCACACAAGGACAACATGGCATCTTTGATAAAGTGGCAAGGCACCTTAACAAACCTGAAAGGAACACTGAATAAGGCATAGATTTTATTGAGGGAAACAATGCAAAGATCTGTGCTGGGGAATTAGCAAACTCAAGCAGACAGAATAATATCAAACATTGTCTATCAAATTCCATACTTGGTCCTAAGGTATGGATCAAAATAGCTATACAATGGGGCCATGTAAGGACATCAGACATTAGAAGGAAATGTTTCGGTGGCGCTTTGGATTGCTATAGGAATGAGTAGGAGATGCGAAAGTATACAGCAGGACAGTACAGGAGAACAAAGGTGGTGTGAGGCAGTCAAAATTACATGCAACAAGAATGCAGTGTACTAAACATACTATAGGGGGAAGGATTTGGCATCAGCTAGATCAATGAACAAAAGATTATTTTCTTTCCAGGCCTGGAAAGAGGGGAGGGAGCAAGATGGGTGTACAACCTTTCCAGTCAAAGGGGAGGAGAGCAGGTATTTCTGAATCCTGAAAATAAAATCCAAAAAGGTAAGAACGGGGATGTATCGGGAAAGAGAGAAGGGTTGTGCTTGGAGGCAGTTTGGACTATTAAAGTAGGCTATCCTATTTTCAGGGAAAGATAATGTGGGAAAAGGTAGGATGACAGGTTCCTTTGTGACTAAAGGCCTAAAGACCAAGACTAATGATCTGATGGTCAGAGAGCCAGTGCAGTATAGTGGTTATAGTGTCAGACTAGGACCTGAGAGTATCACGTTCAAATCCCCACTCTACCATAGAAGCTCACTAGGTAATCTTGGGTCAGCCACACACTCTCAGACTAACCTACCTTGTTGTGTGAATAAAATGGAGGACAGGAGAATTATGTAAGCCAACTTGTTTCTCCACTGGGGAGAAAGGCTGGATACAAATGAAGTAAATAAATAAAAATAAATAAATACAGCAAAGAAGGCCGTGTGTTCCTGGTTTTCTTTTGGAAAAGAAATGTCAATTCAGATAAGCATACTCTGTTTTTGCACCTGTACAAAATTTTAAAAACTGCTTTTTGGTGAAAAGAGGGACAACTCAAAATAAGTGAGAATCAATTTACGTTTTACTGTAGATGGAGCCATCACATGAAAATGTAACCCTTGTGAAGTTCTATTTCCATGAAATAGTATTTGCCATTCTTATAGAAAATAGGCTGCAATCCTAAACATATTTACTTGGGAGTAAGTGCCACTGAACGGAATGGAATCTGTATAAACATGCATAGCATCACGCTATAATTGTCTTTGATATTCTGCCCATTCACCCAATGTGTTGATTCTCCATAAGATCATTCATGCCACCCATTTAGAGAAACAGACTGCTTGTTTATTCATGTTTGACAGATTGGATCAAGCAATATAGCCTGGCTTAATACTTTAGAATGAAGCAATGATTATTTTACACTCTGTCATTTTCAATTAAGCTTTTATTATTTGTGTTATCTACTGTTCATAGAGGATGTATTTTGAGAAATCAGGTCCGTACATCTAACATGCATGAGCTTAAGCATTGTTAAAATAAGTTTTAAATGTAGTACCACTGAAAATATGTATTTTTGCTAATTGGTCACAAATATAATTAATTGACATTGAAACGATCCCTTCACAAAAGAGATAATTACTGCTACATCAGAATCCAAGCTGACAGAATCCAACTCATATCTGAAATGATCTGAATGCTTTTTAACTCTGAGTAATATAGTCAGGACAATACAGGAACTTTTCTTTAATCCTCATTACAAGTGAACACTCTGCAACTTTTCCAGAAGAAAACAATTTTTCTAGAAGAATTGTTTCCAAAAGAAAACCATTGACATTGGAGAAAACTGTTTCCAGAAGAAAACAATTGACATCAGAGAAAATTGTTTCCAGAAGAAAACAATTGACACTGGAGAAAAGTAGCATCACCATTTCAAAATTTGCATTTCTCTAAGAGCTGCACTAGATGCGACATTTTATACAGTGGCCGTTTCCGCACGACTTACCTCAACCCGGAATGCTGTGCAACATGCCAAAAAAACGGCATAGTTTTGCGCGATGTTCCACAACATCGTGCAAAACATGCACGAGAAAACACGATCTTCCGCATTTTTTTCGGCATGTTGTGCAGCATTCCGGGTTGAGGTAAGCTGTGCGGAAACGGCCAGTTTGTCATGGGGACTGGCAACCATACTGCAGCTGTAAGTGGCAACCCCATTTAGAAGCTTTGAAGGGGTCCTTTTCAGATCAGGAACATAGCACAGAGTGAGAATTGTTTCTTGGCTTTTCCCCTTATGCCATTTTCCTGACCCGAAAGGTCACCTGCAGGCATTATATCAGAGGGTGCACATGTACTGATGCTTGCACATATTGCCCCTAAGCAAAGCAAATAATAACTCCTTCCTATTTTGCATTGGGAAAATGCTGCAGAAGAAAACAGGAGCACTTTCCTCCCTTAACCATGGCCCATATAACACTTCTAAATGGAGTTTCCACTCGCAGCTAAAAATTCACATCTAGCGCAGCCCTAAGCTGTTTGCCATCGGGGTTCTTTTCAATCTGTTGTGAATTCAGAGAATTCTACTCTGGAAAACCTTCTGAAGAATCTCGAGGACAAGATCAGCAAATTTTTTGACAGGGGGGGGGCTAGGTGTTCTGCACATGAATTCGAGACGAGGGTTTCAGGATCAAATTGGTTATCCATTCCTCCTCTTGATTTCTAGGTGCAGAGCTCAGGAGAACTTTTTTTTAAAATTCAGATTTTTATATGAAGAAAATTTAAAAAATGACCAAAAAAAACTAGCTACACACACAATAGCAAAATATAAAATAACAACTAACACAGATAATAAGACAAAGAGAAAAAAAACTATATATACTTACAGAAGCCTTCCAATTTTCTCTGCAACAAATATAAGTATAATTTTCATATTTTTTCTTAGTCTGTGTTACAGAGAAAAGCTCTCTTTTCTAACATACAAAATCCTTATTCAGCAAACCCACCAGTCATCAAAATATTATTATCTATGGCTGTTGTGGGTTTTCCGGGCTGTATTGCCGTGGTCTTGGCATTGTAGTTCCTGACGTTTCGCCAGCAGCTGTGGCTGGCATCTTCAGAGGTGTAGCACCAAAAGACAGAGATCTCTCAGTGTCACAGTGTGGAAAAGATGTAGGTCATTTGTATCTACTCAGCCCCTCAATGGGAAAATGCCTCCGCCCCCCGGACGCCCGGGGGAGGCACCCTCCCACCGAATCAGCCCAAAACTGGTGGGGACCCCCCTCCAACCCCTCTCCCCGGGCGTCCGGGGAGGCGGAGGCATTTTCCCATTGAGGGGCTGAAAGCCGAAGGCCGAAAGAAAGCCGAAACAAAGCTGAAGGCCGAAAGCCGAAGCGGCTGGCCATTTCGGCTTTTGGCTTATTCGAAAGAGATTCTTCTTTCGGCTTTCGGCTTTAACTCTTACCATTTTAACTCTTAACTCTTCGGGAAACTCTTACAGGATGACTCAGCTCAACCCCACCCCTCCTGAGTAGATACAAATGACCTACATCTTTTCCACACTGTGACACTGAGAGATCTCTGTCTTTTGGTGCTACACCTCTGAAGATGCCAGCCACAGCTGCTGGCAAAACGTCAGGAACTACAATGCCAAGACCACGGCAATACAGCCCAGAAAACCCACAACAGCCATCGTTCTCCGGCCGTGAAAGCCTTCGACAATACATTATTATCTAATTCATGCAAAAAGTCTATGATGGGTTTCAGAGCTCAGGACTTTGATAGATATAAACGTATGCTGGAGGGTGAGTCCTCTCCCTCTCCTTCGTCATATACCCCCAGTATTTATTTATTTATTTATTTATTTATTTATTTATTTATTTATTTATTTATTTATTTGGAACGTTTTCATTTTATGCCACCTTTCCACTTATCTTAAGGTCTCTAGGGCAGTGAAAAATCAAAAGCATTAAAACAGCTTTGAAAACCAATTAGAAACAACAATTAAACAATACAGATAAACAATTAAAACACATAAACAATCAAAACACATAACAAGGAAGGAGGCTCAGTGAGGGAATGGCAAATGAACCAGATGAGATGAGTCTTTACCCACTGGCAGAACACAAATCTTGAGGGTGACGATTCCCTTTAGGCAGAAATTAAGCATGCCATAATAAAGGACCTCCTTCTTCCTGACATGCTACCATTCTATGAGTCTTTCTAAGGTTTTCATGAGACATCTTACACAAGGACAAGTGTAGGGAGACGCAATGTTAGCCGAGAAGTGTAGGTTAAAAAGACAGAGCCAAAGGCTCTGTCAATTTCACCTCTCTAAGCTAGGCAGCTGGGGGAGATCAATCACTCCTCAGAGGGTTTGTTAATTTCATTTTCACCTCTCTTAAGGGGAGGTGAAATTGACAGAGCCTTTGGGGAGGTGAAGAGGAAATTAACAAACCCTGTGAGGAGCAATCTGTGCCTTCTGTTTTTTAAACTACTCTCTTATAGAGAGGTGAAATTGACATAGCTTTGGATCTGTCATTTTAAGTTACACTTCCTCCTGGCTAACATTGTGTCTCCCTATACCAGAGCATCCCCATGTGAGATGTCTTGTGTAGGGAGACTCTATGTGGAGGGACATTTTAAAATATGAACAAGAAATTCATCCTGAGAGCCTTCATCTACAGATCAGAAGGGTGCAGCCTAAAACGGCACCCAATAATTAGCCACCTATTTGGATGACTGGATTCAGTCAAAAGATAAGAAAACAAGGAGGAATAATATCAATTGACAACAGAAGTATCCTTCATGCAATGTCCGGAAGAATTATTCATCTAATACAGAGCCCTCTCCTTAAGCACCATTAGAGAACATTGTTCCACTGTCCACATTGTCCAACAAAACATGCTTCAAAATATTTCAACTAAACTTATATCCAACTAACTTCTACCTTTTGTTCTCCATCTATATGGTGTCTTAACCCTGGAAGCAGATGGAAATTTATAGCTTTGCTTTTGTTTTCCAAAGCTAAACATTTCTATGCCCTCTTCTCTTTTGTTAAAGTGTTCAAAACATTCACGTAAGTTTGCAGCTACTTTCTTCTCCATTGTCTGATTTCTTAGTTTTTAATATCTAGTAAAAAAAAAGGGTTAGACTTAATCTTCCACTAACAGAAGGAACGCGGTAATTTCCACCAATTTCCCTTTCGGCTGTAGATCCCCATCCCGATTGGTCCCTCATGCCATTCCCAAAGTGCCTTCGGTTAGCAGAAAACTTGATCTGGATCCAATCCAAAGGCAACAGTTAGAATCCCCAAAACTGCAATAGGTTTCCAGAGTGGGACCTTGGAAGTCTTCTTTGAACAGCAGGACTCCATATTCCATATCACAAAATGCTTTTGGAAAGTCTCTCCAATTTCAAAAACAGTTTCCCTGCGTGGCAAGGAAGTGGGACAAACATTCTTAACCTTTAAATGGATCTCAATCAAAGTATATAAGCACAATAGGCAGAAGGCAGCTGATTTCTTCTGACTCAGTTTATTCAGATGAATATTTTATGGCATTTGATGCTGGGACATCAGAAGTCTGGGGAAATCAAGTTTGGGGAATCAAAAGTTTGGGGAATCAAAAGAATCAAAAGATACAGCAATGTCAGAGCAAGATTTCT
The DNA here is from genome assembly GCF_028583425.1 of Eublepharis macularius. Taxonomy (NCBI): domain Eukaryota; kingdom Metazoa; phylum Chordata; class Lepidosauria; order Squamata; family Eublepharidae; genus Eublepharis; species Eublepharis macularius. Next base: position 17,390,887 of record NC_072792.1, on the reverse strand, counting down.
CTTTCATTTCTCCTTGAATAGAAATCAAGGTGCCCTTTTGTAACTTCAGCCCTTGCAGTTGTTATATGTTATATGTCACAGAGTGACGCTCTAGCAGGAAGATAGGGAGGCCTGGGAAGACATCGGCTGCCTCTGAGCATCTACAGAGTGAAGTTCTGAAATCTTGTGGAACCTCTCTTCCTGTCTTCAACTTTCTGTTTGACAAAATTGACTCCAAATTCCTTAAAAGATGTAGTGGGAGGTGGGATTGTTGGATTTCAGGGAGGAAGTGGGTAAAGAGGAATTAAGAGAATGTGTGTCAGACTATGGAATCCTAGTTATCTAGAGTTCGTCTCCTCCCTTCTGCAAGAAGCACAAGGTCTCTTGGTTTCAAAAGGTTTATTGGAAGATTATGCTCAGGATACAGGGGTCCATGATCCAAGGACTTAAGGCCCTTGCAGTGTTCCCGCTAATGTGAGCACGTGAGCAATCGCTCACAGATTCTGACTCCTCCGCTCACAGCTTCTCAGATGTAGCTCACAGATACTAACCCTCAGGCGGCCCCGCCCTCCCACTCAGCCAGCATCTGCAGGTGGGCCCTATAGGGAAGGAGCAGGGATCTAGCCTCATCCCACTTCTCTCCACCCTTCCTGGCTGTGGCTGGTTTGGCCCCCAGGGTGGTGCCAGAGAGCGCCTCCAGCCACTGCTGGCTCTCTAGCTGGGGAACAGAGCAGAGCTGAGTGATCGGGTCTGGCCTGACCCATGCAGCCTGAAATTGCTAGGATCCCCTCAGCCCCAGAGAGCGGAGGAGAGGAGGTAGCACCTCAGCCACCACCATGGTGAAGGCGTCATTTAACTTGGCCTTGGTGCAGAAGGAGGCTGAAGAAGTAAGCATTGACTCACAAAAGCTCATCTTGAAATAAACGTGCTAGTCTTTAAGGTGCCATTGCGTGCCTGCTTTATTTTGCAGCAACAGACTAATACAACTACCCCTTTGTAATCAGCATGGACATATCAATTTTTATACAGAAGTATACTCTGGTTTTTGTGGCCCTTTCACCTAATGGCTTTTATTGTTAAATTGTTTTAATTGTAGTCAAAATAATTCAATTGTAATTTTTTTTTAAAAGGAGGTGCACTCAAAACTTTAATAAACGTTGTTGTTTCGGCTCACAAAGTAGATTTTTAGCTCATAACACTGCAAAGCTTAGAGGGAACATTGGGCCCTTGGCTGAACCAAAGCTTTGTTGAGAATGACACACAAAATGAAAGTAACAATACTTCAAACACCTCTTCCCAGCCTCCCCCCTTAGTCCTGTCTAGAAGGCCTGGGAAGGTGAGGACATCAAGGTCGGCTGGGCTGATAAGAATTCTTCATTCCCATGGATATAGGCAGCCTGGGCAGCACCTGGGCCTGGAGGGAGAGAACTAAATAACTACAGATTATAACAGGAGAACATGGTGTAGCTGTGTCTTGAGAACTGACATTCTGACAATATGTTGAGCCAGTTCCACACAGCTTACCTTGTTCCGGAAAACAGCAAAGTCTCGTGCGAAATTACACAAGAAGACGCTGTTATCACATCTTCTTGTGCCATAACAGCATCTTCTTGTGCGACAACAGTGTCTTCTCATGAGATTTTGCATGAGATTTCGCTGTTTTCCAGAACAAGGTAAGCTGTGTGGAAACAGCCTTGGTCTGTAGTAGAAGAACAAGACTAGTAGAAGAGTCCAGTAGCACCTTAAAACCCAACTAGATTTCCAGGGTATGAGCTTTGAGAGTCAAAGTTCTGACAAAGAAAGCTCTGTATTTTGAAAACTCGTATCACAGAAATCATGGACAGTTCCTCACATCCTTAAAATAGCAGCACACTCCCAGAACATTAGCGACTTCTTCGTGCAATATGTGCCAAAAAAACCCCACCCTGCATCCTTTTTTTTTTTTTTTAATGCACAAAGAAGCCACCAGAGTTCTAGGAGTGTACAGCTATTTTAAGGACGTGAGGAAACAACCTTATTTGGGCTTTAAGGTGCAACTAGACCCGGACTTTGCTCATGTACCAACATTGCATCAGACAGTAATGCAAATTCATTCTTTATATATTCTCTATGGAAACAGATATTAAGGGAAAAAATAAACTTCTGCTTTTCTCCCTTCCCCCCTCCCCCAATTTGGGCTGTCATACTCATTTTGGAATTTCTTTTCCGTCATTGTTTTAAAGTGACAATATGTTTTCAAGGAGAATGTATCCACTGCCACTGGAGTTATTTATTTAGTCTGTACCTCTCTAACTGTCCCCTGCATTATATCTCATGAAATAAACAATCAAGGGCACAGCACGAAGGAGCTGCCCCTGCTTAAAAACAAACAAAAAAAAGCTTTGTTTGGGGTTTGGTATCTGTGGGAGCCGAACCAAGCCTCCAGTGGCAATACCACAGCTGCACTTGAGCAAAACGCTCTCGACAGCATGTTGGTTACATCCAGGCTGGTTTAATTTATCCAATTCAAGTTTTGCCTGAATGCAGAACACGAGCGATATGTTGAGGTTATAAGGAGCAGTATGCCACTGTCACCCCATCCTCCTCCAGGCATGAATGTCATGATTCATTTTTGGGAAAAAAATAGTTTTTGCCCTTTAAAGTTCCCCTAGTCAATGAAATGTCCTTTTCTTCCACATGCATTCGAAGTTGGGTCATAAAACAGCAAACAGAAACACAACAACCTCCAGAAGGGCAGCTGTGTTCGTCTGTTGTCATAAAATCAAAACAGGATTGTGCAAAAGGTGACTTCAGTGTAAAAATCCAAGGCTGCAATCATACTGCTACACCAAGAGGGAAGCCTGAATTAGAGAGCGGTAACTAGAGATGGGCACGAGCCGCATTACGATTGAAAAAAACCTACAATAATGGTGATCGCGCGATCGTGACCCGGTGGATCATGATCATCCACAGACAACGATCCAGCGGTCGGGAGAGGCCTGGATCTGGGCAATGGGGCTCGGTTCGGGGATCCAGACACTCAGGCGCCAGCAATCTATTCCCCTGGCAATGGAGCCAGGGGAATGCCTGAGCTGTGTTTTCCCTCCTTCTGTTGCCCTGGAAACCCGAATGGAATCCCAGCTTTTCTTGATCAGCAGGACTTCCTTCCTTCCAACCACGGAGCAGCAAACCAGTTGGGAGAAGACACCCAGGGGAGGGAGGGGGAAGGGGGTGTTCTGTAGCCATGGGCACTCCAATCTCATCTTGCTGAATCCAATCTCTTGTTGCTGAATGGGACCTATGATATGGGCTCCCAGGCTGGGTTTCACTTTCTGCGAGCAGTGGAGTGGGACAGAGCTCTTGCTTGCTACTTGCTAGCCTTTGGAGAGAGAGAGACTGAGAGAGTCAGCTGCCGTCACAACCCACCGTCCCACATAGCTGGGAATACCAGCGTGCCCCGCTGTGGCATCCACGATCCACGATCCACCGTTCAGGAATGGGAGATGATCGGTGTGGATTGTTAATTCAGGATCGTCACCAGCACCTATCCACGATCAGCTGGATCATCAATTTTTTGGGGATCGTGCCCATCTCTAGCGGTAACCCCACCCCTCCCCAACTCACATCCATCTTTCTTTATTTCTTTATTTCTTTTCTCCAAATCCATTCTTGGAATTGTAGTTCCCAGAATACAGTAGTTACTCCAGTTAAAGATGATGGGACAACTATGCAAGAATTTTCTCTCTCAAATGCCTTTCTGTCATTTTTAGCATTAAGCATTCTTCCAGTTTCTTGTAATGTTCCCTGAAGTGCAAATTGTCTCAGTCCCGCCAGGGCTGGGGGGAAGGTTACATTATCCAGGAGTTATCTCCTTAGAAGTAAAATCCATTGGGGAATTATTAGCCAACGTCCTAAGCCATCAACATAACAAAAGAATGTGTACTGAACGGCAGGCTATAATAAATGCTATTTTAACCTCAGACCATGAACAACAGGCATTGATATCTACATGCTTACTGAGTGTTCAAAAAATTCTAAAAAAATAATGAGGTCAAAATTCCCTTATAAAAAGGAAAGAAAACCTTTAAAAACATAGCAATTGCGGGTAAAAGGATAATAATAGACTTCTTATAGAGTAGAAGCTGGTTAAAAATTCAGAAACAGAAGCGAAGAAAAAATGGGTCATTTTCATCGCACAGAAAAGTAAATAAGGGAAATCTGAAACATTTGTACTGGAAGCAGCGCTAGTTATTATTTCATAAATTGTCTTGGTCATGTGAAACATGTGTGATAGCAAATCTGCAGATGGCCACAAATTATATAGGAAAGCAGAAAATCCCAATATGTCTGCAAATGCCTGTCTTTACACCAAACATGTCCTTAACTTGGCAGCAAGGGAATTAGTTCCCCCTAACAATTAACACTCTTTAAGAAACATTAGCAAACTACTGAGTCATCAAAAGAACAAAACAATGGACAGCCAGCAAAACTGCAGATTAGGGAAAAAATCTATTTTTAAGCTCCAAACGATCAACAACAAGGCATCAATAATTATGTTTATTTTTCTGTCAACATTTGCGTGAGTTGCATACGTTCAGCTGATGAACCTATACAAACACTAAAGCTGGATTCAAAACAACACATTCTTATGGATCCCTAGTGGTTATGTCTGTAGCAGAAAAAGAAATATTGAAAAAAATTGATCAGGAATAGGTTTGCCAACCTGAGGATGGGAGTGGAGATCTCCAGGAATTGCAGCTGATCTGCAGGCTAAAGGGATCCTCCCCCCTGGAGAAAATGGCTGCTTTGGATGGTGGACTCTTGGGCACTATAAGCCACTAAGGTCCCTCCCCTCCCCCAGTGTCATCTTTACCAGTTTCCACTGCCACATCTCCAGAAATTTCCCAACCTGGAATTGGCAACCCTAATCAAGTGTAATGCTCTCCCCACAACCATGGCTTGTATTTCACTGCAAATTACTTCTGACTGAAGGATTTCTGTCTGCAGAACATGACTTTCTCATCCACCCCCTTCCTGCTGCAGCTCAAACTTCCCTCTGAGGGACTGCTCCTGGAAGATGCGAGGACTGTAGGCTCTGGTATGTCTTAGGAATGATCTTGAGTCTGATTAAGGAGTGAATGATGAAAGTTTATTCAGGAACCACAAATTTGATAGAAAGCAGAAAAACACAATAGATACTAACTCCATCACCAAACAGGGAGAGTGGGACTTCTGGGAAGAAGCAGGAAGTAGCCTAAGAATACCACTCTGGAGACATGCAAGAAGGAAAGAAGAGAGGCAGAAAGAAGGATCTTATTTTGCTGTCTATCTTTCAGACCTGCTGCCCCCTGCAGGTATTCTGTGTCTTCTGCCTTCTCCATACACAAGACATTGTATTTCCAGCAGGGACAACATGAAGGAGAAAACAGCGAGCAGATAGAGTTGCCAAGTCTCCCAGACAACTGGGGGCCATACTTCCCTTGGCCTATGCATTCCCCTGCGACAACATAATTTCTGAATGTGATGTCATTGTGCTGGCTCCTGCGATTCACATGGGGGCAGTTCTTGGAGAACCGGCCTGTTTGGGGGCAAAATTGGCCCCACAGAAAGCGTGGAAGCACTTCTGCAGTCAGTGCGATGACATCACTTCCAGAAGTGACATTTTTGCGCCCATGGGAAGAGGGTGTACCCTGCATGTGCCTGCTAGTAGTGGGTGATCACTGTGTGGCTTTCCACCTCTATTGGTTGCCAGCGATAGGTGGGCATGGGAGCAAATCACTGGGAGCTTCCCTGGCACCTGGGAACCCTAACCGTGGGAGCAGGAGATCAGTAAAAATCACCGACGGCTTGGTGCGATTCAGCTCCATATATCCTTATTTATAAACTGTTAGAGTGGGAACTTAGGAAGTTCCTGCAGGTTCCACAAAGAACTGATCTCAGCCACTTGTGAAAGCTGAACAGGTTTTACTTACATATATACAAAGTGGGCCTAAAGGCCCTTGGCCACATTTTCAGCACCTGTCTTTACAGGAACAGCAAGAGCTGCTGCTTCACAGACACCACCAGGAAGGATGCACTCCCAGAAATGTGTGATGACATCACTTCTGGAAGTGATGTCACTCCTGGAAGTGACGCTGCTTCCCAAAACCCAGCACAATGCATTACGATGAGATAAATGTTAGTAAGCTTTGGAAATTACACTATTATGAGAAAGGGTTCTTTTTCCCTTTCTTTATTCCCTACAAAAAGTGAAATCTTCCATTCCCTTTCCCAAACATTTCATTTCTTTGGAATCATATTTTAAAATATGCAAGAAGGAGGGGGCGTCTAAAAATCCAAAACCCATCTCACAAATCTAAATTCTAACAGATTCCCTCTGCCAGTGTAGAAAAAAAATTCTAAAACTCTGTCTCAAAATTCCAGAGCGTCTGAAATTCCTAATCTAATTCATATTGAATTTTCAAATTTTCAGAGAGGGTTTTGCTTTACTGGAGTAATTCAAAATTTAACTCAACTTTAGCTGCATTAGATTTATACTTAGTTTAAAATGGCTTTTTTGTTGCCTGCCAACTCTACCTTACCAATGGCTAAGCTGTTGTGTGACATTGTGAAATGCTCATAAATATTCCAATGTCCCAGACAAACAATATTCATAAGAACTTCATTAATACCCATAAGTCTACTGCAATTTCAATGATGAGGATGGGGAGAACCATTTCAGTTACAGCTATTAAGACATAAGAACACCCATATGCTGATGAATATATTGATGCAAGCCTTCTGTGACTTGGACACAGCTATCCATTCCTAGCATAATACTGGAATAACTATAACTGATATTTCAACTAATACAAATAACCATATATTTAACTAACACAGAACCAATCTGCATTCAAAAGATGTGGGAACCATAACAATGTCAACTTCAGTCAACAAAAGAATGAAAGCAAAACACACACATGCACAGTGCCACCCACACTCATGAAAAGAATGCAGCAAACAAGCCCACACACAGCCCCTCACAGCCCCCACACCCCCATGAAAAGAAAGCAGAATGAACTCAAAGCAGAACACACACACAGCTTCCACCCCCCATGAAAAGAAAGAAGAATGAACTCAAAGAAGCTAGATCTCCTCTGCAGAGCTCATGCCGGGCCCTAGCTCTCTCTCTCTCTCTCTCTCTCTCTCTCTCTCTCTCTCTCTCTCTCTCAAGAAAGCAGAATGAACTCAAAGCAGCTAAACCTCCTCTGCAGAGTCAGCACCAGGCCCAAGCAGAGTCTGCTCTCTCTCTCTCTCTCTCTCTCTCTCTCTCTCTCTCTCTCTCAAGAAAGCAGAATGAACTCAAAGCAGCTAAAACTCTTTTGCATAGCTGGCCCCTAGCAGCTCTGCTTGCACTCTCTCTCTCACAAACACACACACACACACACACAAATACCCACAAATGAAAAAAAAGCAGAATGAACTCAGAGCAGCTAAACCTCCTCTGCAGAGCCCGCAGGGCCAAAAGAGGAAGGAATCACATGGGCAGATTCTAGAGCTGTCAGATCGGCTTTACGGAGCATTCCCCCTCAAAAAAGCCCTGCTCTTATCTATTCATTCTTTGGATTTAACTACATGATACACTTGACAAGTGTGGGGTCAAACTCACAGACATAACTCAGGGGAAATCACCTTAAAAAGTGCTCATTTGCTTAGCATGGTTAGGAAATGCTGGGGGCAGGGCAGAGAAGAAGTTTCTTGTTGTTCTCCAACCAATTTTTACAAATCAAAAGGCTGCACATGTCCGTCCTAGAAATAACAGCTTTTAAAGGTGATTTCCCCTGATAGGATCCCATTCCTCCAGTGGGGGCGGGGGATCCCCTGTTTTCAACCTCTGCCCCACTCACCTGGCCAGTTGGGGGTAAGGCATGGAAACGGGCCTCCAAGGTGCACTCCAGGGGCAGGAGTAACATCATTGCACCACCCTGAGAGCACCTGACTGAGTCGTCATGCATCATGACCTAGTACATGTCAGATGTATTATGCAGTTTGGCCCTTTATAACTCTTTACACAACTACTTATACTTGAGAAAAAAATCGTTTTTCCTTTGGAGAGCAGTTATTGAAGCTACTATAGTCCTGCATTAAATATTTGCCAGAAAATTTTGCAAACAGAATATGGACAATAGGAAGTTTCCTCTTCAGAAGAAACATCCAAGACCTTGCTAGGGAAATTGCAAGAGTTTCTCTGACTAGTAAAACTGTCACTGGGTTTTTGGTAAAGCTTGAGTAGAAATGTCACTGTCATCTGTTCCCCTCTGTGAACTTGGGTTAGATCAGACAAGCCTAACACCATTTCAAAAATAATTTTAAGTGATGTGCAATGTAGGTAACTTATATCACTTATTAAATCAGACCCTATCAGACACAGTACTTATCTTCATAAGTACTGACATAAGCAGGTGCAATAAAGGATTTTAAATGTAATTTATGAAATTATCAGAATAATTTTGGGGGAACTGTAGAAATGTAAAGTATTGCTGCTGGGGGTGAGATTGGTTTTTTTCACATCTCTAAGTCAGCACCATCAAATCTTTTCTATCCGGGCTAGAGGCTGCGTATTCATATTTCTCTCCAGCATTTCTCCCCACCATGGCAAAAAAATTGGATTTTAAGTACATATTTGCTCACTGGAAGAAAAGTGTAGAACGTGCTCTGGTTGTTTGTGGGGGAGGGGGTGACCACCGGAACAACAATAATTGAGGGCCCATCCCCAGCACATGCTTAGAGATATCATGATTCCTAAAGGGATTTTCCAAACTAATTTAAATTATGTGACTCAAAACCCGATCTTTGGATCTAGCTCTGGTTTATGTCCAAATTACTGTCACATCAGTAACACACTGGGGTGCTTTGCTATTCTGTCGAACATTGTAGGGCCAGGGCTGGCAAATCAAGGCAGCATTAGCATACAGACCTTCTGGCAGGGAAGCTTTCCATTTAGCACAGGGCATTCTGATGGATTTCTCAACTCCAAGCTGCCATCCGGCTCATTATCCCATTTGTCTTTGTTAGGCGAAATTGGCAGTTATGTCTCCATGGTAAATGTTTGTTTTTTTGCAAATGAGCAGCCAGCAGATAGCAAGAGAGATCGTAGGAGGGTTTTCTCCACTACAGTTTAATATGACCGTAAAGTTGGTAGTCAGTATGGATGAATAGGGTAAACATTCCTCTACCCAGTGGACTTTGATTGATTTATTATTTACCTTTATTTACAACATTTATACCCCACTGTTCTACCCAATAGAGACACAAGGCAGCTTACAACACTATTCGCCTCTCCTCCATTATACCCTCACAACAACCTTGTAAGGTAGATTAGTCTGAGAGTTTGTGACTGGCTCAAGGTCAACCAGCTTCCCTGGTAGCGTGGGGATTCGAACTTGGAGTCTTCCATATCCTAGTCTGACACTCTAGCCACTACATCACATTTTTAGGATCTCAAAGCAGCATACATCATTCCCACTTTTCTATTTTACTCTCTCAACATCCCTTTGAAGCAAGTTAGCCTGACGTTTTGGTGTAGTGGTAAAGAACAGCAGGACTCTAATCTGGTGAGAAGGATTTGATTCTCCAGTCCTCTACTCGAAGCCAGCAGGGTGACCTTATGTCTGTCACAGCACCCTCAGAGCTCTCTCAGCTCCACCCACCTCACAGGGTGATAGTCGCGGGGATAATTATAACATATTTTCATTAAAATTTCAAATCTATGAACACTCTTGACTATTTATCCTTAGTCAGACCTCGCACAACAACAAATGGCATGCACAAACAACTTATTCAATTGGTTGTTGGGGGTTTTCCGGGCTGTCTTGCCGTGGTCTTGGCAAGACCACGGCAAGACAGCCCGGAAAACCCCCAACAACCATCGTTCTCCGGCCGTGAAAGCCTTCGACAATACAACTTATTCAATTGCTTGGTTCCTCATGATACAGCATATTGTCCTGAACAATCAACAACAAAATAAAGCTTTCAATCTCTTGTAGCATCAAAAGAATCCACGCAGATATCCTAACTGAGTTATTGACTTAACAGACATATAACATAGGAATGTCAATATTGTACCTTGCAGCAGCTGGTTTTATTATCTTTAATGATATTGTTGTTTATCTTTAATGTTATCATTGTTTATAAGAAATCAAAATCAATTTTAATGATGTTTTAATTTTTTTAAAAAAATACTAACATATTTTGTAAACCTCTCTGAGTGGGTGTAAGGTTGTCTCGAAGGGCGGTATATAAATTGAATGTTGTTGTTGTTGTTGTTATCATGACAGAGTACCTGGTCAAAGGTCACTGAGTGAGCTTCATGGCAGACTGTAAATTGAAACTGGGCCTCCCAAATTCTACTATGACACTCTAGCCACTACACCACACTGTCTTTTTACAGTACAACACCTTACAATTGATAGAGGATAGATTTGATTAATCATGTTAGAAACATTAATGAACCTTCATGTGCAGAGCAGAATACCTCCAATTTAGCAACCGGTGAGATTAAGCAACAAGGAATGCACATTTGGTTTATTTTTTATGTCACTTGTCCATCAATATATTGTGCAAAATGGAGTGTAAAATGTAAAAAGACAACAATAAAAATCCCATCATAAAATATCATAACATAATTACAAACACAAATGCGACTGAGATGAGGCCAATCAATCTGCAGACAGCTGATGAGGGAGAATATTCACAAAGTCATGTTCTGCGACCACAAAAGAAAAGAAAGGGATTACGATGCTTGTCAAACCAATTTTCTGCTCTGCCCATGAGCTTCTCTCTGCACTCTCTGTGACAGTATTGAAGCCTGTGGAGGAGTGATTGGGTAGGCTAATGTGCCCCCCATCTTTCCAAATCCCATTCCCTAGATGAGAGAGGCTATTGCTCACTTGTACTTTGAATGCAATATGACAATATCGATTTGAGGAGAAACTATTGTAACCACCGTTGCACGCTTTCTTGTATTTAGCAGTGGTGGCCATGTAGATTTACAGTGTCTGGATAATCTGCTGAGGAGTATTGAACATATGTATGTGCATATACACCAGCTGATGAAGAGTTTTGTGGAACTGATCTCAACGAAAAGGTTTGTTTTGAGATTTTCCCTAAAGTGATTATTGTCACAGCAAAAAAGCACCCTGTCCATATTCAGATCCTTTCCCCCCCTAGGTCAATTCCCTAACCCATCTTAGAAACCTCATACATATATACACCACACTAATTGTCTCCTTGCTGAATTGGTATGACCTTGCCAGGAAGTGGGGAAGAAGCACATTTAATGCACTGGCAAATGTCTGTCAGCATAGAGTTCTTATGTCTTGCTATCAGCACAAAGCTGCAGCTCAGCAGTTTGCGGTCACGAATGGTCAGTTCTGAGATTGTGACACACAGCTGAGTAGCTATCTGTGTAATGTATACATATTTACTCTTTCTCCCCCCAACACACACAATTGCAATGGGGCATGACTCTTGAATAGCAACTGGAAACTGGAGCGACATGTGAATTTACAAACTGTACTCCTACTTATGAGTACAGAATCTTGTGGGAAATAGTTTCAGATGGGTATCCGTGTTGAAGAAGACTAAAATTTGAGGTCAAATAGACTTCCAGGTTACAAGCATTTGAGAGTCAAAGCTCTCTTTGTCAGGGAGGTGTCTGATGAGGAGAGCTTTCATTACCTGAATGGGACTCCTTGTAAGTAGGGGGGGCAAGGAGAAGTCTATGTGAGAGAGGTAACAAAGCAGGATTCTCCACCAATTTTATAGGGTCCCATTCCCAAGGAAACTGATGAGACGAGATCTTTGAAAACAAACAACATATTTAAACTCATACACATGCACAGGAAGTAACTCAAAAGCACACAAGGTTCCTAGAAAAGCAGCGATGAAAGTGGAATATAATTGAGGGATTTAAGGTGATAATTACCTATCCAAGAAGTGGAGTGGTCCACGGAAGAAGAAGGCTTCAAACAGCCAGCATTCTCGACCAGGAGACCTTAGGGAAGGAGGCCTTGAGGGTACAGCACTTGGATCCGAAGAAGCATGCACAATTTGAGGGGGCAAAGCCTGGGTTCTTATCAGGCAAATCAAGCCTTGAGGCGGGAAAGTGCCTTGGCCATTAGGACAAAGATCCTAAAGATCACCTCCTGGGAATGATGAAGATTTGAGTACCTTTGATTGGTGCTACCGGGGTGTGACGAAGGAATTAGATTGGTTACTCCTGGTGCTTCATAAAGAAATGGCAGTTAATTAAATGTTCCTGGAGATGGCTGAATTTAGAGTTTTGATTAAATGTTCCCAGGAAGACTTTTTAAACTTATCAGAGCTGATTGATGGCTCTCAGTTGCAGGACAAGATTTAATCAATGGTAAGAGGGGGATTGGAATGTTCAGGGTGGTGATTCATGAGCAACTCTATTGTCAAGATAGCACATTTTTCAGGGTGAGGAGGCAGGAGCCAATCACAGTCAATCACTTGACTGCATACACATTCGACGCATGACTCATTCTCCTGAGCAGGATCTGGTGATGCTTTGCTCAGCCAGCTGGCTTGCTAATGCAAATTAAGGCACATCAGATTCAAGAGGCTTATGATTTTTATATCATAAGCATCTCTTAAAGATGGTGGAGGCTGGGCTGACGGCTCACGCTTTGACTCTCAAAAGCTTATACTTGGATCTCTTTTTGGTCGTTAAGGTGCTACTGGGCCTGAATCTTGTTGGAATTACTAGCTGAAATGATCAGATGAACATTAGTCTTCTCTACTGCCTTCCTCCCAAAGGCTACATGCACTACTATAAAGGCTGCACAGATACCTTTGGAAAGACCAAGAGCAGATAGCACTGGTGATTTGCATCTCCCAGTGTTTAGCCTAACAAGCCGATACTTACAGGTATACTGGTCCTGCATATGGCGATTCATCCACAAACCCAATTTTAATTCTTGCAGCCATCGAATCATCAATTCTGACGTGCTGGTGAATTGGTAATATAAATACAGAACATTACTTAAAATGGTCAGTTTTTGAAGGCATTCCCCATCACCTTCATTGTTGCAACCACAAACACATGCAAGAAAGGTTTCCTTCTTTTTACATCATTGGGGGGAAAAATTGGGGTCATGTTTGCCTAGAATACAAACCTGTCAGGCTTCTAATGGTACTGGGCTAAAAGAAAGTCCAACCAGGTGAAAGCTAGCAGCTGGCAAATTCGGATGGGAATTACAGCAAAAAGAACAACAATAACAACAAAAATCCTTATCAGAATATCATACCTTTGTGCAATCTCGTAGTTTCATGTTCAAGGCATGGCATTTTAGTCCTACTCTCCCTTTAGAAGTCCAGAACAGTAAATGAGTAATGACTTTAGAAGCAAATAGCTTTATGGCCAGTGCTATCAGGAAACCACCCTTAGAGTAGCAGAATCTCATTATTGCTCTAATTGTCTTGAGCGCTCAGGATTTTATAAGCTTTATATGGGCATTGCCCATTTCAAGATCTCACTAAAAATTAGACATAGATTCTTATAGGTCCTACACTGTTCAATTGAGGTGTCTTGTATATGCCAATGATATTTTTTTGGTCTCTTATTAAATACCATTGCTTTGGTTTTTGTGTAATTAATTGTTAATTGTTCCTCTTTACAGTATTCACCCAGATGGTCTAACAGTCTCTTTAATCCAGTCCTTGTTAGCAGGGCTCATTTGGAGGGGGGACGCACCAGAACGACATTCCAGTAGATCTGAAAAGAGGTCACGTGGGTTTTGGCCCCACCCTCGTGATTCTTTGCCCTCCCCACTGCCTCCCCTCCAAAGGAAGGTAAGCTGCTTTAAATTTATTCTGCTGCTTTATTTTCATTTGTGACTCGTGAGTGAGTGAGTGCAAGCCAGGCTACTGGGGCTGGCTCAACAAAGGAGAGTAAGCTGCTTTAAATTCATTCTGCTGTTTTCTTTTCATTCGTGACTTGTGAGTGCGTGCATACAAGCAGGGCTGCTGGGGCTGGCTCTCCAGAGGAGGGTAAGCTGCTTTGAGTTCATTCTGCTTTATTTTTAGGAAATACCTGGAGATTTGGGGGGAAAGGGGCCTGAAGGGTGGGTGCTGCCTTCTGGTACACTTCTGGTGATGTCAGGGGGTGTGACATATGCTAATGAGATATGCTAATGAGTTCCTGCAGTTCTTTTTCTACAAAATGACCCCTGCTCGTTAGAGGTTCAGTCACTTTTCCATAATTTACTGTGACCAATCTTTTATGGGTGTGGTTTAATCTGATACCTATTGGGAGCAAGAAAAGAGCAAAGGACTTCCGCTGCTGCTACTGAGCATGTGCTGTTATAAGTGAGCATGCTCAGTAGCACTTTGCAGCAAAATCTGATGAGTGGGTCTTTTTCCGTTGCTGCACTAGCTTGTCTGGCATCAGTATTGATGGCATGAGCATTTTTTATTAGATGGGAGAATTAGTACAAATTTTAGTTTTGAGGTCATGACTTTGAATATGGCTGTGCTGTCTTCTTGCTTTAATATAAGTAGAAATTCTATTTTTTTTTAAAGTAATAAAATTTTGTATTTGCATTCATTTTTAGATGTCATTGCAGTGTGGCACGGGTAATGGATCCTAGCTGTGGCAATTCTCTGGTGCAATGCGGGTTCTTCTGCCTAGAGCTACAAAGGTAAGTAGTAATGTTGCCACCAGAATTTCATAAAGCAAAATTCACAACAAATTCAAAAAACAAATTTCCTTTGGGGAAAATTCAAGGACAAAGAGTCTCAGTAGGACTGGCTACATTTCTCAGGGAAGTTTAGGATTGCCAGGTTTCCACAGATAGTTGACAAACTTCTGAAGACTGCAACATTTGCCCACCAATCTCTGGTGATAAGCAAGAGAAGAACTAAAGAGGGGAAAGACCTCAACTGGAGGTGAGGGGATTACCAGTATCCGTGAATAACAATCAAACTATGACTGACCACAATAGAATTACCAATTTTAAGTTGTCAAAGAAGCTCATATAATGTGGTGCCCCCCACCCCCTGGTCGGCTTGCAAGGCTAGTAAGACTGGGGGCCGGGTTTGCTGCCTCGGAAGATGAAAAGGCAGCCTGCGCTTCCTGGGCATCTGGGCATTAGGCGGGGGGGGGGGGGACGGAGCCGAGAGCTTATTAGCTGGCTCTGCCTCTCCACCCTGCAGTTGGTGTTTTGTGCTCAGCTCACCCACCTCTCCCTACTTGCAGTGCAGGATTAGCTGGTCGCTATTTATTGGGGCCAGGTAGGAATTTTTTCTTCTTCCCTAATTGGCTCACTGGGGAGTTGTTTTCCGCCTACCTTGCACTGCAGGAGTCTTTAATTGGTGTGGTGTGCTGGTAATGTAAATAGGTTGGCCACTGGCAGGATAGGATAAAACGTGTGGGCTGGTGACCCCCTTGGCAGATTCCCATTAGCTGGGAATTGGGGTCTGTCAGGAGTGGCTGGTGAGGTTGTATGGCTGCTGGCTGCAAGGGAAGACCTCCTGGTGGGACCCCTGGACAAGGCCACCCCAGGCTCCACAGCTGGTGGGGGTGGTGCTTTAAAGGGGAACCACTTGCCTGGCCACCGGGTCCCAGCCATCCTTTGGATGGAACACCTCCAGGGCAGTGAGGGCTCGCCCAGACAGGTCAAGGCAGAGGTCCAGGGAGACCCCAGGGCTTGACCCATACCACAGTTAGATCCCTTGCTGCAATGACAGGATATATTATGTTGTATTTAATAAAGTGGCCCTTATTATATCCCAATCTTGGTCTCTGCCTTTGATTTTGACTGGGGGAGCAATGTGTATAAAGTGACAAATTGCATAAATAAACACTCCTGAAGTTCTTACAAAATTTGGTAACATTCCAAATAATACAAACATTCTCATATAAAGTTAAACATTCATAGTACATACATCATGCTTAAGAACCAGCCGTATAACGTTAAAGTCAAGTCCTTTGGATTCCTTTTCCTTTCAGGTGCATCGTGAATAAGCTGTTTACGTAAACATTCAATGAATGAAGGTAAGTTACAAATAGTCAATTTCTATGCGAGACTATTGGTAATCAAGACATTTGTTCTATGTTTCTTACAGGTGGACCAAAATCTTGGGGACACTGAATGAAAGCCACACATCCCTCGCCCAACAGAGAACTGGCTATTCAAACCGCTTGTTTCATGAAAGCTTAGCCAGTTGCCTATTGGGTGGGAAATGAATGGATATTCAGGAGTACTGGCAATCCCCTCACCTCCAGATGTGATCTTTCCACTCTTTTGTTCTTTTATCGATACTGGGGGAGCCTTTTTTTTTCATTGATCAGCAAGAGAAGGCAGGCTGCCTGGAGAAAAATGGGTGCAAACGTGCCGGCATCCCTGGCCAATGATGTCACTACTGGCATGACTCAGGAGCAATGGAGTTGCACTTGCACCCAATGTTCCCTCTAAGCTTTGCAATGTTGTGAGCTAAAAATCTAGGCCGTTTCCAGATGGCTTACCTGCCTCCGGAACATCATGCCATCTTGTGGGGAAAACGTGAAATATCGCGTTTTCTCGTGCGAGTTTTGTGCGATGTCGTCTGGAAACGGCCCTACTTTGTGAGCCGAAACAACAACTTTCATTAAAGTTTTGAGTGCACCTCCTTTAAAAAAAAAATTACAATCAAATGGTTTTGATTACAATCAAAACAATTTAACAATAAAAGCCATTAGGTGAAAGGGCCACAAAAATCAGAGTATACTTCTGTATAAAAATGGATATGTCCATGCTGATTACAAAGGGGTAGTTGTATTAGTCTGTTGCTGGAAAATAAAGCAGACACACAATGGCATCTTAAAGACTAGCACGTTTATTTCAAGATGAGCTTTTGTGAGTCAGTGATTACTTCTTCAGCCTCCTTCTGTGCCAAGGCCAAGTTAAATGACGCCTTCACCATGGTGGCAGCTGAGGCGCTACCTTCTCTCCTCCACTCTCTGGGGCTGAGGGGATCCTAGCGATTTCAGGCTGCATGGGTCAGGCCAGACCCGATCACTCAGCTCTGCTCTGTTCCCCAGCTAGAGAGCCAGTAGTGGCTGGAGGCACTCTCTGGCACCACCCTGGGGGCCAAACCAGCCACAGCCAGGAAGGGTGGAGAGAAGTGGGATGAGGCTCCATCCCTATAGGGTCCATCTGCAGATGCTGGCTGACTGGGAGGGTGGGGCCACCTGAGGGTTAGTATCTGTGAGCTACGTCTGAGAAGCTGTGAGCGGAGGAGTCAGAATCTGCGAGCGATTGCTCACGTGCTCACATTAGCGGGAACACTGCTTGCACCGATTCTTTATGAATCAGCCACCCCAACCATAGCATATGTCGTGTGTTTTGGCCTGATTCCTAAAGAATTGCCTCCTCGGTGTGATGTTGCTTCTTCCAGGTTGCACTGGGCACTGCCGGTGCATGTTCATGCTAATGTGCCTGCCTAAAGGCAACAAAAGTGAGTGCCTGCTGCCGCCACCCCTCCCACCAGTTGCCAGCCATAGCAGTAGCTCCACCCATCCCAAGGGCACTCCAATCTTTGCGTAAATCAAAGGTAGGGGGGTTATGGGAAGGTGGTTGCCAGCTGTGTAGAAAACTGGTTTAGGAAGATCTACTCAGTGTTTTTTTCAAGGAACTTCCATTATACTGAATGGCTTTTTAAAAGCTGAGTGGCAGAAGCAGCTTCTTTCAGCAATAACTGAACTACAAGTGCTGGATCCCAATAGCGTTACGACCGGAATGCATAACTTTAGAAATATACTACATTTCTCTGAGTCAGAATGCCTACTGGAAAGGTGCTGTTTAAATATTTCTTCTATTTCCCCCTTCACAATTTTCTGCAAATATTGTTTCAATGGCAGTTTTCCTGCCATGCCAAAAATACTTTGGCGTGCCTAACTGTTTCAACTCGACCCCTTGCCACTGTGATTACAATACAGATGTAACCCCCCCCCCCCAAATGCAGCAAGAAGAAGCAGGAAAGAGAATGATCCGTCTTAGTAAATAGCATCCTGTTGCACTCTGGGCCACCAAGTGACAATGATGGAATTTTTCAGTTAATCAGCACTGAAGGTCATTGCACAAAAGAGAGCTATAAATGCTACATGATAGGCTGTTTTGCTTAGTGATGTCTGGCACTGCAATTTCTCTTCCATTCAACAGATGCTTCTAAAGCTCGTTTTAACTCCTAAGAGCTGCTGCCAAGTATTAGTAGCATTCTTTCCCACTGATTGATTTCTATCAAATGAGCACGTGTCTGTTCAGTTTATACATGATTTCAGAATACTTGAGGATGGACAAATGGAAAACTTCTGCCTGATCGCTACCTGCCCTCCACACACACACACAAGAATCCCCAGGATCCAGGACCATACAACTACATTTGATCATTCTCAGAGACTATCAGTCCCATTATTTCATTGTACATTAAAAGGTTTGATGTTCAAGGAAGGAAAGGCACTGCCTATCATCAGCCTCAGCTCTTTGTGCAAAGTGACACTTCTTTTTATGCCAAGTGCCCTTCCTCCATGTTATTTCAAAGTGTGAACAGAGAGCAACCCTATGCTGTATGCCCTACCAACCAGTGTCACTTCTGGATGGAGCTCTAGGAATCCCCACAAATCTCTATGATAAAACACAGGGATCGGGAGGGATTCCTAGACCGTAACCCAAACGTTACATCACTTCCAGGTCAAATGCCATTCCCCTCCCTTTTTCTCTCGCTGCGAACGGCAGCACGGGATAGCCTGCTGAGAGTGGGCGTTTGATAAGCCTAAACAACCCATGTCTGTAGGACAATAACTAACCTTCTCAAGAAATGAAGCTTTGGTTCAGTTCTTACGATGCAGGAGCAGCGCAGGCAAACAGTCACTGGGACAGCAACTGCAAACAGCAGCATCTGTAACTGTTTTCCATAATGGCAACTAAAAAAGCAGATCCTAAGGGAAGAGATTGAGCCCAAGTGTAGTATAACTCCATTGGCGGGAAGGGGAATGTGCACGTTGTGCATCAGTGTGCTTGTCTTCAATGTCTCTATGGCAATGGTGTTGGCACTGAATGGTTCCAATTCACATAATACTTGTTTGCAGACAGCATGGTACCATTGGTGTTGACTCACCAATGTCCTTTTATGCATAATGCAAAGAAAGGCCAGCAAGCAGCCAATATCTATGTGGGCGTACACATGCAGGTCTGAGTCCTGGGCTGCCGCAAAGGCTCATGTTATGCAGAATAGGGTGAAAATTGGAAATAATAACCAATTATTAATGGGGAGCTGCACCATGAAGGACCCAAGCATTTGTGGACAGGATTGCCCATTCAGCACCCTTCTGCTGCTGTCTTTCCCTTACATGCCACCACAACTAGCCATTAGCCAACTGTGACTGCAAAAGTCAATATAATATAATGGGTCAAGAAGCACAGAGATGTTTCATCTTGCCCTAAAAGGTTTCATCTTGCCCAGAAAAGATACCGAAGTATTTCCAGATCAGTATTCTGGTTAAAGACTGGGCTCCCTTCATTTTCTTTATTGAGACTGTAATTTGGCTTCAGTTTAATTTCTTATTCTTCATCCTTCAACTCTGGGTTAATGTTTTAGTCAAAAAATAGATGCTAGGTGACCTGCTCAGAGCTAAGCTATAAGAGAAAAATTACACAAGGACACTCACATGAAGGGAATCACAATGTGAGTTGGGAAGCTGAGTTTTAAAAGAGATTGGAAGGCTCTGTCAATTTCTCCTGTCTACAGAGCCAGAAAGATGGGTTTGTTTATTTCCTCTTTGCCTCTTAGAAGGGGAGGTGAAACTGACAGAGCCTTCGGGAGGCAAAGAGGAAATTAGCAAATCCTCTGAGGAGCCATCTTTGCTGGCTCTGTAAAGAGGGGAAATCGACAAAGCCTTCCGATCTCTTTTAAAACTCAGCTTCCCGGCTAACATTGCAACTCCTTTCATGTGTGCATCCTTGTGTAATTCGTCTCTTGTAGCTTAGCTTTGTCTCCAATATTTATTGGTAAAAAAAATAGAGAAAAGAAAGGTCATCCCTCAGTCCCTCAATGCCCCATTAACAAAACCAAATGACCTCCCCCTTGTCCTAATCTCACTGTGGTAGACTGCTTTGGAAGGAGAGGAATCACTGGTGTAGGAAAGTATGAGTGAAACGAAACACTGACTCCCATGTTGATGGCATGGCAGCACCCCCAACGTTTCTCTGTCAGTGTTCTGTCACATTTTGCGTATAGCGGAAACAACATTATGGCCCACTTGTCAAGTCAAGATAGATCGAGGGCCAAACACAAAGTTACCGTAGCAATGTGGTCTGCGTGGTCTCCTCTGGTCAAAAACAGAGTAACTTTCAAAGAACAAAAAGTGTTCAGAAGTAGAAGGCATCAAGTTAAGTGTCAGTCACAGTTACAGCAGGTCTTTCCACTGTGGCAGTCGGTCTGCCATCTGAAAAGAAATCAGATGCTGAGATGGAAGACCTTTACTGAGAGTGCTTTGCTCTTAATTTTGAAGCCCGAGAAGAGCTTTTTTGTTTCCGAAGTTCAAAGATCAGGATAGAGCTTGGTCGGGTCCACCTGCATCGACTCTGACAGGCAGGTCCTCCTGAGCTTTGAAAGGGAAGATTCAGCCCTCATTGTAGGAATTCAACAACGAAGCACGGGGAAACATGGCACCAACAGCCAACAGCAAGACGCAAAGGTAATTTATTGGTACTATCACAAAGCAGGAATGTTTTGTTTAAATTTTGCTGCGCTTGCTGCTTGGCAATGGAGCATTCTCCTGCTTGGGCACCGACCCACCACCATTGTTTTGCCAGACAGTTTCCTGCTATTGTGTCATAGATGCAGAGGAGTTAGCCATGCTAGTCTGTAGCAAAATCAAAAAGAGACCAGTAGCACCTTTAAGACTAACCAACTTTATTGTAGCATAAGCTTTCGAGAATCACAGTTCTCTTTGTCAGATGCATGGAGGGCAAAAAGAAACTGGTCAGATATATAGGTGGAGAGGGGAGGGAGGAGTAGATGCAAACAGTAGCTTCTGATAGGGAGATCAGTTTGCTTCTGTTAAGGAAGTCAGTTACTTCTGATAATGAGATAACCATTCATAGTCCCTATTCAGTCCCAGCTTGACAGAGTCAAATTTACATATGAATTCCAGTTCAGCAGCTTCCCGTTGGATTTTGTTTTTGAAAGGTTTCTGTTGAACTACAGTGACCTTTAAGTCCTTGATGGAATGTCCTGATAGATTGAAGTGTTCTCCCACTGGTTTCTGGACGTTGCCATTTCTAATGTCAGATTTGTGTCCATTTATTCTTTTGCACAGAGGTTGGCTGGTTTGTCCAATGTACAGAGCAGATGGACATTGTTGGCACATGAGGGCATATATCACATTGGAGGATGAGCAGTTGTAAGAGCCAGAGACAGTGTGTGTGCTTGCCGACACACCGCGGTCCATTGTTAAGTGTGTGTGTTTGTGCTTGTGGGGAAACTTGTTGGATTGATGGGTATCTGGACTAAAGGGGGAAGGAATAATGGTTGGTAACAAATTTTCTTTTTTGGTTAAGTACAAATAAAGCTTTGTTTCCCTCTTCCCAAAAAGAATTCTGTGTGTGTGTGTGTGCTTGCACACATTCACTCAATGCATGCCTTGACACCTTTCCCCAAGCATTCTCCAGGTTCCTTTTTGTGCGTATGTGCTCTACCTCTATGAGTTGATGATTTGGAGTGAGGACTATGTTCTATGTAGTAAAGAGTCCAGTAGCACCTTTAAAACTAACCAACTTATTTATAGCATAAGCTTTCGAGAACCACAGCTCTCTTTGTCAGATGCATCTGACGAAGAAAGCTTTGGTTCTTGAAAGCTTATGATACAATAAAGTTGCCTCTGATGCAGAGAGCTGTGGTTCTCGAAAGCTTATGCTACAATAAAGTTGGTTAGTCTTAAAGGTGCTACTGGACTCTTTACTCTCTTGCAACTACAGACTAACACTGCTAACTCCTCTGGATCTATGTTCTATGTGATGGTAGTGTTGTTATATGCAAAAACAGCTGCCCCAGAGCCTCTTTTCTCCAGCCCCCCCTTGAAAAAAACAGTGTGTGTGTGTCCTCCTCCACAGCCAACACCTGCCTTATAAGCAGTCCTTGGGCCAAAACTCATGATAACAAAAACCTCCAACTGGTTAGATTGGATCCATCCAGCAGCCCACACAAAACAAACTGATAATGGAATGGAGTTTATTTGGAAGCCATGAATCCAAAACTGAACTGGAAGTTTCCGCAGTGCATTTCTCTAGCCTCCCCTACCCATACGGGTCATTTCCATGCAAGCTCTCTAAATTAGAAATTGCTCTTTATTTTGCTTGTGAAGACTGAAATAGCTAACCTCTGACAATGACCTCCAGTCACTGAATTGAACTTGGTGACATAAATGCGAGCAACTCAAAATACCCAGATTCAGACTGTCCCCTTTGGGTGTTCTCTCCCTCATTCTCCAGAAATACATTCAGAAATCAAGCAATTGCTTTAGTATTTGGATCTACAAGTAGATTTTGGCACTTATCACAGCACGTAAGGCCAGGA
This sequence comes from Eublepharis macularius, assembly GCF_028583425.1. Lineage (NCBI taxonomy): Eukaryota > Metazoa > Chordata > Lepidosauria > Squamata > Eublepharidae > Eublepharis > Eublepharis macularius. The sequence continues at coordinate 17,368,312 of NC_072792.1, read as the reverse complement.
ATGACTAATACATCACTTTTGGAAAGGGGTTTCTCGGGGAGGTTACAACCACACAGGTCTTGTTCTATTGATCAAAACTACCTTCGTGATCTTCTGCCGGTCTGTGAATTGCAAATAAAGCATGGACATACCCCCCTGTCCTTCTTTCATATGTCGATTTTTGCAAAGGAGAGCTTGCAACTGTTAGGAGCCTGCTATCGCCCCCAACAACCTTTTAAAATATTTATTTAATCAGTATTAACTTTTTAAAAAACCTTCAGTCAAGTGCAGGGCTTTTTTTCAGCAGGAACGCAGTGGAACGAAGTTCTGGCACCTCTTGAAAAAGGTCACATGGATGGTGGCCCCGCCCCCTGATCTCCAGATGGAGGGGAGTTTAGGTTGCCCTCCGTGCTGCTGGAGTGGCCTGGAGGGCAATCTAAACTCCCCTCTGCCTGGAAATCAGGGGGCGGGGCCATCAGCCATGTGACCATTTTCGCCAAGGGCGATTTAAACTTTAAAAAACTCTCCCCTTGTTCCAGCTGATCCAAATTGACATCATTGTGTGGTCCTGGGAGTGTGCGCGCACTTTGCGCATGTGGTACCAGGGGCATCACCTCCTGCCAGGAGTCACCCCCTGTGCTGGCAACCCATTGAGTTCCACCACCTCTTTTCCCAGAAAAAAAGCCCTGGCCGAGGGGTATATATCATTCTGCTGATGTCATTGAGGAAGAGCATTTGGAAAGTCATTCAACCACCTTGTCAGCAGGATGTCAAGTCACTGCCATCTGAGCAGCCACAACTTCCACAGGCCCTCCAGTCTTATTAAAGGAAAATGTATGGAGAACTGGAGCCAGCCCTGCTGTGTTCTCATTCTCCCTCCCTGTCTTTCTCTCTCCCTTTTATTATGAGGATTTACATTACCACAGAACATGGCTGTGTTGTTATAAATAAACCGACATTGTGTGTGACTCATGCTGGAGGACAATAAAACATCACCGGCTGATTCTGAAAGTCACCTTGCTTGTGCATTAAGTTACCATTTCAATTCCCATTTTATTTTGGGTTGATTGTTACAGCCAGGGACTCGGTTATTCTATATCACTTTCATCCTTTCCCTTCCTTCGGCAGTGAACTCCCAGTGCACCAGCAGCAACCAGAGAGCTCTCAGATGGCGGCTAATGAATCCTCAAGTACAACTGCCCTTATTCTTGGTCATTTTCAGCAGCCTTGAGTCTTAAGTTGTGGCTGTGTCTTCAAGTTCTCAAGCTCTACTATGGCCGGAAGTGGAAGGAAATGTTATGCAGTACTTAAAACCCAATCCTATGCATTTGTTTCTTATATATTATCTCATATTCTTTACAACAACTGTATAAGGCCAATTGAAAGCTGTGGCTGACAGAATATAGGTTTGTTATAGGACACTTTGGGATTTGGAACAGAGTCATCTTGGAAATTCACATCTGAGGGCCAAACTACAAGTGACGAATGACACTTGAACAGCCAGTGTATTCCTCCCTGTTCACTTGTCCTCCACTTACTCTCCACTCGATCCACTTGCCATTCAAGTGTCATTTGTCACTTGTAGCTTGGCCCTCAGTCTCTTGGATCTGTACTAAATATGATAAACTATACTATAGAAGGGCCCCTGTTGCCTATATCTTGCATCTAAACCTTACATTGGCAATTTAATGGCATCTGCTAGTATTGTTTTCAAGGCAATGTACCACAGATGATTTCTAAGGCTGAATGCAAGAAACTGGAATCGCATGAAAAATGAAATCCTGCCCTCAAGCCATAGCTGACTTATGGCCACCCCTGGCGGGGTTTTCATGGCAAGAGACTAACAGAGGTGGTTTTCCATTTCCTACCTCTGCAACCCTGGTTTTCATTAGAGGTCTCCCATCCAATTACTAACCAAGGCCAAGCCTGCTTATTTTCTGAGATCAGGCTCGCCTGGGCTATTCAGGTCAGGGTTTCATTTGCCCTAGAACCCCAAATATGACCCAAGGTAATAAAGACAGACATTGATTATGTGGGTTCAACTAGTTGTTTTAATTATCCTTCAGCATTAACTGCTGATCTTTGTCAATGCATATACCATAAGCTGATTCTTTTGAGGGCGGGCTGAACTAGACATCCTCCCTGGGTGCCCACCTGGCAAGTCCACCCTGGCTGACAGCTCTCACCTGCCTTGTTTATCATAGCCTGCACAGCTGCCTGTGCTGAGAGGTGCACAGTATCATCTGCTTTCCCTGATGGACCACAAGGAACCTCCCAAGTTCAGGAGATGCCGCTCAGCACCCAATGTGTTCCTTCACAGCAGCACCCAACATGTGATGTCTCAGTCTGGATATACACACCCCATCACCGAGATGCCTCAGGGTGTTTGCCAATTAACCCTACCTATCCCAAGCAACCTGACCTATTCCTGTAAACTAGTTGTGGCCTAACAAGTCTTTTACCAGGCTTATTTAAACTCCTACCACCACCTATATCACGGAGCAGGTGAAAAACAGCCCTCCTTTGTTGCCAGTCTGAGGGAAACCTCAAAAATTGCTGCTCGGCCCCAATTATCAACCTGCTATTCCCATGATGTATTTAGGGAGGGAGGGTGGGTCGATCTCCATGGCAAATGGAGGCTGAGAGAGAGGGCATCTTGCTACATTCTTTGCTGTCCCGTCCGGATTGGCTGAGCCACCTACCTCAGCCCCTATCTATCATACCTTGAGCCATATTCAAATTATGTGGGCAGGGAAAAATTGGTCCATCGCTGAAGGCGATGAACTTCACATCCCATTTAAAAACAGTCCTACAACTTTAGGACCTGCGCTGACATTTCTACCTGCCCAGGTGATATCTTTCCAATGAAAGATTTCAAGAGGACTTGTTGTTTAGCAAGGATCACTTCACTTGTCTTGGTCTGGGGCTATTGCAACTTCCCAGGACTTCCCTACTGATAATACCTCTTAATATTCCTCTTGACATCCTTCAGATATTTTGTTCAGACACTTTGAGATTTGGCCCCAATATATAACTTTCAGCAGAATTCAGTGACAGGATTGAGCCAAAGGAATATTTATACACAAACCCATGTGATGGAATGTTTCCTATCATGTGAGGAAGTAAGTCATTATCAGGAAGCTCCGGCAAAGTGAATGGTTTGGATTCAGTGGGCAATTTCAGCAAAGGGCACGGAAACAACTTTTGCTATTTCCCCTTCCATGGCAGAACTCCAGCTCCTCCAACTCCCTGCTCATGCTGTCCCCAGTTCCACAGCGGCTGCAGTGCAAGATATTGTGGTCTGTTGGCAGAAATCAATTCCGTAGAAGGGTTTTTTTTCCCCGTATGATACAGCCCTGTGTGTCTGAAAAGGAATATCTATGGAACTTTTCTCTACTGGTTGAAATGATTTACTGGCTTGATCTGTATCAGGCAAGTTGAAAAGCTCTATGACTTTTATTTCTCTCAGAATTCCTCAAACGTTGTACCTGAGGAGGACCCTCCAAGTTCATTTAACAATTTTACTTCAGGTAAAATCAGGCGACATTTTAAGGATGTACTTTCCACTGTGAAATTGTAAGCCCCATGCAATAGTTGGTTGAGCCCAGTAGGGTGAAGGTAGTGGTCATTTTCATACATCCTTAACATCACGCAAAATTGTGCCATGGAACAAGGGCATCTTCGTGGCATGATTTCTGATGTCATTGTGCCATGAAAACTGAATCATGACAGGGTGATGTCAGAAATTGCGCCTTGAAGATGCCCTCGTTCCATGAGTTTTGCACGATTTTGCGCAATGTTAAAGACGTGTGAAAATGACCATTGTCTGGGGCTGAGCAGCTGAGGAATAGGCTGGCTGCTGAGTGGCTTGATAAAAATTGTATGTTTTCTTATCACCTTCAATAAGATAACTGGAAACACAATGTATGGGGAAATTAATGAGTTAATGTCATGTGTATGTTAAATTAATTTGATGCTATTACTGGAATGATATTGTTATTGCAGGGCTTGTATTTGTCAAGAAGACTGAAGCCTGGGTTCCAGTTTGTGCCTTTCTTCAAGAAGACTGTATCAAAATACTCTGGCACTTGGGGGAGCAGAAAAGTTGGACTTTATTCACCCAGAAGTGCTACCGAGAAACAACCAGTTACTTAACAGTTGAAAAAAAGGAACAAGGCCATGATGCTGGAATGGATTTTCTGCCCCCCCCCCCAATTAGAAATGCCCTTCCAAATCTGCTTTAAGCTGTAGGGTATAAATAAAAATTTGTGCCTGGACTATTTTAATGACTTTTTAAAGATTACTAATTCACTGTGTTTTATGAATGTTGTTAGCCGCCCTGAGCCCATTTGTGGGGAGGGCAGGGAATAAATAAAATAAAATCAATCAATCAATAACTGAATTCAAAGACATTATTTGCAGCAAGTTTCTGTTCTCTGCTACACTTACGTGTTCCGTTACAAAAATCTAGTTGTATTGTTTTATTAAAAGGAAGAAATTTCTTAATTTCTATTTGTCTTGCAAATTTGGTTCCTATACAGCAAGAGTTTATAAAATGTAATTCTCAAGTGCCATCTGGGCATCCCTTAAATTACCTCGAACTCTCGATCCACTTCAAATTTTCATTTACACATTAGTTCAGTGGCAGTGGTATAGTGGCTGCAGTCAAGGTGGTACAGGGGTTAGAGAATCTGACTACAATCTGGGAAACTTCAGTTCAAATCCCAGTCTGCTATGAGGTTCAGAGGGTGACCTTATTTATTTATTTATTTATTTATTTATTCAATTTATATACCGCCCATCCCAGGGGCTCTGGGCGGTGAACAGTTAAAATTGATAAAAACAAAACTAAAATCAATATACAAATAATAAAACAAATTAACAAGGTGCAGTGGTGGGGAGAACCTTCCCCACCCCAAAGGTGGGAGGCCGACATGGCACCGCCCCCTTCAATCACCAAACGCCTGGCGGAACAGCTCTGTCTTACAGGCCCGGCGGAACGATAATATGTCCCGCTGGGCCCGGGTTTCCATTGACAGAGCGTTCCACCAGGCTGGGGCCAGGACTGAAAAAGCCCTGGCCCTGGTTGAAGCGAGGCGGGCTTCCTTAGGGCCGGGGACCACAAGTAAATATTTATTCGCTGATCGGAGCGATCTCCGGGGAACGTACAGGGAGAGGCGGTCCCGAAGATATACCGGTCCCAACCCACTCAGGGCTTTAAAGGTAAGAACCAACACTTTGAACCTGATTCGGAATTCAACTGGAAGCCAGTGCAGCTGGCGCAGGACAGGTGTGATGTGTGACTGGTAAGGTATACCAGTCAGGACCCGTGCCGCCGCATTCTGGACCAGTTGTAGTTTCCGGATCAGGCCCAGGGGTAGCCCAGCGTAGAGTGAGTTACAGTAATCTAGCCTGGAGGTGACCGTTGCATGGATCACTGTAGCCAGGTCCTGGGGCGTCAGGTAGGGGGCAAGTTGCCTGATCTGACGAAGATGGAAAAATGCAGACTTGGCAACCGCCGTGACCTGGGCCTCCATCGATAGGGAGGCATCCAGGAGCACACCCAGACTCTTTACCACTGGCAAAGTTGCCAGTGGTGTCCCATCCAGGGCAGGGAGCTGGATCCCAACATCTGGCAGCCCCCGTCCCAGCTGCAGGACCTCCGTCTTCACTGGGTTCAATTTCAGCCTGCTCTGTTTCAACCATGCCGTCACAGCCTCCAAAGCTCTGGCCAGATTGTCTGGGGCCGTGTCTGGCCGGCCGTCCATCAACAGAAAAAGTTGGGTGTCATCCGCGTATTGATGACAACCCAGCCCAAACCTCCGCACCAACTGGGCGAGGGGGCGCATATAGATTTTAAATAACATTGGGGAGAGTATCGCCCCTTGGGGAACCCCGCACACCAAAGGGTGACGGGCCGATAGATCTCCCCCGAGCGCCACCCTCTGTCCCCGACCCTGGAGAAAGGAGACCAGCCACTGTAAGACTGTCCCCCTAATCCCCACGTCGGCAAGGCGGCTGGCCAACAAATCATAGTCAACCGTGTCAAACGCTGCTGTGAGATCAAGTAACACAAGCAGCGCTGACCCGCCTCGATCCAGATGCCTGCGAAGGTCGTCTGTGAGGGCAACCAAGGCTGTCTCCGTCCCATGGCCAGGACGGAAGCCAGACTGGAATGGGTCCAGGACTACAGCATCATTCAGGAATTCCTGCAGTTATACCGCCACCGCCCGCTCAATCACCTTGCCCAGGAACGGGAGGTTCGACACTGGGCGGTAACTGGACGGGTCAGTGGGGTCCAAAGATGGTTTTTTCAGGAGGGGCCGCACTACCGCCTCCTTTAACACTCCTGGAAAAACCCCAGAGCTCAGGGAGATGTTAACAATGGCCTCCAGATGGTCCCGTAGCCCCTCCGAGCTGGCCTTCACCAGCCAGGATGGGCAGGGGTCCAGAGGACAGGTGGTTGGCCTCATCCCCTGCAGGATCCTGTCCACATCGTCCTGAGAGAGCAGGCTGAAATGGTCTAATACGGACCCAGAAGACGGCCAAGGGGTCTCCAGTTCCCTTACTGTATCAACAGTGGGTGGCAGGCCACGGCGAAGGGACAAGATTTTACCCGCAAAATAGCTCGCAAAAGCCTCGCAGCCAATAGTTGAATTAAGAATTTGGTGGTCTCCCTGAGAGAGGGAGACCAAGGACCGAACTGTTTGAAATAATTGAGCCGGGCGTGAGCTAGCGGATGCAATGGAAGCAGCAAAGAAATCCCTCTTTGCTGCTTTCACTGCCACCTCATAGGCTTTCATAAACGTCCTATAAGATGTTCTTGCCTCTTCGTCGCGCCCCCCGCCTCCACACTCGCTCTAGTCGTCTCAGAGACCGCTTCATCTGGCGAAGCTCCTCGGTAAACCAAGGAGCTACCCGTTTGCGGGCTCGGAGAGGACGGCAGGGGGCAATAGCGTCGATGGCTTCGGAAAGACGGCCATGCCAATCATCCACCAGCTCATCTAACGTACTGCCAGGGGGCATCGGATCCCGCAGAGCCGCCTGGAAACCAATTGGATCCATAAGCCTCCGCGGGCGAGTGTAAATCCGCTCACCGCCCACCCGGGAAAGGAGCGGCATGCTCAGACGAGCCTTCAGAACAAAGTGATCTGACCATGGCACTGCATCATAGGCATCCAAGACCACCATCATCCCTGCCCCAAAAATCAAATCCAGCGTGTGACCTGCTTGATGTGTGGGAGCCGAAACAAACTGGGAGAGTCCTAGGGCCGCCATGGAGGACACCAGGTCAATGGCCTGCATGGAGGCATCGTCGTCAGCATGGACGTTGAAATCCCCGAGAACCAAAAGTTTCGGGAATTCCAAGGCCCAGCTGGCCACCGCCTCCAAGAGACCAGACAGGGAAGATGCAGGTGCAGTAGGCGGTCGGTACACCACGCATATTGCCAACCTCTCCTCGGCGTCCAACACTAGGCCCACACAATCAATGCCAGTAATTTTTGGGGTGGGGAGTGGTCTGAAGGAGAAAGACTCCCGAATGAGCAAAGCCACGCCTCCCCCCCGACCACTTGTCCGGGACTGGTGGAGGACCGTATAACCTGGGGGGGCTAGTTCTTTCAAAGCGACCGTCTCGCCCTCCCTCACCCATGTCTCGGTCACGCAAGCCAGGTCCACATTCAATGCTGCAAGATAATCTTGCAGCGTTTTGGTCTTATTATTTATGGACCTGGCATTGCACAGCGCCAGTGTCGGAGAGTGGTTTAATATCCTAGCCCCACAACAGGTATATCTTGGGATGGGACGCAGATTGGAAGGGCACCGAGCCCTACCATGTCTCAATGCCCTTCCCTTCCATAATCTGCTCCCACCACCATACCTCCCGCGTCCCCTTGGGCCACTTATTCTCTCTGACTTAACTCACACCTTGTTATGAGGATAAAATAGGGAGGGGTCGTATATAGACATGGGCATGAGCCAAAAAAAATTAACAAACCAGCAGTTTGTGGTTCAGTGCCGCTGATGAACCCAAACTAATGAACTGAAATGAACATTTCCCGCTGATGAACAGGTTCGAGATTCATGGTTTGTGGGCGTCAGAACAGCCTCCATTAGACTTAGAGAGTCCATATTCCCAGGGAATGTTTAGCAGGCTCTCCTCCAGCCAGCAACCAAGTTTGGTCAAGATTGCAATAGGGATCTTGGAGTTATACCCTCTCCAATCCAAGGCCCTCGGGAAACTCCCATTTGATACAATTAGAGCCACCAGTTGATGCTGGCCCAGTGTACAAGGGGTTGGTTGTCAGAACTGCCTATCAGGGTTTGCAGGGATGAGATTGGAGTGCCCATGGCTACAGAACACCCCCCTTTCCCCTCCCTCCCCCTGGGTGTCTTCTTCCATGTAACCAATTGTAACCAATTTGCAGCTCCATGGTTGGAAGGAAGACCTGCCGATCAAGGTAAGCTGGGCTTCGATTCGGGTTTCCAGGGCGACAAGAGGAGTGCAGACAGAGTTCAGGCATTCCACCAGCTCCATTTCCAAGGGAATTGATTGATGGTGCCTGACTGTCTGGCTTCATGAACTGTGGGCGAATGCAAATAACTGGGCTTCCAACGAACGCTGGTTCATTGGCCATGGATGCTCATGAACTGCCGGTTCACGAATGGAAGATCAGGCAGTTTGTGGGATTTTTTGGTTCGTAATGCGGTTCGTCCCCATGTCTAGTCATATATACCAGCCTGAGGGAAAGATAAAAATTATAGTAGATAAAACAGTTATATTGTTCCTTAGATAGAACTCACCAGGTAGGAAAAGTGTGGCAAAACCACTAAAATGAAAACAAATGTATCAATAGAGCAGCCTTTGCCTGGGCAATCACCATGAACGAGATGGCATTCAGAATGTTTGAATATTAGCATAATTGGGCAAAATATATGTCTAGTAGCATCAATTCGTTCTATACTTTCTTTGAAGATGCTAAGCAATGTGCATTTCAAAATATAAACTGATCAAAAGAGAAAGAAATTCAAATGAATACAACTGTATTATTTTTAAACAAGATCCAGCAAATAAGAAAGCAAATACTTGATGCATATTAAAATGAGCGAGGGTTTCCCTTCTCCTTGACTGAATTCTGAAATATTTTGGATATCAGCTGGCTGAAACTTTGGTCCACAAAGCCCAAAGTCCCACTCAATTTAGCTGCCTTTGGCAGAGGGATGAAGAAGGGGAACATCATTTCTGGTTTGGGCCAACATCATTTTTCAGTTGGTGTCAGCACGACTCTCTAGGAATTCACTCATCTCTGTGGTTTTTTACCATAAAGATGTGCAAATTCCTACAGCACCGTGATGCCATTTCCAGGTACAAACCAGAAGTGATGTGTGGTGTTGCATGTCATCATGCTATTGGCAGAGTGCCTAAGCAGCAGTCAGGACACTGAACTGATTAAGAGTTACAAAACCTTTTTTTAATAGAACTAACAAACTGGATAGGAAGGAGAAGCGCTAAAACTAACTGCCTTTGCTAGATGGGAAAGTGTATGGAGAGTTCTAGAAGGGAACCCTAAGAATAGCATTCTGCACACAGACAAGGAGAAGCCATATTAGAGAAAAAGCACTCTCCTAATAATCCCATCTAGCTAGAGCTTGCTGCCCCCTGGAGGTTCTTATTTTCTTCTTCTTTGTACACAAGACATTGCTATACTCCAACATGCAACCTCACTCCCCTTCTATGCCCCTGGTTCCCACTGGATGGAAACCCTTTCCGCTAGCTATGCAGTCATTAGCCTTCCCAGGGCAGTTTTTGCCTGATTTTGCTGTAGGAATGGATATTGCAATCTTGTCACTGGGAGGTATTAAAATGAAAACTTAGTAAGATCCTCCAGATTCTCCAAATATTTGATTCCAGACTCTTCTTAGGGATCTCAACCTGTTTATTTACATATAATACAACTTGGGTCATTTTGAACATCCTTATAGGGACGGCCCACTCACAGAACACGGGATTTCCCCAGGAATCCAGATGTCTCCATTTGCAAAATGGTTGCAGGCTGTTTGGTTTCTATTTTTGGCGCCTCTTCTGGGACCACGGGAAAGTACAGTCCCAGAAAAGGTGCCGAAAAAACAGAAACCAAAAAGCCTGCAACCATTTTGCAAAAGAAGACATCTGGATTCCTGGGGGAAAGCCACCAGCTTTCCGTAAGTGGGCCGTCCATATAAGGATGTGTGGAAACAGCCTTGGTCCTCAATAACTCTAGTAGCCGTCTTAACAATCCCTCCCCAGACAGCACCAGGATTCAGGTAGCCTCTCCTTCAACATTTAACTCTTAACTGTACCATCCTGTGTCACTGTTTCCCACAGGATATTCCACATCATTCCTGAATGTCATTAGCCCCGCCTCTGCTTCATTGCATCACTGTTTTCAAAACAAGTTCTGTTTCTCTCCTCCTATCCCTTTTCTTCACGGGCTATGAGCTCCTTTCCTCCAGCAAACACTAACTTGCCTCCCCCCAAATCAGGAACCTCTATGTATATTATCAGAACTCAGTAACTGTAATGGACGACAGAGGGAAATGCTTAGACAAACTAAAGACATGAAAAAACAGATGTGATAATGAACATATTAGATATAGAGAGGACCCTGAGCCATGAAGCACTTAAACTGAATGAGGTTGCATGTGAAGAGCTTTTGCAACCCAAAGCAGTTGGATATGTATACAACTTATTTTAATTCTATAGGCTTTAGATATGTTTAGATATTTCTTTAGAAACAAATCAGGATTGGAAGGACTGAACAGAAGGAGAAATCAGCAGAAAAAGCCTGCCGTTCTCTCGAAAACTTTCAACTAACAAGAGACATTTCCAGGGCTCATTTTGAGGGGGAACACGCAGGAACACAGTTCCGGTAGTTCTCCAAAGTGGTCACATGTCAGGTGGCCCCACCCACCTGATTTTTGGCCATTTGGGGCCCATTTTGGTCTGGATTGGGCCCAAAATGGCCAGGATTGGGCCTAAAACAGGCAGGATTGGTCCCAAAACAGCCAGGATCAGGCCTCTTACAGGTGGTGGATCACTCTCCCACTCAGCAGCGGCCCAGTTCTGACCATTTTGGGCCCCTTTTCAGCCATTTTCAGCCCCTTTTTGCCATTTTGGGCCCAATTTCGGCCCTGAATGGCCAGGATTGGATCCAAAACAGTCAGGATAGGTTAAGTCAGGGGGTGAGGCATATGCAAATCAGTTATGCTAACGACACAGTTCCGGTGATGGCAAGGGGGCATGGCATATGCTAATGAGTTATGCTAATGAGTTTCTGGAGCTCTTTTTCTACTAAATGACCCCATGACATTTCTATGAGCGTAATACTACTTCTCTGCCTCCCCCTCCTACAGCAGCAAAGCTACACACGGTCAGCCACGGTTAGTAGTTGCTTGGATGGTCACCAAGGAAGACAGAGGTTGCTGTGCAGAGGAAGACAACAGTAAAGCACACCTACTCGTCTCTTGCCTTGAAATCCCTGCGAGGTGGAACTTCATGGGATCACCGTAAGTTGCAATAACAATTATAATGATGGCCCAATAAGGATCAGGTTGGGGAGAGGACAGCAAGGTATCACTCAGCAAGAGCTATACAACCCCTTGATTTTTGATGTCTTCTTAGACATATGATTTATTGTCTAGTTTTTTTTTTTAATCAATTGAAATGTGTTCTGTTGCTCCCCTTCCCCAGGAGAAATTAATATTTTAGCATGAATGGGTTGTTGATGTTTCCCTGTTGTTTCCCTTCCTATGACAAACTAGAAGAAGGAATGTTAGGATCTCTTTTAGAAATAACACTCGAGCTCCTATTGGATAGCAGGTTGGAGCCTGCGGTTCGGCAGCAGAAAGCTCTGGGAGACGTGGATTGTTGCCATGTTCCAAACTTCTCAGCAATCTCTTCAAGCCAGAGGAAAGTTGATTCCTGAAGTCATGGGACCCACAAGGATTAACAGGAATGAAAGTCAGGAGCTGCAGTGAGCAGCGGGAAGCAAATGGCCATTTCCACACACATTGGATAATGCACTTTCAATGCACTTTAGCGATCCTTTTGAAGTGGATCTTTTGTTTCACACACGAAAATCCAGTTCCAAATGATCACTAAAGAGTATTGAAAGTGCATTATCCAATGTGTGTGGAAGCAGCCAGTGAGATCACAGTGTCTTCCTCTTCCACTAGAGGGGCAGAAGAGATCAGATGGGGTTAGCAAACCTCGGTAAGATCTGAGCTTCTTGAACTGACCGATTGCTGGATCTCACCATTTCTGTCATTCAGAGTCTCTGTATTCCTAACCCTAAAAAATACTTTCTATGCCGTGGTCTCGTTTCTTTTCACAAAAATAGAAATTCACCCGTCTCTTTTAAGTAATCAACCCAGGTAGCAGCTCAGATACCGACAGTGATTGTGTCTGTCTTACTGACGACATCTTGGGTGAACTTTATTTTTCAGGAAGGCACTGAAAATTTTTAATTGATCAACCGTTTGAAGATGTCACTGGAGGCTTTGTTCTGTGGGTGACTGGCAGGCAGGACCTTTCCCTTTCGCCAAGACATTTGTGTTTCCAACGACATGCCTTGCAATACAAGTGTACATAAATAAATGTCATTGGCCATTGTCATTAAAGTAGCACAAGCAAGGGTGAATTCAGAAAAGAAATACAAACTGTGGCTTAGGAAAACATTGGTTACAACAGAAAGCCATTTAAAACTACTTTTACAGATCACGAGAATTTGAGCTCCTGAAAAGAAATAAGCAAAATTAAACAATGTCAATTAAATGGTCGTTCATATCCGTACGATCATAATCTCAAATGTGTAAAAACTTAAAAGCACATTAAATTAAAGAGCAAAATGAAGGAAAACATCTGCGGCTGGTGCCGTTCTCCCTTTTAAAAGCTGTAAAATGTCATCATGACAGCACGAAGCAGTGTCATAAAGGTATCATCTATTTTTCGGTTTGCGGAGATCGCAAAACAATTCTCCAATCGGCGCTTTATCACAAACCCCCTGAAGAGCCCACTCAAAATGCATGTATTCCTATTGTATTTGCAAACAGAATTTCTGTCATACCCCTATTTTCCCTTATTGTACAATTGCAAATCTGGGTACTTGGACACCAGTAATAGTTACCAAAGAATCCTGAGCCTTCCTGCCTTCTGCTAAGGTAAAACATTGCATGGTGTATTATCTTTTATTGCCTCATTAAATGGGAGCAACTCTTATTTCTGATCTGGTTTCCCCTTAAATTGCATCTGTGTTGGAATCATCTCTCTCTACATCTGACCAGCTCCTTGCTGTATTTTAATAATGCTCCAAGCACTCTGTGACGATGATAAACCCACCAGGGAATCAATCGCAGCAATTTAATTAAGCAACATGTAATACAAAGATGGCTGCTTTCTCTTGAACTGTGATTTTGGGTCAAGAGGTTTCGGATAATGGCGTCACCTCTCTCTTTCTCAATATCCAACCACATGGCTTCTCCACCACTAGTACAATACCAGCAATATTGAATCAGTCCTCCTTTCCCACAACAGCAAAGATGTTTCTTTAAGTACCTATCAGGACAGCAGTTATGATTTTGTAGTGAGTGGAAGGCAGCTCAGATAGGTTAGTGTGATCGCACCCAACCATCTCATGTAGATGTAAAACAGAACAGGGGATGTCAGGGCTTGCTGCAGCGGCCACTGGGTGGGGCGCCAGCATGCCTGACCCTGACATCAAAGGGGCATCAGAGATACTGCAGGACCCTGCTCTGTGGAAGGAGGGGCAGTATACCTCACCCAGACTCCCTCTCAGTCCACTCACCGGCCTGCTCAACCTGATCCAGTCCTCCCCCTTGATCTCCTTCATCCACCTTCCTCCTCGCCTCTTCTCACACACTCTGCATCACACCTACTCAACCCACCACACTCTGTGGGAGGGCTTCCCTTTTATCCCCTCAGCCTTGCCCTGCTCCACCTGTCAACCACACCCTCCTGCTGCCTTCTAACCATGGCTCTGGCTCGCCTGGGCAGCTGCACCTGTGCTCATTTGGCTGGAAGCACTGGGTTGGGCCACCTGTGCCTCATTGGCTGGCTATCCAGCCTCTCTGGCTGGGCTGATGGCTGAAGGCAGGTCCAGCTGAGCCTCCTTGTCTGACTGCCCATCTTCTCTCCCAGATTGCCTCAGGCAGCTCCACCTGGTGTTGCTTTGCTCCTGGCCTCCCCTGGGCTAGGTTATTGCTTTCAATCTGGGCTGCAGGCTGGGGCATGGCTCTGCGTTGCTGAGGCTGCTTCTCCTCCCTGGCTGGTAAGGCTTCAGTTTGCCCAGCTGCTAGTTGCCTGTCCCCATTATCTTTGCCCTCCCTCTCCCTGTCTGGCACCCTGGACTCCCACTGGAGGGTGGGACTAGCTGGCCTCCACCTGCCCCTTCTAATCCTCTGAGGCTTGGGTGTTATTTTCCTTCCCTCCTGTGCAGGTAGGTTCTGGCCGAGGGTGCCTGCTGGGATGACTGGGCGGCTGTCTCCCAGCCAGCTCCCGTCTCCTCCTCCCAGTAATTCCGGGGGATGTGCCCCAGACCCCTGACAGGGGACAAGATGGAACCATGCAAGGGGCTGAGCAGCAGTTTCCCACAGCATCTTCTGAAACTTAACCCTCCAAGTAGAACTGGAACCACTGCAAAATAGTGCCTCCCAAGCCCAGTTTGGAAAGGTGGTCCAGAGGGATGCCGTGATTGAAGATATCAAAAGCTGCTGACAAAAAGGTAAAGGTAAAGGTAGACCCCCTGTGCAAGCATCGAGTCATTACTGACCCATGGGGGGACAATGCATCATGACGTTTTCTTGGCAGGCTTTTTGTTACGGGGTGGTTTGCCATCGCTTTTCAGCCTTTTGGCTTTGAGGATAAACTTTCTCTACCAAGTTATCTGTTCTTATCAGTTCAATAGGGCAGCATGTCCCCCATTGGCTGGTGGTTCAGGTTGCACATATGATCTTTCACATATACACTTTCCTACTACAACTGCGCTGAGAAGAGGTGATGCAAACATTAGCTTCCGTCTCTTTGAGGCAGAGTTAAGTCAATCTGTTCTTATCAGTTCACTAGGGCGGCATGTCCCCCATTGGCTGGTGGTTCGGGTTGCACATACGATCTTGTTGTATACACTTACTCTCATTTGTGCTGAGAAGAGGCGATGCAAACGTTAGCTGACACAAACAAAACAAAAAAGATTTCCATATATGTCAGGTAGATTCATAGGGGAGTAGACTGTCCCTCAGGGCTTTAACAGTTAACACTTTGAATTGTTCCCGGAAACAGATTGGGAATTTAGAAGTCAGTGTAGATGGGCCAAAACGCGAGTGATATCGACCCAACAATCCACTTTAGTTGACTTCCTAGCCTGACCATCTCCATACTTGAAAAGTGTCCAGTAGCACCTTTAAGTCTAACCAACTTTACTGTAGCATAACCTTTCGAGAATCACAATTCTCTTCGTCAGATGCGTGGAGGGTAACAAGAAACTGGTCAGACATATAGGTGGAGAGGAGAGGGGGGAGTAGATGCAATCAGTAGCGTCTGATAATGAAATCAGTTACTTCTGATAATGAGATAACCATTCATAGTCTCTATTCAATCCAAGCCTGACTGAGTCAAATTTACATATGAATTCCAATTCAGCAGCTTCGCGTTGGATTCTGTTTTTGAAAGGTTTCTGTTGAAATACAGTGACCTTTAAGTCCTTGATGGAATGTCCTAGTAGATTGAAGTGTTCTCCCACTGGTTTCTGGATGTTGCCATTTTTAATGTCAGATTTGTGTCTATTTATGCTTCTGCTACAGTAAAGTTGGTTAGTCTTAAAAGTGCTACTGGACTCTTTTCAATTTTGCTACTACAGACTAACATGGCTAACTCCTCCGGATCTAGTCTCCAAACGGTAATTCTGGAAGGGCTGTTGTGAATGACAAGTGTAAGATGCCTTTAATTAGATCCCAGGAAATCAGATCATGGTAAGGAGCCCTTTTCCCAGGGCCTGGTTAGCTATGATGCTCATGTAAACTAGGTGTTTTTCACAAACTCATATTTACTCTTTCTCCCTGTAAGATAGGGGGAAGAGAATTCATGTCTCTCTGTAAACAAAGAACCACAAACTCCTGTCTTCTGAAGCCAGGCATGCCTTTCATTTCGACTTAAAAAAAACCATTTATCTCTGTGGTTTTTTATTTTTTGACAACAAATAGGAGCTTCGACAAATTTCAACTGATTTCTTTTGATAATGTTAAAGCAATAGGCATTTAATTCTCTTTTTAAGCACAGTATTACCTTTCAATGAAGATGCAGAGTAAGAGAAATTGGGTGCACATGAGCTTTTTTTTAAGGAGAAACAGGTTCAACAATGGTCTTTTGTGGGTTTTTTTCTCAACAAGCAGTCTCTTACTGACAGAAGGAAACACTTCATTTTAAGTTTGTCAAAAGGTTATCTAATCATTGTTAAATACCTGTGAAAACAAATTTTACTGCCTCTCCAGCATGCTGACCTGTCTCAGACAGAATTGTAAATATAGGAGGCAGGGTAGAGCAGTCACACAGCTGCAAAGATAAGGCAAAACTCTCATTTTTTGTAACATAGAATCAGCCCCTCAGAGGAGTCAGAAACCCGCTTTAAGTACCAATGGAGCAGAGATGGTTTTCTGTCACAAGAGAACCATTGGCTTAACTGTCAAGTGGGCAAAGGAGGAGTAGCTATTTGTGTGACCTTTGATGGCCAATAAAGTTCAAGGCTATGTGCCGTTTGTGCACCCCAATAATATTAAAAGGGAGATACCCATAAGCACTTCCTTTTCAGACCACATGATGCACCCATCAAGAGAAGGTGTCAGTCCTTGGCAGGTAAAATCCCCAAGTTCTCCACAGCAGACATGCAGGTGTATTGGTTGAAGCAGGGCTCATTTTGAGGGGGGACACACAGGAATGCAGTTCCAGCAGTTCCCCAAAGAGGTCACATGTCAGGTGGCCCTGCCCACCTGACTCTCAGCCATTTTGGGCCCATTTCAGCCTGGATTGGGGCCAAAACGGCCCGGATTGGGCCTCTGATGGGTGGTGGATCACTCTCCCACTCAGCCCGATCCTGACCATTTTGGGCCCCTTTCCAGTCATTTTCAGCCCCTTTTGCCATTTTGGACCCAATTTTGGCCCTGAATGGCCAGGATTGGGTCCAAAACAGCCAGGATAGGGGACATGAGGGAGTGTGACATATGCAAATCAGTCATGCTAATGACACACTTCCAATGATGTCAAGGGGCGTGGCATATGTTAATGAGTTACGCTAATGAGTTCCTCCAGCTCTTTTTCTACAAAATGTCCCCTGGGTTGAAGTAACTGTATTAGAGATCCAGCA
This sequence comes from Eublepharis macularius, assembly GCF_028583425.1. Taxonomy (NCBI): domain Eukaryota; kingdom Metazoa; phylum Chordata; class Lepidosauria; order Squamata; family Eublepharidae; genus Eublepharis; species Eublepharis macularius. The sequence goes on along the minus strand of NC_072792.1, from coordinate 17,350,925 downwards.
AGTTCAAGGTGCTCAGACAAGTGCATTGGCAGAAGTGATGTAACTGCAGTTGGTGATGTTAGTTATAGGGAACATATCATGTCTGTACCCCTACATCCATAACATTGTTCTATGTGTTGAACCATTGCTAATGCTGTACTGCTGTACCTTGTTTGCATTTTGCAAATGCTCTAACACTTTCGTTTCTCTAACAGCCTGGGAACGCAGCTGTGTCTTACCTCGTTTCTTTGAAGCTCACTGAAGTGACCTTGTACTGTCTGAAATGCTACAGTTTACTTTCAGGCATTCCCAGACCCTTTCCCGCGCAAACCTGTGGTCTAGCTGGGAGGGGGGAAATGAGTGGGTATTTAGAGTTGTACTTCCCTCACGTCTTTATTCCTGTCGAGGAAGTATGTACTGCTGAGATGCTTTCTTGCCTCTGAGTAACTCTATGGACATATATATGGAAATGATTGGATTTCTGAATAAAACCATTTAACCAAGAGCTTGGACGTCTTGTTGCAATGGTGCAGGGACCTGCCTACCATATCCTGTCATCCATAGCCTGACAGAATGTTCCTGCCATCAGGATAAGGACGGTTAAAGTTTTTTGGGCATGAAAGAGCCTGGGGGGGTTGTCACGGAGAAGCTAGGTTTAGGCTAGACAGAACAAAGAATGAAATAATCTCAGTTCCCAAGAAAGATACATTTTGAGCTGGCCGCAGCTAGCCTTCAAGGACACTTCTTGAGGCAGCGGGGAAAGAGAAAGGAAATACTTGTGAGATAACCTGCGGCTTTAACATCAATAAGAAACTCCTCATGCCCTCAGAGGACCAGTAAATAACACAGTATACATTCATGGCAGATATGAACACCGAATACATTCATGGTAGATATGCAGACAGATATGCAGAAATATATGACAGGAGGAATTAAAAAAAATATTAAGTCCTTTGTATACATTCAGAACCAGGAGCAATGGAGATGGGGGACGCTTGCCCTCTATTTCCTACACTCTGGAGCGTCTACACCCATTCCACCAATTGGATTAGGACACTAAGGTCACATCAGTGAATCTCAAGTTAGTCTCATTAGAATAGCTTTATATTTCTTAGTCTCTGCAAAGGATTTTGTGGCCTAGTATCTTCCCTAATTATGTGTTCTGGTTTGTAGACCTGTGCTGCAGTGAATAAAGATACTTCCTTTTTAAGAAGACAAATTGTGTCAAGGTTCTCCCCTCGTGGCTGCTGCTCACACATGCTCATACACACATTTCTGGGTGGGTTAGGAGCCATAGGAGGGAGAGGGAGGGAGAACCAAGGACTTCACCACTCTGCACACACTTAGGGGCACAGCAACCTCAATCCAAAGTTACTGTAGATTCTGGGGAAAGATGTGTAGAATTGTCCTCTTACATCCAAACACACATGCAGATTTTCCCCAGGGGCTGTAACAAGGGCAGAACATACATTTTTAGATAAACAAACCAATGAAATAAATTAATCTTCAGCAACAAGCAATAGTGTGGGGGGGGGGGGGATCAGGCAGGAATCCTTGCTGTGAAAATAAATGTGCTTCAGGTACACATGAGTATCTCCATTTTAATGTGCAAAATGCTGAAGAAAACAGAGTCCTGCTAAATGTCATCAGCTAATCCGGCAGGAAGATTTGGACGAATCTTCGACAGTTTCCTTTTTAGCAGGGATGGGTCATATTTCCAGACAAACGAAGCAAACATTTATGGTTGCCAACCTCCAGGTAGGGGCTGGAGCTCTTCTAGGATTAAAACTGCTCTCCAGACACCAGAGATCAGTTCCCCTGAAGAAAATGGCTTCTTTGAGAGTGGGGACTATGGCATTGCACCCTGCTGAGCTCCCTCGCCCCCCCTTCCTAAAGCCACTCCTTCCAAGCTTCACCCAGTATCCAGGAATTTCTCAACCTGGAGTTCTCAACCCGAAATCCTACCGTTTTAATTCCACCTAAAGAATTCTGATTTCCTGGCTGGTATCTTTGTTTGTTTAGAGAATTTATAGTCTGCCTTTCTGCCCTTGAAGGCTCCTATGGCAGGAAACAATCTAAAAATACAATATAAAATACAACATCAATAAAATTAAATCAGAGTAATCATCAAATAAAAAAAAACCCTCGTAAACCAATCACAAAAAAGATTCATGGAGCAGTTATAAAGCAGGTAGAAGCATAAAACAAGTATCCCGCATCTAGCGCTGTCCCTTTCATCAATTGAAGCCAAAGGTCTTCTGGAAGAGAAAAGTTTTCACATTGCTCTGGACGACCTATAAGGACAAAACTGCCCGAGGAAGGGGATGACAGCTGAAATTGCCCTTCAGTGGATACCAAATTATCACACTTAGGAAAAGGCCCCATCCAACGATCTCAAAACCAAGGAGGGTTACCAGGTTGAGCCAGCAAGTGGTGGGAAGATTGGGGGCAGGGACATGGTGGGGGTCCAGCGCAGCCCCGGCACCAGGGTTTCTGGCGCTGGAGGCCAGTCTTGCGCGTGCGCACAGAACGCGTACGCCCCAGACTGCGTGATGATGTCATCACGTGATGATGTCATCACGCAGTGCCGCTGGCGGGTGGCTGGGGCGGTGCAAGGAGGCCGCCCGCACACCGCATGCCGCCCCAGCCACCTGTCATCCCTGGCCCGTGGCTACTGCGCTCACAGCAGTGCGGGGCTGGCCGGCGGGGGCACGGGGCTGGCTAGCAGCAGTGTGCAGCTGGCCGCCGGCGGTGCAGGATGCGTGCCTACGCCCCCGGCACCCCCTCTGGCCCCACAGTGCCTGCAGCCTCCACCTCACCGTCTCAACGGTGGCGCCGGACCTGGTCCAGCATCATAAGCATGATGACATCACTTCTGGGGAAAACCCAGACGGTAAGGTGGTAGCTCCAGGAATCTACAGAAACTCTATGTTAAAGCCATAAAGTTTCTGGCTATTCCCAGAGCTACCACTGTCACTTGTATGTTTTTCCTGTAAGTAATGTCATCACGCTCATGATGCCCATCATGTCCCTGTCCCCATTGTGATTTGGATGCCAGTGATTTTTATTTTTTATTTTTTTTAAAGTCCCCTGCTGTGCTTGGAGAAGTACCACCCGACAAAGAGAAAGTCATGGAGAGTCTTTCCTGTTGGGTGCTTGGAGAAGTGGCAGGTGACAGAAGCTCAAGGTGGGGAATCCCTTGCTCCCACAAGGGGCTTGGCAGCCCTGAAACCTAAAAAGACCAGTACGGGTAGAAGTAGTTTTCTGAGACACATTTAATTTCTTCAGTCCTGGTTCCAGCAGTAAAGGTTTGGGGCTTCTGTGTGTGTGTGTGTGTGTGTGTGTGTGTATGCACATTTCCTAAATAGAGCTACCAGGCATGCCTTGTGCAAAATAAGATGGTCAGTGTACATGCTTAAAGGATCTGGATTAAAATGTCAGATTGTAAATGAAAATTAAATTGGAAATTAAAACAAGTGTCATGTGCAGATTTTTGTTTGCAGGCTGAAACAGCGGGAGAGGCCTGGATAGAGCACGTCATCCAGCCAGAGGCCTCTTTCTGTGAGAAATTGCCCAGACTAAAGTGAAGGTTCAGTTAGGTCATCTCAGGGCCAAGCTACACATGACGAATGACACTTGAACGGCAAGTGTATTTCTCCCTGTTCACTTGCCCTCCACTCAATCCACTTGCCGTTCAAGTGTCATTCGTCATGTGTAGCTTGGCCCTCAGACTCTGAATTGAAAGGACTCATTGAGGTTTTAGTTAAATGTATACTTAAAATGCAGAACTACAGTTTCCTGTGTGGGATGGCTTGTGAATTTATGAACCTTGGATTTTTGCTCTGAAGTCTAACTCTAAAAGAATGTAGCAGATGGCAGCATGTGACTGGCATTCTTGGCTAAATTGGCTATCAAGATCTGGATGATTTGGGATTGTGGAGTTTGTATCTTGGTTTGAAATACCAGTTTCTTCTGCTTAGGAAGTAGAAGGATCGATGGCTGGTATTCAGGATTTGGTGGCAATCCCATAGCATCCAGCATAATCCTAATGCTACTTGGAAGGAAAGGCCTTCTCATGACCAGGAAGTGATGCAGATGATGGAACAATTCCAGTTTGGTGTAGTGGTTAAGAGCGACATGACTGTAATCTGGAGAGCCAGGTTCGATACCCCACTCCTCCACTTGAAGCCAGCTGGGCAACCTTGGGTCAGTCACAGCTCTCTCAGCCCCACCCACCTCACAGTGTGATTATTGTTGCGGGGATAATAATAACATACTTTGTAAAACACTCTGAGTTAGCATTAAGTTGTCCTGAAGGGTGGTATATAAATCTATTATTATTATTATTATTATTATTATTATTATTATTATTCACAATTACTCACAGACAGTCCTTTGGACTTTACAAACTCGTTATAACTTCTCTATTTTTTTCAAACATCATGTTATTTGTAATCCTGGACATTTTTATATCTGTCCGACAAAGAAGCTGGCCTAATTACGTTAAATAGTTTCCTCATAGCAGTGCACCCCTTTCAATTTTACACCTATTGGATTAAAAAGCAACGAGAGCCTTCTGGATGTGTGTGATTACATTCTCTACCTGAGTATTAAATCATTTAATACCAGCTTAGTCGCTTTTAAAACCCATTATTTCTGCCTCCGAGTCATTCCCATGACTCCACCCATGCTGCTAGGATGAAGTTTGACATTCAGAATTAGACACCAGTAACGGGAAGCATAAAAACCACGGGAAGTATTTTTAACATGCTCAGGCCGGATTGCTCCCTGTCTCGCCACCTTGACAGCAGCGGTCTTCTTTGGGCAGAATAAAAAAAGGGAGGGGAACTACGTGAGACAAGTTACACGAGTTTGAGCAAGTGTGAACAAATTTATGTGTGGTCTTACCTTCACGTGCCGGCATTCCTTTGAGCAGAGCCCGTGTCTGCTAATTTCACAGGATCTCTGAATACATGGATGTGTTTGCAAGTGTTCAAGCTCACAACTGTAGAGTTGCTAGCGTAGAGAGTCACTTTTGTCCTGTTTCCATTTCTCTTTCCTGTAACATTAGAGTCATTCTTGTTGGAAAGGGGTGGTAAAATTGCTTTGATTCCCTTGTTATGTCATTCCTTCTCTAGTGTATCTTGCCATTCTGTTAAAAACTGTAGCCAATTCATTTTGTTTTCTAACATGAGCTTTCTTTTTCACATTTTAAAAATCCCTGCTATTCTGTAGGATAGCTTGCTTGACCACCTCCCCCCTTTTCATCTGTTATACCTCACTAGGTTGTTGTTGGGATGAAATGGAGACCACGATCCAAAACAGCATGATGATGCTTAGTTTAATTCTTTGGCGGGATGCTTTTTTGAAAAGTTGAGATACTCAGTTGAAATCACACAACAGACGAGTTTCACTTCAGACAAGTTTCTGTCTTGAAAAGGGAGGCTCTAAAACGAATGACAGGAATGCCTGTTGAAAACAATAGGCATGGCTTGAAGACCCATTGGATGTAGTTGGAACCACAAATGCCAATTGACTTGCACTGACTTCATTGAAATGCATTACAATACAAAAGAGTTGCAATGAAAATTCTGAACGGAGTTAGAGAATCTTGCTCTGGGGCAGGAATGAAAGCCCTAGAGTGGAATGATGCAGTCCCTCAGACCATGGAAACTACTCTGGGGCTGAAATGATGGCCCCCAGAGAGAAATGATGGTCCCTGTGACCAGATGTGACTAGAGATAGGCACGAACCACAAAAAAACCAAACCATGAGGTTCATGGTTCATGGATTTTCACGAACCAGGGACCATGAACTGGGGCAAGTTCACGAACCAGTTTGTGGTTCATGGGGTTTAAATGCCCCTTTCAAGCCACTGAGGGCCAAGCTACACATGACGAATGACACTTGAACAGCAAGTGTATTTCTCCCTGTTCACTTGCCCTCCACTCAATCCACTTGCCGTTCAAGTGTCATTCGTCATGTGTAGCTTGGCCCTTAGCAGCAGCAGGGAATGGGGCATTTAAAGTTTAAATGGCCCTTTCCTGCCTTGCAAGGGGCAGGTCCCTTTAAACTATCAGCTGGCAGGCAGGGAGGAATCTGCGGCAGCCATTTGAGGGGTTTTCAGCCCCCTTCACCATCACGTGAGCCTGCAGGGCAGCAGAGGAGGCCAAAAAGGGTCTCCCTGCCCCTCAAATGGCCACACCGGCAGCCATTTGAGGGGTGGAAAGGTCATTTTCTGCCTCCTCCATCACCCTGTGGGCCTGCCTGGCAGTGGAGGAGGCCAAAAAGGCACGGCAACCATTTGAGGGGCAGGAGGCCGTTTTCGGCCTCCTCTGCCACCCTGTCGGCCCACACAGCAGTGGAAGAGGCCAAAAATGGCATTCTTACCCCTGGGGAGGAGGCCATGGGCCCATAGGGTGGCTGGGCAAGGTAAGTGTGGGGCTGGGGTTGGGGGGTACGGGCTGGGGTTTGGGCTGTTTAAAGGGCCCTGCCGCTTGCAAGCGGCAGGTCCCTTTAAAGTATCAGCTGGCAAGCGGTGAGGTGGGGTCCCCCCTGCCGCCTGCCAGCTGACAGTTTAAAGGGACCTGCTGCTTGCAAGGGGCAGGAAAAGTTTATATGGCCATTTCCCTGGGGAAATGGCCATTTAAACTGCCCCTTTAATACGAACCAAATGAATCAATAGACCAGTTCGTGGAAGTTCATGGAAACAAGCTTCCATGAACCACTGGTTCGTGAACTGTGAACCGGGCTGGTTTGTGGGTTTTTTTGGTTCGTATTTGGGTTCTAGATGTGACCAGCTGAACTGCTCCTGTCCTGCAATTACGGCCACCAGAGTGGCATGATGGGACCAGCTAAACTGCTCTGAGGATGGAATGATGGTGCCAAGAATGGAATGCTGGAATGAGCTGCGAGCCCTGAAGCCTGACCAGTCTGCCTGCTTGCTGTTCTGATCTCCTGTAAAGCAGCCTCAATGTGGCTGTAGCTGGAAGAGTGAGCCCAGACCGGGGATGGGGGAAGGAGCTGGCAAAAAGCAAGCAAGCTGCACTCGCCTTCCCATCCACATGTGCAAAAATGAGGTACAACATGAGATGCATTCCCCTGTCTCAAAGCACCTGGGATAAAACTCATGCCCATCCATCCATGGACTTGAAAGATGTGTGACTGCCTTAGAAAGTGCTCAAAAGGCTAGTGGGAAAACACCTGTGTTTGTTCACTTGCACAAACCCATATAATTAATATCGTGTAGTTCCCCTCAGTGAGATCTCAGTCAAAGGAAATCACAGTCGCTTCCATATGCGTTCAAAGAAGCCAGACTGCTGGGGAGAATGAGCGGGAGCAGTTAATGTAATGGGAGCAGTGATCACACTGTTGTGAGGGCTGAAATAGGCATTGCAACTTAACTGTAGCAGCTCCAGGTGGGGTGTGGAATTTTCCCAGAATTTCAGCTCATCTCCAGCATACAGAGATCAGTCCCCATGGAGAAAACATCAGCTTCGGAGAGTGGACGCTATGGCATTATGCCCCACTGAGTTCCCTACTCTCCTCAAACTTGGTCTTCCCTTGGCTTTACCCCCCAAATTTCCAGGAATGTAGAGCTAGCACCCTATCTTGGAGACAATGTAAGGTCCCCTTACATTCAGCATACTTAATGTAGATCAAATTGATCACATTTGAGCTGCTTCCACATCAAGTTTTTTTCCAAAATGGCAGACCTCAGTCTCTCCATTTAGCCCTTTAATAGGCTGGTTTTGTTTCACTGTTGTGCTAAACTAGGAAGTAAAGGGAAGTTATCAGACTTCTGAAAAGACTGAGGGAAAGGGGGATTGGGGGGGGCGATGCCATTCCTGCATGCCTCCACACTACTCCATGTTCCTTCCATAGCCGGCATACTTTTTCCCACCTCCATCTGGTAGTAGCCTTAGTATATATAAAATGTCATACATCTCATTGACAGCAGAGAGAGAGAGAGAGAGAGAGAGAGAGAGAGAGAGAGAGAGAGAGAGAGAGAGAGAGAATTGGTCTAACATAAAATTCTACTTTGTTTAATGAATAAATGTGGTGAAATGTCTATGTTAACGATTTGTTCTCCATATTCTCCTGAGCAACAAAGAAGCATCAGAGGCAGTTTTAAAAGGGTCAGTTTCTCTTCTGAGGCGAAAAGATCATACAACTATCCATTCGTTTACAAAAATTCATATTGTTGTATTAGACTTCTGTTTTCATGGTATTTTGCTGAGTTGTAAATCAGCTTGGGGACTTCTTCAGTTGAAATATGGTGTATAATAAACTAAACTAATCAAAATAAACACAAACAGTACCAGTTTGAAGCATCAGTTGCCCGCCCCCAAAACCCAGAGTTCCCCAAAGCTCCTTTTCTTCATACACAATCCCAGACTTTATCTTTGCTCAGATTCCAAGCTGCAAAACTGTTGCGTTCTGCCCCCACCCAGCCAAGTAGAGTGTGACACAAATTTCAATGGCATGGGAGAAGCCAGCAGCCATTAAAGCCCATTCAGAAAGCACTTTTAGTTATCAAGCTTTACAAAAAGCTAGGCGGCGATCTCTTTCTTCCCACTTCACAACAGAACAGAATGGTTACAACGCTAAGCTTAATCTTCTATTCCAGAATGTCCAGACTATTAGAGTCAAAAGCACATTGAATGAAAGGCAAAGCATAATAAAAAAAAATCATTTGGGATAATAAACCAGCAAGAACTAATTTAAACACTCGAAAAGAGCTAACTGGAAGGAGGAGATGTTACTGTTCCAAACATCAAATTGCATTACCAGAGTGAGTAAAACAAGGCCAGCTAATTGACTGGGTTAACTACTCAAATCTTCCCATTTGGAGGGAAAACAGTATAACATTATAACATAATCACATCACAAGCTCTGCTATAGATTAAGAAAAGACAACTGGGTGGAAATTTTGAACAACTCCATCAGGTTTCCTACTCCGTGTATTTGGAATAAGTGTATTAATGCTGCCCGGAAACTGTCCGATCGCTCTAGTAATGATTCAATTCTGAATAGCATTTAAACACTTGAAAACTTCAGTAATTGGGAGCATAAGCCCCATGCACATACAGTGTTGTACAGAAGCCCCCACCCCTGTTTATATTCCCCAGTCCATATTCTTGTGGGGACCAGCACATTTCTGTGCATCATAATAGGCCAGTAAACAAGGTCTCGGGCCATTTGCAAAGCAGAAATCTAGCAGAACGATTCATAAGCATCACCAACACTGAAGCAGAACAGGCTGTCTCAGAGTCTATCTAGACAAGGATGCTCAAATGAAGGAAGACGCAATGTTAGCCTGGAAATTTAGGAGTTTAAAAGATAGAGCCAAAGGCTTCATCAGTTTTACCTCTCTACGAAGAGTCAGAGATCCTCCTTGAAGGGTTTGTTTATTTCTTCTTTGCTTCCCAACTGGGAGGTGAAATTAACATAGCCAAGAGGAAATTAACAAAACCTCTGAAGAGCGATCTCTGGCTCTTTGTAGAGAGGTGGAACTGACGAAGCCTTCGACTCTGTCTTTTAAACTCCTACGTTTTCTGGCTAACATTGCTTCTCCCTTCGCTCCCTCGTGTAAGAGATCTCGTCTAGAGAGGCTGTCAGATTGAAGCCTTCTCTTGCCCAGTCTCTGGCCATCAGTAGTTAATCCATGAACCTGATGTGGTGCTGGAGGACTCCTGCGCAACCCTCTGGCGTTCATGCTATGATGTCCCAGAGGTGTCCCATCTTGTCCTCTGTGCTGTTGAGCATCCACATGAAACTGCTGGGAGAGACCATCTGGGGATCTGGAATGTTCAGTACCACCCATAGGCACATGACCCTAAAAGCAGAGTTGACAACTCTGTAGAATTCCTGGGGAGAAATGGTTGGAGAAGGCAATAGGATGGATGGGGGCGAATGGACCAGTTCGACCCAAGCTCTTCAGGGCTTGAGAGCTAAGCAGGGTCAGCCCCTGTCCTTGGAAGGGAGACCACCTTGGAAGGGTCCTTGGAAGGGCGACTGGGTTTGCTATGTGGAGGAAGACAAGGGCAAACCACCTTTCCTCGTGTCCTTCCTGGAACAACCCATGGTTGCAACTCAACAGCAAGAACATTGTTGCAAGCCCTGCTCTGGGCACACACAAGCAGAGGATGAGCATGGGAAGCAGCTGTGGCTCAGTGGATGAGCCTCTGATCTGCGTGCAGAAGGTCCCAGCTTCTATCCCTGGCATCTCTACTTAAAGACGACTAGGCAGTACGTAATGGGAAAGACCTCTGTCTGAGAACCTGGAGAAGACACTCTCAGTCTGAATAGACAATACTGACCTTGATGGGCTGATGATCTGGTTTAATATAAGGCAGTTTCATGTGTGTTTATATGAGGCAAGTAGTGCCTGCAGTTTTCTCATGTCTCCCCAGTGTGGACATCAACTTTGTTGGCCTTCAGATACCAGGTACCAGGTGAAAACATTTCTACTCGCCAGTTGCCCAGATATGTCCTACCCTTTTGGTATTTGGAAGCCATTCTCTATTCCCTGTTGTATTTTTGTTTTTAATTGCTGCTGATCTCATTGAAAATTTTACTGTTGGGAATTCTCTGAAACGTTTTGTTCTAAATTAATGGTGTCTTGTTTTCAATATAACTCAGAGAGGCCCATGGTCTTTATTATTGCACAAGCCTCTGCCAGTCAAATAAAAGGAGGCTGAATTTTATTCATATCAGGTCCAGTTGTTCCACACACTAAGACAGTGCCTTGGCTGCTTCGGTGCTGATGACAGAGGAACCCACAAGTACCCTCCCTTGCAGCTTCAGAACTAGCTCCTGTTTTCCCCATAGGATTGCCATTGACTGGCAACTGGTAGGAGAGGGAGGGACAACGCCATGCCATTGGTACATCACTTCCAGAGAACCCCCAGAAATGACGTCACTACATCAAAGTGGCACTCTAGGATCCCCCCAAAACTCTATGGTTGCTATACTCACCACCCTTATTTTCCCCTTCCTTCCATGGATCAGCAGGCTCTGCCACATTGTCTTTCTGATTGCAATTTGCTAATGACGAGACCACCTATATTGCCAGCACCACAGTGGTTCCAGACATTAAACAATTGTTGTTATAACAATTGAGTTGGCCTATGAGGTAGGTATATGAGCCAAATGCTTTTACTTCAAATAAAGGGGAGGGGACAGTTATGAGTCCCCTCATAACAGCTTTTATGAGTCCCCTTATAACAGCTTTATGGAGTTATGAGATTTTACCAAGTAATCTCACCGCAGGTTTTTATAATACAGACAGCATTCTTTAATATTACCAGGGCTTTGAACACTACATAGATGAGAAGGGGGGGCACTCTATCAGCCCCCTTCTCATATCAAGGATTGCTGCCTGAGCTCCGCCCCTCCTTCAGGCTTGAACATTGCTAAATCATCGGCACCATCTGCTTTGCTTAACAATAGACTAAGGGGAAAAAACATAAGTGTTCCATATTAATTATGTGTATGTCCCAAGTGACAAGATGCAACCTCCCTTCTCTTAAAAGCCAAACGTGGATGAAAAGCTAAGACCTGGAAAACAGTGCCTGGGTTTGCTTGCATAGCAAAAAGTCTCTACAAATCCTTCCTAAAAGCAACATAGGGACAGATTAGGGGAAGTGATTTAGCAAGCACCAGAGCCAAGAAACAGCCACTGTTCCTGGCAAATAAAGACAATTGGAACAGATTAATCTTAAATCTAGGCGATTCTACTGGATGTACTTGCTACAAAGAATTTTCTATTTTAATGTGTCATATTTATACCTATAAGAATTGCTATGTGCAGTTGTTAGCATCTGAGGGCCAAGCTACACATGATGAATGACACTTGAACGGCAAGTGGATTGAGTGGAGGGCAAGTGAACAGGGAGAAATACACTTGCCATTCAAGTGTCATTCGTCATGTGTAGCTTGGCCCTCACTTTAAGAATACACATCAACAATTTCTTGATGATATCATATAATCTTCTTAGTGCACGGCAACAAGAACATTTGCAATATTTGTTTACTTCATTTGTACCCTGCTTTTTTCTGCAATGGGGACCAAAAGCAGCTTATATCGTTCTCCTGTCCTCCATTTTGTCACAATAACCTTGTGAGATAGGTTAGGCTGAGGGCCAAGCTACACATGACGAATGACACTTGAACGGCAAGTGGATTGAGTGGAGGGCAAGTGAACAGGGAGAAATACACTTGCTGTTCAAGTGTCATTCGTCACGTGTAGCTTGGCCCTGAGAGTGTGAGGCTGGCCCAAGGTCATCCAGCAAGCTTCCATGACTTAGAGCCAAGCTACAAGTGATGCCTGACACAGGTTGGACACTTGTCAGGTTCCCTCAAGTTTTGATGGGAAATGTAGGCATCCTGGTCTTGCAGCTTGGCTCTCCATTCCAGCTGCAAGACCAGGATGCCTACATTTCCCATCAAAACTTGAGGGAAGCTGACAAGTGTCCAACCTGTGTCAGGCATCACTTGTAGTTTGGCTGAGGGCCAAGCTACAAGTGACGAATGACACTTGAACAGCAAGTGTATTTCTCCCTGTTCACTTGTGCTCCGCTCAATCCACTTGCCGTTCAAGTGTCATTTGTCACTTGTAGCTTGGCCCTCAGAGTGAGGAATCAAACCTGGGTCCAGCCTAGTCCAATACCTATCCACTATGCCATTTTGACTCTTCCAAGGAAGGAAGTTTTGAGGATCAACTGACCTTAGAGGTATGATTTGAAACTAACTGAAGGAATAGAGCTTGTCTGCATGAGATGTGTAATGTGAGTTAGGGGTTCTCTGATACAACTCCTAGTCACACATATCATTAGAGGACTCAGATTAGATGCTATGGGAAGGGGAGGGGGATTTCCTTTCCCTCCTGTACCATTTTCACTTGCATAAATGACTATCTCAGGTTCCAAATGTCCTGAGGTCATGTGACTGAGGATGCATGGTGTAAACAGCTTCCCCACAGCCATTTTCACTCAGGAAAACAGATTAAGGGAGGGGGGAAATCCCTCTTTCCTCATGTAACCCTCTTGAACTGCATCAATCAGTGATGGTCCACAAGTTGGTAAAGGGAACTTGTGTCGTACATCTTGTGTAGATGAGCCCTCAAAGGATATGGAGCATCTGGAGGTATGAGAGAGGAGGGGGAAACACTTCAATTAGTGCTGCCAGGCCTGGCAACTGGCAAGTGGGTTGGGGATGGGGGCATAAAGGTAGGCATGGCATCATCTGCAGTGCTGGGTCACTTCTGGAGAAAACCTGGAATAGACATAGGGTAGTTCTAGGAACTCTGGAAACTCTATAGCAGGAGGCTTGGCGGCCCTAAATTGCTATGGAGTTTTTAAAAAAATCTTTTACACCACACAAGACATATACTATTTGGCAATGAGGCAATGTATTCTAGTGGTTAGAATATCAGAGTAGAATCTAGGAGTTCCAGGTTCAAACGCCACCTCTGCTAAGGAAGCTTCCTGATTGACCTTGACTCAATCTCACACTCACCTATCTCACAAGGGTGGTATAAGGATAAGTGGAGGTGAAGAGAGCGATGTAATCCACTTGGAGTCCCTATTGGGGATAAAAACAGGGTAAAGAGGAAGTAATTTTTTTTTAAAAAAATGATCAACACCTGTGGCTCTCGTATTCTTTTTGGACATGATGTCATCAGCCAAGATTGTAAACTGTATCTTGAGAACTAGGCCTTCAATACTTTGGCGATTGCTATCAATCTTATACCTACTGAAAATTAAACATTCAGTTTATATGTTGCCCTTCAGGACAACTTAACAGTCCACTCAGAGCGGTTTACAATGTATGCTATTATTATCTTCACAACAATCACCCTGTGAGGTGGGTGGAGCCGATAGAGTTCTGAGAGAGCTGTGACTGACCCAAGGTCACCCAGCTGGCTTCAAGCGGAGGTGTGGGGAATCAAACCTGGCTCTCCAGATTAGAGTCCTGCTGCTCTTAACCACTACACCGAACTGGCTTTCTACCACTCTTCTGAAATCAGAATTGGTCTTCTTCAACAAAACACTGTTTGGGAATATGTCCCCCCCCGCCGCCCCCTTCTGGGAAAAGGAGCAAAAACTGAATACCTAATGCAGCCTGACTTCAGTCTTTTCTGAATCCTCTCATGCAGGCCTACTATATGATGTAATATTATGTGCAAATAATACATGCAAAATAACCACACACACCTTGCCCACATTTAGCGAAATGTAATATCCTAAAGATATTGCCCAACCCCACACAGGGACATTTGTAGTGCTACTCTCTTATTTGTGTTCAGAATTGTTCCCCTCTAGGGAATTCTTATGACAGACAATAAAGAAGAGAGAGAAGCTACAGCAGCGTATTAACGGAAACTCTTCATCGCCGTAGGCTTATTTCCGTTTGTTGTTCCACTCAGTTTGGTTCAACGGAACAGCTCTAACATGTAAAAATATGTTGTTTTGCAGAAGCACCAGATTTTTGACCTCAGAAAACATAAAGCATTTGCTATCAATTTGTTTCGCTACTTCTTGAGTTGAAAATGCTGAGCATGAATAGTAAAAAGACTTTGGGTGTGCATACACATGATTGTGCGAGTTTCTGTAGCAGAGAGAAAGAAAAAAGACAGGAAGTGGGGGAAAGCAAAGGAGTAATCCAACTATTTATTTTTCTTGGAATTCTTGGTACTTTGCTAGATGTCACATTCGCTTTGGTTGGAACAGGTGCCCTTTACAATGATACAGATAGAAACCTTATTCTGTTCTAGTGATAGAAACATTATTCTATTAATTTATTTCATTCGTGGTCCACCTTTCTCCCCCAGTGGCTTACACTGAAATCCAATGTGTAACCCAATCATACCAACAGAGGCTGAATCCACACTTACTGGTAATAGCGCTAAATCGTCAGAATAATAGTGCCTTCCTGGTGTGATTTCTGACATCATCACACCCAGGGCTCATTTTGAGGGGGAACGCACAGGAACACAGTTCTGGTAGTTCCCCAAGGAGGTCACATGTCAAGTGGCCCTGCCCACCTGACTCTCGGCCATTTGGGGCCCATTTCGGCCTGGATTGGGGCTGAAACGGCCCTGATTGGGCCTCTGATGGGTGGTGGATCACCCTCCCGCTCAGCAGCAGCCTGATCCTGAACATTTGGGGCCCCATTTTGGCCATTTTCAGCCCCTTTTTAGCATTTTGGACCCAATTTCGGCTCTAAATGGCCAGGATTGGGTCCAAAACAGCCAGAATAGGTGATGTCAGGGGTGTGTGGCATATGCAAATCAGTTATGCTAATGACACATTTCCAGCAATGTCAAGGGGTGTGGCATATGCTAATGAGTTATGCTAATAAGTTATGCTAATGAGTTCCTCCAGCTCTTTTTCTACGAAATGACCCCTGATCGCGCCAGGAAGGCGCTATCATTCTGACTGTTTAGCGCTACGTCGGTAAGTGCGGATTCAGCCAGAGGAACCCAAATGGCTTCCATTATTTTCCTCTCCTCCATTATATCCTCACATCAACTTTGTGAGGTAGGTAAGGCTGAGAGTGTGTAATATTGGGTTGGCTCCAGTGGAAATCTTCCATGAATGGAAAGGGAGTCATTTTGCCTGATTCCCCCTTTCCTCTGAAAACCTGTGACTCCCCCATTACACTGTTACTGACAGCCCCTTGTCCCCAGAAGCAGCAGCTGGGAGAAATTATGAGTTGAAACAGATGGGGGTGTGAAGAGAAGTCCTTCGTCACTGACAGAAATCTATGATACAGCTGGAATGATTTCTCGGCATGCTTTCTCTGTTCAAGGTTAATGATGGCCCCTGCTCCCTTTCACTGTTATAACTATTGTCACATCCAGTGAAAACATGGTGTTTCGAAGCATACCTAGCTGTCAGAAAATAGGTACCTTAGACCAGTGTCTATGTTGAGTACAGATCTCACAAAGAGTGCCAATGCACAGGCAGTTTTTATGTGAAGAGCCGTTCTGTGCTAGACCCAGAAGTCAGGGACAGAGCCTGCCAATGCAATTCAGAGCGCCACCTCCATACGCTGATGATTGCTCCCTTGAAGATCATCTGAGCATCTCTACTGCTTTTCCTGGAAGTGGAAGTCAGAGAAGATTATGAACCAGATGTGAACTTCAGGGGTTGTTTCGGCTTCACTCATAATGTACTCAAGATTTCCGAACTGGCAAAACTTGTTTCTGACTCTGCTAGGGAAATTTTTTTAATAGTACTCCACTGCCAATTATAAATTTCCCTACTACCACGTAGCCAAATATAATCCAAGACTCCAATCACAGTGATACAAAGATATATGAGTTTTATTATTTCCAAATAAAGCTCAGGTGCATATTCTCTCCCTAGCTCATATGCATCAGAGAATCTTATATACCCTTGCACAAATGGTTTACAGAATAAAAGATCAAAAAGGTTAATACCAACATGTCTTCAGAATTACATTTTCCCAGAATAAATGGCACCAGACAAGCTTGAGTGCCAGGTCAGTAATATAAACACCTGTAATATAAACACCTCAAAACCTGGAGCCATACTTTGTTATGAGTTCCAAATACTTCTGGGAAGCAATCACTTCCGACGCTAAAACCAAATATAACCCCCAGAGTCCCAAGGACCAGGTTCAATGTCTAGCGATAGGTTTACCAATTCAAAATATAAATCTAATTTATTTAAATATAACAGAACACAACTATGAAAACATTCCCAAAGTTATCAATACTGGATCAGTAACCGGTGACCCCAGAGCAGAGTCCTACTCATAATACCTTTGTAAAATGTGCAGACAGCTTTGTGGATTTGGTTGAAGGCTATACCTGGAACAGTGTCCCAAATATCCAGAAGGCCTTGCCACAGCAGGACTCTTTTTGTGAAGATGCTGTCTGAATCCTGGAGCTTGCTTGTTGCCCTAGGAGCAGTTTCCCTTTTCTCCTAGCAAGATGATGTGGGGCAGCTCTGTACTAGGGTGCTGATCTCATGCAGTCAACGAGTTCAGCTGCCAGCAATTCCTGCTCTTTGTTCTTCCTTGATTCTTCAGCTCTTCCCAGCTACTGCTGGTCTCCCAGGGAGAAGGGTTCAGCTCTTCCAGCTAGCAGTTTCAGCTCTATGATATTCTTAGCTCCAAAGTTTGGAAACAAGCTTTGCCTTCCAAAGAGCAGCAGCTTCAGCTCTCCTCTCTTCTCCCCCTCCAGTCTTTCCAGCTAGCCTAGTCCTGTATTATACCACCTCTCCTAGTCATGGTGACCTCTTTTTTATACACATGCCCCATGAGCCTTTGCTAAACATGCAAATTAATACAACCCTAGGTACAGCTCAGTTATCTGCTAGTCTGATCTATCTATGTATCTGCAGACTATTAATCAGACCTAGGTCCTAGGCCCCCAACCCTTTTTCCAGTACAGGGTTACACTTAGTTATAGAATGGGAACAAGAAGAATTTTTACAGTTGCCAGAGCTTTCTCACTTGTGTTGACCTGCAGCCTAATCACTTAGCAGAGAAGGATTTTCCATCTAAAGCAAGATTTGCCCTCCCTGTGTGAATGTCTTGCTTGAATAATACTCCCATATGGATTCTAGAAGGTCCAAGAAAAATCCCTTAACAGACTCCCTCCATTCCCCATGGATGTTAATGTTACCTAGGCTGCCAGGTGTTCCAGTTTGGAGATCTTCTGCGGGCAGCCCTACTTGTCTTGCTGCTACTCACTGGGCCATTGGGGAGGTAAACGGGATGGGAAAGGGCACAGCCTGGAAATGATGTCACGTCATCTGGGCGACACTCTACCATTTGCCCTAAACTCTATGTTTCCGGTTTCTGGGTCATGTTGAAGCTGATGTCATGGCGTCAGCACAACATTGAAAAAGCAACTCCTGATGCCCCGTGATCTCCTAACATTAACCCATAGTCATCATCATTCTGGTTGCTTCTCAACAGCCATGCAAAGTGGCCATTGGGACTTAATGATGTCCGTCTGGTCTACGCATGCAAATCAATCTCAGGGCCAAGCTACACATGACGAATGACACTTGAACGGCAAGTGTATTTCTCCCTGTTCACTTGCCCTCCACTCAATCCACTTGCCGTTCAAGTGTCATTCGTCACGTGTAGCTTGGCCCTAAGAGGTGTGTTGGACTTCTGCTAGATAGCCCTGCATGACCATTGGATTCTATTTTGTTTGGCTCAAATTTTGCAGGGCTATCCTGAGCCAGCCTTCATAGCCTACCAATCCATCCGTTTAAAGAAGCAAATTTTTGAAATTTTATTTATTTACTTTTTTATTTACCTCTTTTATACCTCACCTTTCTCCCCAATGGGAAGCAAAAGCAGCTCACATCATTCTTCTCTAGTCCATTTATCCTCACGACACTCCTGTTAGGGTTAGGCTGCGAGGGTGTGACCGGCTCAAGGTCACTCAGCAAGCATCCGTGGCAGAGTGGGGCTCCCAGATCCTAGTCTGTGACATTTCAACCACTAAACATATTGAAATCCATGCACCCAAGGTTACACTTCTTGTTGCTGAGGGCCAAGCTAGCAGTGACGAATTACACTTGAATGGCAAGTGAACAGACTCACGTGCATTCCTCCCTGTTCGCTTGCACTCCGCTTGCACTCCACTTGATCACGTGAGTCTGTTCACTTGCCATTCAAGTGTAATTTGTCACTGCTAGCTTGGCCCTGAGTTTCTCAGTCTACCTTGGTTTCTCAAGAAATTATCTGTTGTCATTGAAATCTGTCTCAGCCTGCATCCTGACCTTGCATACGCTTACATTTTGTTGACATCTTTAGGAACTCAAAGGCACAGATAAATTCCAGTGCTTAGACACAAAGGGCCTATCTACACCACACACTTAAAAACGGTCTTGTAGTTAAGCTGTCTACCTTGGGAACCAACCCTAATGTCATGTCTGTATACAGTCATGCCATGATTGTCTGTATGTTGTAACCACAATGCTCATTACTAACCTGATGTAGTCTCTCCATAGCCATATTCTTTTCATATTGTAAGTGTTGCTTTTTGAGACCCAGAGTGGGCCTCTCCTGTTATCTTATAGAAATATTCACCTCTAGCCTAACACTGACCTTGGAGCTTCCAGAACGCCAGCTCTTGCTATTTCACCCAGATGCTGGGAATGTATGATTGTATACTGAATGTCTAGCCATAACTAAAAAGGGTTCTCACAGGACCCATGTAGACTGTGCGCCAAAACCTTAACAGTTATTTGACCGCAGGAAAATCAAGTATAACATAGAATTGCTTGCCTTGCCTTATCACTTCTACCAAGCTCCATGATGGAGTGCAGACCTGAACTGTCAAATCCTAAATAAAGCTTTTCTACTGGAACCAATGTGTGTTCACTGGAGAGGGGCTGAGGGATCTACTTGCCAGGAACTGACAATATTAATAACAACAACATTTGATTTACATATCACCCTTCAGGACAACTTAATGCCCACTCACAGCAGTTTACAAAGTGTGTTATTATTATCCTCACAACAATCACCCTGTGAGGTGGGTGGGGCTGAGAGAACTCTGAGAGAGCTGTGACTGACCCAAGGTCACCCAGCTGGCTTCAAGTGGAGGAGTGAGGAATCAAACCTGGCTCTCCAGATTAGGGTCCTGCCACTCTTAACCACTGCACTAAACTGACATACACTGTGTGTAATATGCTTTGAGTCTCAGTGAAAAAGGTGGGTTATAATGTTAATCAATAATGTTAATACAATAAAAATAAATAAAATAAAACAGTGACATTCAAGGACAATTTTCTTCCCAAGAGAACAGAGCAAGTCTCTGAGGTATCTACAAGTATAATATAGAATTGCTTGCCTTGCCTTATCAGTTCTACCAAGCTCCGTGATGGAGTGCAGACCTGAACTGTCAAATCCTAAATAAAGCTTTTCTACTGGAACCAATGTGTGTTCACTGGAGAGGGGCTGGGGGATCTACCTGCCAGAAACTGACACCTGGGTTCACATCTTCTGGAGGAGGAGGAGGAGGAGGCTAGGAATTTCAAGGACTTAAAGTTGCTTAAGTATTTTGGATGTATAAAGTATTATGTAACCTGAAGGAAACTGTAACGGTGTAGTCTATTTTATTCTGTGAGCCCCCACGCCCACAGCGATCACTCCTCAAAGGGCGTGTTAATTTCATCTTTCATCCCAAATGGAGATGAAATTGAGAGAGCCTTTGGAGAGGCTCTGGGGAGGTGAAGATTAAATTAAGAAACCCTCTGAGGAGTGATCTCAGCCAGCTATTGGGAAAACACTGAAAGTAGCTGTTTGGATAACAGTCTATATTTGGTACTTAACAAAATAGAGAGAAACGCGGAACTGAACCCAACCAAATCCAAAAATACCCGCGTCAACTTATTAACACCAATTAATATATCATATATTACAAGCAGTACATAAAGCCAGTAGTATAAGGTCAATGTATGAACTATATGATTTTAATAAACAATTATTTCAATTATTTCAAACCCTACTCACAGTTGGAAAAACATTCATACCAGTGCTAACATAGTATTCCTATGTTAGCACTGGTATGAATGTTTTTCCGACTGTGAGTAGGGTTTGAAATAATTGAAATAATTGTTCGTTAAAATCGTATAGTTCATACATTGACCTTATAGTACTGTGTGGCTTTATATACTGCGTGTAATATATGATATATTAATTGGTGTTAGTAAGTTGATGCAGGTATTTTTGGATTTGGTTATATTTGGTACTTGGCAGGGGTTCAAGCTGCAATACATGCTGCATTCTAGGATTTCCCCCAATCTCTATGATAAAAACTATAGAGATCAGTAAAATTCCTAGAACTGCAACAATATCGATTCTTGGTTCCATCCAAAAGTAACAGCGCAACAATGGTGATGTTGTTTCCTCCCCCATTTCCACTGCTCCGTTGAGTGCTGGTGGAGGATGTAGAGTGCCAGCAGGGGTTTAATGGCAACCCTTCACCAGCCCCTCTCCCAAAGATTTCTACTAAGAGTGTCCCAAACCCCACTGAATCTCCATAACTAGCTCATGCACATTTAGAGGGTGCCTGTTTTGAGAGGGTGGCTGCTACTTGGCTTTATCAACTGTCGAGGCTTTTCTTTTCAGCAAGTCAGGCAGATGGTATAAGGCTAACTCCCAGTCATATGCCTCTTAGACCCTGGTCCTAGACATATTTACTCAGAAATAATTCCTAAGTACAACAGAGTTATCCCCTGATAATTGTGCCTAGAATTGCAGCCTCCTTCCAATTCTTGCTCAGACACTTAGGCCCAGTCATTCTTTCTCTCTGCTTAGTCTCCTGAATACGTTTTTTGCAAGAATTAAATGGGATTATCTCATGTATTTTTTAAAAAAAACTTTAAAAAACCCCAACCCACTAACACAGATTATAACAAGTGGTTCTGGGAAACTAACAACAAAAAGACACAGTGAGTTATTTAGATGAGACATCTTTAAGAGCTAACTAGTTGGTTTCACCTCAGGCCTGCATATATCTGATTCAGACCCATGGATGGCTGTCAAACCACAAGAGACTTGGCATTTTTGATTCCTTGATTTAATGTCTTAATGTATAGAATTTCATCTCTTTGCTGTATTTTGAACATTTTTGGGTTGTGATTTGTTTTGCATTTGAATGATTCTGCATAATTTTTTATGGAAATATGGACATTCAGGTTATCAGCACTTGAAGATGATGTGATCTCAAACAGGTCTTTGCCAGGTAATTTGTTCTATACGTCATATATTTGTATACAAGTGTTCATAAGTAATTATGTTGATATTACATTAAAACAGTGTTAATTTGTTGCAACCTGAGAGATAGTTGTGCACGATCAGCATTTTATTTATTAATTTATTTGCTTTTCAACTTTTCCCTCCCCTGATTGATTTCCCAGCATATAGAACTCCACTATACAAAGCTGCACTGCAAAGCCAGATACTAGCGTTCTTCAAACTCTGAAAACAGGAAATAGAAAATAGGTGCTCGCTGCCTGGAGCTAGGTTTGCCAGCCCTTAGCTGGCAATCTCTGGGAGAAGTGAGAGGTGGAGTCTGTTTCAGAACAGTAAGTGAAATCATGGCACTCTAAAAAATTTTAAATCTCTATGTTTTTATTATAGACGTTTACACATTTCTAAAGCATCATGATGTCAGTTCCTGTTTCAGAACAGTCATCAATAAGTACCATTCCTCCCTGCCATTCCATTGAGTAAGGGAGAGGACAAGAGACCATTGGCACAAGGTGGCAACGAAGTAACTGGCAACCTTATAACTACCAAATGGTAGGATACAACTTAGTATTTACAGTAGAGATGGGCACGGACAGAAAAAAAATGAACATGATGTTCGTTGTTCGTTGTCATCCATGAACAGGGACTCATGAACAACTACGAACATGACCCTGTTCACAAATATGTTCGTGGTTGGCTGTTCATGGGGTCCAGCAGGCTCTCCTCCAGCCATCATCCAAGTCAAGATCCCTACTGCACCACTCCCAGAAACCTGACCTGGGCAGGCACCAGGAAAGATACTAATAATAAATAATAGCTTGCTCCAGAGCCTGGCACCAGCCCTGGAACTTGAAGGGGTAGATCTCTATCCCACTGCACACAAAGAAAATTCAAGCTCTAATGCACTTTCTCTATCAAAATGCCAACAGCAACTCTCTCCCTCTCTGCAAACTAAGCCATAGCTGGGAGCCCCTCCCTCCCCCATGGTCTTTGTTCCCTTGTTGTAACAAATTTGGCCCAGAGCCTGGCAGCAGCCCTGGAATTTGAAGGGGTAGATCCCTACCGCACCACTCCCATAAACCTGACCTGAACAGGCAACAGGAAAGGTACCAATAATAAATAATAGCTTGCTCCAGAGCCTGGCACCAGCCCTGGAACTTGAAGGGGTAGATCTCTATCCCACTGCACACAAAGAAAATTCAAGCTCTAATGCACTTTCTCTATCAAATTGCCAACAGCAACTCTCTCCCTCTCTGCAAACTAAGCCAGAGCTGGGAGCCCCTCCCTCCCCCATGGTCTTTGTTCCCTTGTTGTAACAAATTTGGAGCACCACACTTGAAAGGAAGACCTGCCTATCAAGCTAAATTGGGCTTAGATTGGGGTTTCCAGGGCAACAGCAGGAGTTCAGACAGAGTTCAGACATTCCCTGCCTAAGTTGCCAAGGGAATTGATTGCAGGTGTCAGACTGTCCGTCTTGATGAACAGCAATGAACAACTATGAACAAGGCTTGCAATGACCACCTGTTCGCTTAGAATGGGGCCTCACAAACAGCTTGTTTGCAAACAGAAGATTGGGCTGTTCGTGGCTTTTTTTGTTCGTATTGCTGTCCGTGCCCATCTCTAATTTACAGAGGCAAACACTTCAAGAAGCAGGGATTCTGGAGAAATCATTTGGAGATTTTTCTCATTGATAGGTGATGTATCTAACAAACAAAAATTACAAACAATGCAAAAAATATCATTAAGAGAAAGCGCAGAAAATATGGACAGATGAAAGATCACTATGTGACAAAAGAAGTAAGTAAAGATCAAGAACAGAGAACTTCTCTAAGAAGTGTATTATTGAACTGCTGCTCAGTCTCAACCCATGTATATTTAATCAGAAGCAAGTCACAAAAGTCCTTTAGGCTTTATTTGCAAAAAAAAAAAAAAAAGTGGGA
This sequence comes from Eublepharis macularius, assembly GCF_028583425.1. Lineage (NCBI taxonomy): Eukaryota > Metazoa > Chordata > Lepidosauria > Squamata > Eublepharidae > Eublepharis > Eublepharis macularius. The sequence goes on along the minus strand of NC_072792.1, from coordinate 17,327,250 downwards.
ATAGGATGATAGCCAAAGATGCTGAAGTGTCAAACCATCCCATCCAGGGAACCCAGAAAGGTTATGGCTCTCTCATAATCTATGAAGAATTTGAAGGACTGCCTTCTCCTTTATCAGTGTGCCTCAACCTTGAATTCAATGAGTGAAGACTTCCTACAGGACTCTGCATGGCTTGAGGAAAGTCTAGTTGAGGCCTACAGGATAATTTTTTAGTTGTCAGGTCATCCAGAGAAAATTCAAGACATCTTTCATCCAGAAACTCTTTAATCTGACTGAGCATAGAATAGTGGAAAACTAGTTGGTTTTTAAAGTGCTACTGGACCCAAATCTTCTTCTCCTACTACATACCAACATGGCTACCCACCTGAAACTGTCCCCTTCTATTGTATCCTATGGATGGTTTAGGAGGGAAGGTGGCAAAGTAAAATCAATCTAATCAGATCTCGGAAGTAAAGCAAGGGACCAGCAAGGAAGACTCTGCGAGAAGAAGGCAATGGCAAATGACCTCTGCTTCTCACTTACCTTGAAAGCCGTTTGCTGGGGTCACCATAAGTTGGTTGTGGTTCGACAGTACATACATATGTATGGATGGTTTAATAGTTCTAGAATGTTATCTGCCTCAGGATCCCCATCTAGAATTGGAAGCTGGACTAGAGATGGGCACGAACCTGAACATGATCCCAACCCCCCCCCCCCCCGAAACAGCCCGGTTCGGGGTTCGCAAACCAGTGGTTCATGGAAGCTCATTTCCACAAACTTCCATGAACTGGTCTACTCGTCCATTTGGTTCATATTAAAAGCAGTTTAATTGGGCATTTCCTCGAGGAAACAGCCATTTAAACTTTTCCTGCCCCTTGCAAGCGGCAGGTCACTTTAAACTGTCAGCTGGCAGGCGGCGGGGGGATGACTGTGGCAGCCATTTGAGGAGTGGGCAGGCCATTTTTTGCTTCCTCTGTCACTCTGCAGGCCCGTGCAGCAGGAAGGCCATGTGCAGCCATGGCTGCGGCAGCCATTTGAGGGGTGGGAAGGCCATTTTTGGCCTTCTCCATAACTCTGCAGGCCTGCACAGAGGCGAAGGAGGAGGCCCAAAAATGGCCTTCCTGCCCCTCTCAGGAGGAGGGGGAGGAGGCCGTGGGCCAGTAGGACAGTTGGAGCCATAAATCAAGGTAAGTGTGGGGCTGGGGCTGGAAGGGGTGGGGGCTGGGGCTGGGGCTGGGGCTTGTCAGGGCTTGCGGCAGCAGCCGCTGGGCAGGGCCCCGGCATGGCCAGCCCTGACATCAAAGGGGTGCCAGGGATGCTGCAGGACCCTGCTCTGTGGAAGGAGGGGCAGTATACCTCACCCAGACTCCCTCTCAGTACACTCATTGGCCTGCTCAACCTGTGCCGCCGCCGCCGCCGCCGCCGCCGCCGCCGCCGCCGCCGCCGCCGCCGCCGCCGCCGCCGCCGCCGCCGCCGCCGCCGCCGCTCCATCACTCCTACTCAATGAACCCACCCTGAATGCTTTCCTGAGCCAGCTTTTATAGGGTTTCCCTTGGCTGCCTCCACCCTTCCTTCCAAGCTCCTTCTCTCTTCTGAGGCTGCCCAGCTGTGTCTGCTCTCAGATGTTCCTTCTCTTTCATTAACTCCTCCCAGCCTTCCCTGCCTCTCTAGCAGGGTGGGGCTGAATGTAAAGGTGTCCCAGCTGAGGCTTTCTCTGGGTGTGCCTTCTTCTGTCCCTCCCTCATTCTCCTTTAACCTTCCCTGCAGGACTGGGCTGGCAGGGCCTTCCCAGGTGCCACGCCTTGGCTGTCTCTGCCTGTGCTCATGAGGTACCCTTCCAGCTGGCATCTGGGCTGCCTGTCCCTTGGAGCTGGGCGTGGCTGCCCTTCCCTGGCGGGCTTCCCCATCTGGCTCTTTCCCTCCCACACTTGCTGCTGGCTGTGTTGCCTTCCCTGGAGCCTCTGGGCCCCCTGACTCTGCTGCTGGGGTGCTGTTCCTGTTCCAGCCCCCTGACTCTGCTGCTGGGGTGCTGTTCCTGTTCCAGCCCCCTGACTCTGCTGCTGGGGTGCTGTTCCTGTTCCAGCCCCCTGGCTCTGCTGCTGGGGTGCTGTGGCTGCTCCAGCCCCCTGGACAAGTGCCTGTGGAAGCAGCTGGGCGAATGTCTCCGGGGGGTCTCCCGTCCTTTTCTCCAGGTAAGTCCGGGAGCTGGGTTGCGGACCCCGGACAGGGGAGGGGGTGGCTGGGGTGGGGTTTGTGGGCCTTTTAAAGGGACCTGCTGCTTGCAAGCGGCAGGTCCATTAAAATGATCAGCTGGCAGGCAGTGAGGTGATCCCCCCTCGCCGCCTGCCAGCTGATCGTTTAAAGGGACCTGCCGCTTTCAAGCAGTAGGAAAGGGCTCTCTAAACAATCAAATGCCCCTTTCCATGCTGCTAAGCAGCCAGAAAGGGGAGTTTAAACCCCACAAACCATGAACTGGTTAGCAAATTTGCCCCGTTTTGTGGGAGCTCCTGGTTCATGGAAACCCATGAACCACGAACTGCACAGTTTGGGTTTTTTGTGGTTCATGCCCATCTCTAAACTGGACTACAAAATACTTAGGTAATATTTTGGAAAGGGAACATGTGACTTGAATCAACGATAGGGTTGTGTCACGTTACATTTTTGGCAAGATGGGCTTGTGAACACATCTGTGTATCCGTCCATATCTAGAGATGAGACACTTCCAATAATTATAACAGTAACAACATTTGATTTATATACCGCCCTTCAGGACAACTTAACACATACTCAGAATGGTTTATAGAGTGTGTTGTTATTATCCTCACGACAATCACCCTGTGAGGTGGATGGGGCTGAAAGAGCTCTGAGAGAGCTGTGATTGACCCAAGGTTGCCCAGCTGGTTTCAAGCAAAGGAGTGGGGAATCAAACCTGGTCCTCCAGATTAGAGTCTTTTCACTCTTAAACCACTACACCAAACTGAATCAAGCCCAAGCTTTGTTTACACTAGCTAAATTTCAGGATGGGGAAAGGTAACAAATAATTTTGCCACTTAATTGTTAGATGAATCTGGAAACTGCAAAACAGCTGAGACATTGCAAGGGGAGAGACGGAAGTTTCCCATCTCAATAAAACTGGCTCAGTTTTTGAAGTGAAGGTTGTTTGAGGTGAAGTTGTGGTGAAGGTTGTTCAAGGCACTAGAAAGAGGTATGCACCTCTATGCATCTGTTCGGCTAGACTCCTAGACATATAGAAACTCTACAAATTTCAGTGACATTGTTCCATAATGGCTTCAACCCTGAATTTATGTATTCAAGAAGAGTTCTGCTAATGGCAATACGTCAATGGTGTTTAACATTTTACCATCCTCACTGTATTACACTTGGCATTAAAAGCCAGGAGCTGAAAGGAACGCACCCATAATATAAGGAAGTCTGGTATAGTCAAGTCTTTATGCCTGAAGTAACTTCCTTAAATATTCAAAGAACACTATTTAGCACATGGTTATCCATCTTGGATATTGCAAATAGGAGTTTTGCTGCCTTTGTAAAAAAAATAAGATGAAGTAAATTATCGATGCTTCTGAATCGTTCCCTCTGCATGCTCAATTATTTTGTAAATAACAATTTCATTTTAGCATGCAGACATTAAAGCTAGAATTTAATCTCAGATGGATATGCAAGTTGATCACAGCTTAGGAGGGGGTGGGTGGGAAATCACTATCACGCACCCTTGAAACTAATCTTTTTTTCAGCACATTGGAGGTTTATCCCATCCAAAAAGGCAGTTTGTCAGGTTACTAAGTGACATTGTCCAGTGGGTAATAAGGACTCTGCTAATACGAAGAGATAAAAATTAATTTTTCAAGATCCATATTTTGCTGAGTAGCTCAAATGTATCTATAAATTAGATTCCCTGCTCATTTGGTAGAACAGCTTCTACTGCCTAACAAATAAGGGAAGGCCCAGCTATGGTTGCCAAGCCTAGCAACCAGCAGAAGTGTTGGGAAGAGAGACATGGTTGGGGACTGGAATTATGAGCATGATGACATCACTTCCAGGAAAAACCTGGAAGTGGAGGTGATTCCCTGATCTACCACTGCTTCTGGGTTTGAGCCAAGTGCTGAGGGATGGGGGTCAGAGCCAAGCTACAAGTGACGCCTGACACAGGTTGGACACTTGTCAGCCTCCCTCAAGTTTTGATGGGAAATGTAGGCATCCTGGTCTGGCAGCTTGGCTCTTCATTACAGCAGGAAGACCAAGATGCCTACATTTCCCATCAAAACTTGAGGGAAGCTGACAAGTGTCCAACCTGTGTCAGGCGTCACTTGTAGCTTGGCTCTCAGTCTCCCCCAACAAATTCTAGCAGAGGGTCTGGGAGAAAACCATGCCTCCCAGTTCTGCAGCCATTTCCCTGCCCCTCAGCGCTCAGGCAAGCCCACAACATGGCGGCTGCCATGCACCCCCCCTCCCAGCTCATCTTCGTGCGAGGTCTGCAACCAAGCCCCTCCAGGAAAATCTGAGGGCCCATGTTTCCTTGGAAGTGACATTATATTTTGGATACCAGTGAGGGTTTTTCCCCCCTCATCCCCCCCTCACTACCACTTAGACTGGCAATGGTTAGTGGGAGCTCTTGGTGAGGGATCCCCTGCCTCAACTGGGGGCTTGACAGCTCTGGCCCAGCCAAAGTGACATCTGTTCACTTTGAGTGAGAGATATGGACAGTAAATGGAGTAAATAAATATCTTCATGACAGGTACAGCTTTCAACTTAGTGGGCCCTGCATTCATCCATGTAGTAATCTCACTGTCTATAAATTTCTGTCAAGTGACGAGGAGAATGTGACTGCATGTCTGCACATTATTGGAAACTTGAGGCTGAGAATTATTTCTGCATGAGCTGAACATGTAAATAATAGGGCCATAGCAAGACCATTACATGAAAAGCCATGTGTTCAAGTGAATGCAGCCGTAAGGAATTCAGGTATACCAGAATTCCTTTATGCCTCAAGTAAGTTCTGTAAATATTCAAAGAACACCATGTAGCACATGGTTATCTATTCTGGATATTGCTAATAGTATTTTTGTCTTCTTTGGAAGAAGAGGAAGAAGAAGAAGAATCGGAGGAGGAGGAGGATCAAAGCTTCAGAATCTCTGCGTGTGTTTTTCCCAGATGACGGGCATTCTCAGTGAGATACAAATTACCTTGGGGGTTGCATCCCATCTTGCAGTAACAAAAAAGTTTTACTGAACGCAGTTCTGTTTACACAAGACATTTCACAAGAGGGCAAAGGCTAAGACTGCTGTATGCAAAAATGAAAAGGCCACCCGATACAGTTATTACAGTCCAGTTTGATTTGATTTGATCAAGGAAGGTCATTACTGAGTAAGGGGTTTGAAGAAATATGCCTTGTGCACTGGCTTGTGCCAACAGAAGTTCCAGACAGGATTCTGTTCAGCTGATTTAGTGAGAAGAATCCTTATTAGAGATGGGCACGAACTGGAAAAAAAATGAACCATGTGGTTCGTGGTTTGTCATTTCACGAACCATGAACCACGAACTTTCATAAACCTACCCCTGGTTCATGAACCGGTTTGTTTGGTTCGTGAAAATGTCACACCCAGGTCAGAAAATCATCACTCCTGGGCCAGCAGAAGTTCACTTCCAAGTCAGCAGAAGGTCTGCAAGAAGTCCATCCCCTGTTGCCTAGGAAAGAGATTGATTGCCACCAGGCCGTTTGCAGTCATGAACCAAAAAACGACTTCCTCGTATTTTCACTGGTGAAAGAGCTCTTGCATGAACTATGATGTTCTTCAGGACCCAGCCCACTAACTCCATCCAAGTGGGCATATTATTCAGATGTGTACCTTTAGCAACGTAAAGAGTAGAGGTGGTTTTCATGCTTCACTTGGCAAGATGATACAGAGAGATCCCCCAACTATTCCAGAATGTGAAAGCTCATCTACTGCATTTGCTCAAATGGTTTGATAATTAGTATCATATGGTGGGGGAGACTGCCCTCAAGTCTTAGCTGACTTATGGTGACCTCTGGTGGGGTTTTAATGGCAAGAGACTAACAGAGGTGGCTTGCCATTGCCTGCCTCTGCAGCTGTCATCTTTGTTGGAGGTCTCCCATCCATATGAGGCAACAATGTGTGTTTAAATATATACATATTTAAATAGTCATATACAGGGCTTTTCTCAGCTGGAACGCCATGGAACGGAGTTCCGGAACCTCTTGAAAATGGTCACATGGCTGGTGGCCCCGCCCCCTGATCTCCAGACAGAAGAGAGTTTAGATTGCTCTCCGCACTGCTGAGCAGCGCGGAGGGCAATCTAAACTCTCCTCTGTCTGGAGATCAGGGGGCGGGGCCACCAGCCACGTGACCATTTTCTCCTAGGGCAACTCACTGAGTTCAAACCACCTCTTTTTCCAGAAAAAAAGCCCTGGTCATATGTATGGGCTCAAACATCTTCATCAACTGTCTTCTGACTTGGTTTCATGCACTTTACTACAGTAAATGGTCATTGGTTGCTGTCCCACCCCCTGTATTAAACACAGAAGCTGTTTGGGTGTTGTTAAAAAAAATCTCTCTACGGATTCGTGCATGTGATTTAATATATCACAGTTGAAGCTATTTGTCCATTGCAATATTTACTTTATTTTTAGAAGAAAGGCTTCCAATTTCATCTTTAACGGAAACAAAAATATATGCTTAGGTTACAAGGAAATATTGCTAACGTCTGGAATCACAGCATGATGGTGCGTCTTGTACTGAGGTCCTTAACCTTTCCATAACACCCTACAGGGTACTCTTTCAATAATAGTGGAATCTTTTAAGTACTTCAAGTAGTAATCGAACTTGAGCTCTTCGAGTCAAGGTCCATAGAGGCAACAAACATCAGTTGGTGATATTTTTATATATATATATATATAGAGAGAGAGAGAGAGAGAGAGAGAGAGAGAGAGAGAGAGAAGAATTACATAATGAGGAAACATCTGCTTCGTCTGATAAAATTCAGTGCTGAAATTTGAGTTAGTTTTGGGGGGAAATGTTCACACATTCATTGAAGCAGGCTGGTGATTGTTGCAGATTAACCATTACATGTTTTGTCTTGCAATAAAGAACCTTCTTCTCAGTCCTTCCAGGTTCTCGGTCTCAAGTGCTTGAGAGTTGCAGGGGAGTTATTCCCCCATGGTTCATCATGGTCCGTTGTAGCATTGTGCAAATAACATAGTGAGATGGGAAGAACAAATACCAGTCTTACCCAACTGATCATCCTCCTCCCCTCTCAGTCCTGGTGATTACACCACACGAGGGCCTGCGCAACCTGTGATCTACACCCCGAACACCACATGGCTGCCCACCAAGGAATCAACAGTCTTACTACAAGCATTTGCAAGAGCACAAATGGATGCTTCATTCAGTATGGCAGGTCATGATGAGTTGTACAGCCCCAGTATATCACTTTCCATCACAGAGCCAAGCTACAAGTGATGCCTTTCACAGGTTGGACACTTGTCAGCTTCCCTCAAGTTTTGATGGGAAATGTAGGCATCCCGGTCTTACAGCTTGGGTCTCCATTTAATTGAAGTTTACAGAACTCCCCCCCCCACACACACACATACTCCCAGCGGATGGGAAGGGGGACACCTGGAGAGAGCCCAACGCCTGCTCTCCCTCCTGACCACATGTTCTCTCTCCCATAGACTGACGCTTTGTAAACTTCAATTAAATGAAGAGCCAAGCTGCAAGACCAGAAAGCCTACATTTCCCATCAAAACTTGAGGGAAGCTGACAAGTGTCCAACCTGAGTCAGGCGTCACTTGTAGCTTGGCTCACAGTTTTGCTCATCATCGAGGCTGATAGAACTGGCACTGTTAGTAACTCATGGTGCAATCCAGCTCAGAGTCATTCTTCTCTAAGCCCAGTGGGCAGATCCCAAAGAATACATGTCTGCACACAAGCCTTGCATACTAAACTTACTCCTTACTCTCTGCTTGTCCTGTGTGTGTGTGTTATGTTGCTGTCAAGTCGCCTCTGACCCATAGCTAGCCTACGAATGAGAGACTTCCAAAACGTCCTATCATTAACAGACTTGCTCAGATCTTGCAAACTGGAGGAGGTAGCTTCTTTTAGGGAGTTAAGCCATCTCGTTTTAGCATTATTGACTTTTGCAAAGCATCTTGTCTTCTCATGATGTGACCAAAGTACGATAGCCTCAGTTTTGTCATTTTAGCTTCTAGGAAGAATTCAGGCTTGATTTGATCTAGTACCCACTTATTTGCCCTTTTGGCTGTCCATGGGCCAAGCTACAAGTGACGAATGACACTTGAATGGCAAGGGAACAGACTCAAGGCCAAGCTACACATGACGAATGACACTTGAATGGCAAGTGGATTGAGTGGAGGGCAAGTGAACAGGGAGAAATACACTTGCCATTCAAGTGTCATTCGTCATGTGTAGCTTGGCCCTCACATGTATTCCTCCCCATTCACTTGTGCTCCACTTGCGCTCCACTTGATGATCAAGTGGAGCACAAGTGGAGTGCAAGTGGAGCACAAGTGAACAGGGGGAATACATGCGAGTCTGTTCCCTTGCCATTCAAGTGGCATTCATCACTTGTAGCTTGGCCCCATGGTATCCACAAAACTCTCCTCCTGCATCACATTTCAAAGGAATCAATTTTCTTCCTGTCAGCTTTCTTCACTGTCCAACTTTCAAATCCATACATAGTAATGGGGAATACCATAGTTTGGATTATCTTGACCTTGGTTTCCAGAGAGACATCTTTATCTTTCTAGCTCCCTCACTGTGGCTCTTCAAAGTCTCAATCTTCTTCTGATTTCTTCATTGTAGTCTTCGTTTTGGTTGATGATTGAGCCAAGGAACAGAAAATTTCAATTTCAATTTCCCCATTGTCAACTTTAAAATAGTGTAATGCCTCAGTAGTCATTACTTTTGTCTTCTTGGTGTTCAGCTGTAATCCTGCATTGGTGCTTTCTCCTTTAACCTTTGTTGGTAGCTGTTTCAAGTCTTCTTTATCTGCGTATCTGTGGGCCAAGCTACACATGATGAATGACACTTGAATGGCAAGTGTATTTCTCCCTGTTCACTTGCCCTCCACTCAATCCACTTGCCATTCAAGTGTCATTCGTCATGTGTAGCTTGGCCCACAGATTGTTAATGTTCCTCCCACCAATTTTCACTCCACCTTCTTCTAGATCTAATTCAGCTTTCCTCATGATATACTCTGCATAAAGGTTGAACAATTTGGTGTAGTGGTTAAGAGCATGGGACTCTAACCTGGAGAACTGGGTTTGATTCCTCACTCCTCCACTTGAAGCCAGCTTGGTGACCTTGGGCTAGTCACAGCTTCTAGGAGTTCTCTCAGCCCCACCCACCTCAAAGGGTGTTTTGTTGTGGGGATAATAACATACTTCGTCAACCACTCTGAGTGGGTGTTAAGTCATCCTGAAGGGTGGTATATAAATCAAATGTTGTTGTTGTTGTTACTGTTGTTGTTATAGGGAGATAATATGCATCCTTGTCTAACACCCTTGCCAAGTGGAAACCATTCCACTTCCCTATATTCTGTCCTGACAGTAGCCTCTTGTCCAGAGTACAGGCTGTGCATCAACACAATCAGATGTTGTGGCACCTCCATTTCTTTTAACACTCTCCAGTACCAATGGAGAAAATGGCTACTTTGGGGGGCAGACTCTTTGGCAATGCATCCCTGCTGAGGTCTTTCCCTTCCCCAAAGTCTGCCTTCCCCAGGCTCCACCCCCCAAATCACCTGGAATTCCAAAACTGGAGTTTACTAGGCACATACAAAAATGAACTGGAGGAAATGAGGGCAACTCTAAAATGTGTACACACAGTGCTTTAAAAAAAAAAAACCAACAACCTAGAAATAAGAACAGACAAAGGGAGATTCCCAACCCACGTGAGGAAACAAAATTAAGCAATTAGAACAGCAACAAAAGGTTTTTTGAGAATTTCAGCATCATCCCAATGGGGTGGATTTCAGAAAGGGGGGGATTTCAGAAGCAACTCTAAAATTATTTAACCACCCAAATATTGATATGTAGTAGTAATTGCTTGATAAATAAATAAATAAATAAATAAATAAATTGTATGTAGGCCCCAGAAACCTAATTAAAGAATTCCATATTTGGGCTGTTAGCAGAGTCTATCGTGTAGCAGAGGAAACGTGATTATAGGTGGTTGTGAGCTGTTTCTGCTGGCTGGTGCATGTGCATGTGCAGGAGAGAAAATAACAAATCATACTCTTGCTTTATATTTTAAAAGAAATAAGAATTCTTTATTGTAGGAACTCCGTACTCTGATAGGAAAGGAGGAGAGAGAGATCCTAACTACCTATCCAGTCTATGGGTGGATATGAATGACAGGACAAGTCCTACATCCATGCTTCCAAGATGGAGGGAGGAGAAGGAGAGAGGTGTTGCCTGGAACAATGCCAGGAAGGAGAGGGAAGAAGTCAGGAGGAGGAAATCCTGAGAATAGCAATCTACATATAAAAGGATAGTTAGAGCAGTAAATAGTAAACAGAGTGCCCTGACCTCTCTATCTTTCTAACTCTTTGGTTTGTTCTCCTCTGAAACCTGAGGAAAGGGTCAGCGTTGAATCCGCCTCTTCTGACATTGCTAGCAGAAGCTGGCTGTGTACCTGCAGATGAGGGAGGTTGCTTTTAGAATAAAGTCCACACATTAGGCTGAAGATATTTCTCGACTGTGAAGTGGAAGTTATCTGTATATTTTCCTACACTCCTCTCACCTGAGCCTGGGAAGAGGGGTTTGCACAGACACCCACAACGTTGAGACTTTTCCTACATCAGCTCTGCTTTTTCCCACCTGGAGGCTTCCTCTTGAACTTAGCTGACCATTATCTCAGGGGGGTAGGGATTTGGGAATTCACCCATGGTTAGTATCCTATATATGCTTTAGGCCTATAGAGAAACGCCATTCCTGTCAAAGGTGGAGTAAAAGCTGAAACTGGTAGCTTGTCAATAAAGTTCTTTAACTCACAAAGTGAAGTCTTTTTAAGAGTTACCTGGCAATCCTAACAATTAGTAAGGTTGTAAAAGAATTGTGTCCCCTACCTTTTCTCCATTTAAAATGCTAATCTTTCATATCGGTTTTTCTTTACAAAAATTGCCAAGCCAAATGTTTAGTATTCAAATTTCTATCGTCTCTCAAATATGAACTGTTCAAATATAGTATATATATTTAAAAAAAAGATTGTTAAGTTTGGAGACTAAACATACTGCTGAACAGAATCATATAACTTCATTTTAAATAGTTCTTTTCATCTTGGAAGTGTTCTACAAGCATTCGTTAATTAATATGTGTATGCTAATGACATGTAGGTGTGATGCCCTTTGAAAATTACCCTTTTTCCTTCAAAGGCAGGATCATCATAAAAGGAAATTTGAAATCATTTTCCCCTACAGTTGTTGCTTACTATCATTGAACACCAGGTCCCAAAATAGAGCTCTCGACATTGGAATATCAATTTATACAAGCAGGAGAAGATATTCATCTGCCCACTCATGCTGCTTGTAGATGTACTGTAAATTTTGGTTTTGATCAAACAGAATTTATCACAATGGGTTATTTTAATGAGAATATTTATTCTTTCAGGTTTTTTTTTAAGGCATCGGCCCTCCAAGGCAGGCCAGAACACGCAGGGCAAACCCAATTTCCATGTTGCTCAACCATTTCATTTCATAAGAAAATTATTTCTTGATGCGAAGAAGCAGAACTGGCAAACGAGCTCAAACAGATAAAATGAAAGCCGAACGGTGGCTTTTCTCCTCCTTTAAAACTTAACTGAACATAAGAAGAGCTTCTAAAATGTTCACCAATCTTCTCCTGAGGTATAAAAGAATTGTATATAACTCATGATTGCAAAGGGAATGGAGCCAGCCATTTTACAAGGCAGATCGCTGTTACTGAAAGCCCAGAAATTTGTAACTCTTTGAAGAAATTGAAGAAGTCTCATAATCTCTCCCGTATGTATTATCTCTTATGGGCTTCACTACCCATTACACGGCTTACGGGTTCACCCCTGGTCCTGCCAAATCAGATAGACATTGGGAGGTCCATGTTAAAATCCTTGGGGTCATTTCAGGTTGCACAACTACTGGGTTGGAGGGGGACTTAACCCTCCTCTTGTCATGTACCATGGTCCCCTAACAAATCAGGTCTTCATACATCTGGGAAGTAAGTTTGAACATGGAAATGCTGTTCTGGGTTAACGGGACCCAGGAGGGACCCAAAAATAGTGTAGCATGTAGTTATGCCCTGTAATAAACTAGAGACAGTGTACTGGGTTTCTCTACTGTATCAGACAACCAAGACCTGTTCAAACCTCGGGCTCCCTGGGTCTGGAGATTTCAATCACCAGTGCAATTGTAAGTGGTTCAGAAAATTACCAGCAGCTTCCAGTCAAGAAACAGATAATGCAGTCTTGTGGTTCTCCACAGGAGTAGTTCCCATCAGGCACAGCTTTGTCACCATTTCCTGTGTAGAATATGTTGCTTTGACCCCTGACTAGGGTAGCCAGTCCCTCGACTAAAAGAGAAAGAGACCTTAGGGTCACGGTGGATACCTCAGAGCCAAGCTACAAGTGACTTCCTTCACGTGGAGAACACTTGATTGTTCTCACACGTTTTCCTGGGAAGTGAAGTCCAAGTGTCTTTCCCCTCTCTGTTAGAGTCACTGGCTGAAGAGCCACAGAAAGCCACCGGCGGCAGCAGCAGCAGCTTTTGCAAATCGTTACTCCAGGCACAAGCCTGTGGGACAAGAGGTCTCCCAACGATCATTTGGGGGTGGGCAGCTGCTACTTTCTCCCAGGGCATCCTGCGGACTGCCTGCTCCCGGGGAGCTGCTCTGGAGAAAGCCACCACATTGATGAAGCTCCAGCCACACTGACAGCAGAGGGATCTGCTGCTGCTCTAACATGCCCTTCCCTTGTTCCTGAGTTCCTGGAGAAAAACTGAAATGAGGGCATGTTAGAGCAGCAACAAATCCCTTTGCTGTCACTGCGGCTGGAGCTTCAGTTTCCAGAGCAGCTCCCCGAGAGCAGGCAGCTCGCAGGATGCCCTGGGAGAAAGTAGCAGCTTCCCACCCCTAAATGATCGTTGGGAGTCCTCTTGTCCCACAAACTTGTGACTGGAGGAACGATTTGCAAAAGCTGCTGTTGCTGCTGTCTTTCTCTGGCTCTTCAGCCAGCGATTCCAACAGAGAGGGGAGGGACACTCAGACTTCACTTCCCAGGTAAACTTGCGAGAACAATCAAGTGTTCTCCGTGTGAAGGAAGTCACTTGTAGCTTGGCTCTCAGTGTGTCAACCCAGTGAGCTGCAGCAGTGAAAAAGACTAACTCTACACTAAGGGTTATTAGGAAAGTGTTTGAATATAAAATGGCCAATATTATAATGCTCCTATATAGATCTATGGTGCAGCCTCATTTGGAATACTGCGTGCAGTTTTGGTCACCGTACTTCAAAAAGGACATTGCAGGGCTGGAAAAAGAACAGAAGAGAGCAACCAAGATGATTAGGGGGTTGGATTACTTTTCCTATGAAGAAAGGCTAAAGAGTCTGGGATTTTTCCATGTATAAAAGAGACAACTGAGGGCCAAGCTACAAGCTACACATGACGAATGACACTTGAACGGCAAGTGGATTGAGTGGAGGACAAGTGAACAGGGAAAAATACACTTGCCATTCAAGTGTCATTCGTCATGTGTAGCTTGGCCCTAAGTGGGAGATGTAACAAGAGGCTTTTGAAATAATGCTTGGGTTAGAGAGAGTGGGACACAGAGAACTTTTTTCCTTCTCTTCCAAATGTCAGAACTCAAGGGCATCCAATGAAGCTGATGGTCGGTAGATTCAGGATGGACAAAAGAAAATACTTCTTTACACAACAGTTGATTAAAATGTGGATTTTTCTGCCAGAGGATGCAGTCATGGCCACATACATAAGCAGCTTTCAAAGAGAATTAAGCGCAAAATAGCCGCCGCCTGATTTTTTCTTGTTGACGTCTTGCATTTGACTGTTTTTGTACTTGAACGGCATTATATTGGTGAATAGTGTTTCTGCCCCTGAGGAGGTGCTCGCATGAAACAACAGGCAACACAGTCGGCCCTGATTGTTGGGCGGGAGGGTGTGTCTTCTTGACGTTCCACTTCTTGAAACACATTTCACACCTGCTATAGAGAAGGAGATTCATCTACTTATTGGGGCATTTTCAACATCTGCTTTACTCACCTTGTTTACTCGCTTTTGGATGGACTTTTGTTGAGACCATTAACTTGGTGAACTTCATCTGTTGGACTGTGTTTTCCTAAAAGTTCTTTGGAGCGGCTTGCCTGCATACGGTTACCTGCTTTATTTATATTCTACTTTGTTTTTCTTGAATGTAGTTAATTTTTCTTGAATTTATTTATTTATTTGTTGCATTTCTAGACCTCCCTCCCCATCAGACGGGCTCAGGGCAGTGAAACAACATATAATTTGCAACATACAATTTAAAAACAATAAAAACATTATAAACAAACATTAAAACACTATTCCATATACAATAAAAAATTCTCAAATTGGTGGATAAAAAGATTTAAAATCCAGCATTTTAGGCGCAGGGCTTGGCTCTTACATCATGCCCTGTATTTAATGTATTTAATTGTTCATTGAATATATTTTGGTATTGATTTTTGGTATAGTGATTTCTTTTCCTCCTCTTCCAGTTTGCTTTGCTCTTTCTAGGCTTAAAAGAGAATTAGATTAATGGAGGAGAGGTCTATCCAGGGCGTTTGTTTCTGGGAAAAGAGGTAGTGGAACTCAGTGGTGGAGCTCAGGACCGCACAATGAGGTCACTTTGGGTCAGTTGGAACAAGGGGGGAGTTTTTTAAAGTTTAAATGACCCTTGGCGAAAATGGTCATGTGGCTGGTGGCCCCACCCCCTGAACTCCAGACAGAGGGGGGTTTTGATTGCCCTCCATGCTGCTGGAGATCAGGGGGCGGGGCCACCAGCCATGTGACCATTTTCAAGAGGTACCCGAACTCTGTTCCACCATGTTCCAGCTGAAAAAAAGCCCTGCATCTGTCAGTGGCTACTAGCCATGGTGATTAAAGAGAATCTCCTCATTCAGCGGCAGTAAACCTCTGGATACCAGTGCCAGAAGACAACCTCAGGGAAAGGGCTTGGCTTCTTTTCCTCTGTTGTTGGCTTCCAGAGTAAATGGCTGGTCACTGTGGGCCAAGCTACACATGACGAATGACACGTGAACGGCAAGTGTATTTCTCCCTGTTCACTTGCCCTCCACTCAATCCACTTGCCGTTCAAGTGTCATTCGTCATGTGTAGCTTGGCCCTGAGTGAGAGAGGATGCTGGGCTAGATGGACTGCTGGTCTGATCCAGAAGGGCTCTTCTTTTGTCCTCACATTCTCTTGTCCCCCCCCTCTGCTTGGAAAGGGGGTGTCATGTCTGTGTCCAGCCATGCCATGGTTGTCTGTTTGTTGTATTGCTTGTGCCGCAATATGGCAAAGCCATACTGGCTTATTGCTAACTTGATGTGTACTCTCTCTGATCATTCATTATTGAAACAAAATTGTCTGATAAAACATATTGCAGATGTTGCTTCCTTATGACCCAGAACGGGCCTCTTCAATTATCTTTGAGAAATATGTGAGTCTCGGCTAACCATGACCTTGGTGTGTCCAGATGCCAGCTTTCACTACTCTTCCCAGATGCTGGGAATTTTATTGTATAGCTGATGCATAGTCATAGCGAAATAGATTCTCACAGAACTCTTGTAGGCTTCCGCGGCAAAACCTTAACTGTCATTTGGAGTGCGGGAAAATCAACTATATCACAGACTGATTGATTTGAATTGTCACTTCTGCCAAACCTCATGATGGAGTACAGACCTGATCAGTATCATTTCTAATAAAGCTACTTCTGCTGGAACCAACATATGTTCACTGTGGATGGGCTTGAGGGGTTTACCTGTCAGGGACTGACAGGGAGTGGGAGAATTTTTTAATGAAAGGGACCTTGGGCCAATAGAATGATTTCACTTCCAGGGAAAACCCAGAAGTACCATCACAGCCCTCAAGGAATCACCAGAAACTCTGCAGTTTTACCATAGCATTTCTTGCAATTCCTAGAGAGGTGACATCACTTCTGAGTTTTTCCTGGAAGTAACATCACTTCCATGCCCCTCTCATAGGGCTACCAGCCTCCAGGTGGTGGCTGGCAACTGAACTCCAGGTGACAGAGATCAGTTCCCCTGGAGAAAATGGCTACTTTGGAGGGTGGACTCTATGACATTATACCATTCTGAGGCCCCTCCCCTCCCCAAACCCCACCCTCTCCAGACTCCACCCCCCAAATATCCAGGAATTTCCCTACCTGGATCTGGCAACTCTACCCTCTCACTATCAGCCACCTCCCCATGTCTCCTGGTCGTCTACTGGTTGCCAGGTTGGGCCTGGCAGCCTTACTGCTGATGCCATTGAGAAGGCTTGAGGAAGCACTGCTGCAGCAATTTGCAACCTTGTACAATCCAGCAATGTGGCGAACTGAGCTCTAAGCTACATTCTGCTATTGTATCCGAGCATCTAATTGGTAAGGGCTAGTCCTCAAACTAAGTAGGAATTGAAGACACGTTTTCCCAAAGTCCAATAATCAATTACTATACCACACTGGCTATTCCTTGCCATTTGTAAGCCTAGTTAAGATATAAGAATAGACTTTTACCTTTCCCATATCTGCTTGTCTCTGTTATCTTCCATACACAGTTGAAGCTTAGATTGTTAGCCCCACATGCCTGTCTTTGTCTGTGGAGGTTACTCGGTAAAGTTTCACGTCATTGGTAGCAGCACTGTGGAAATCACAATCACAGGAATGCCAAATCAATGTACTTAGCCTTCAGAAAAGAAGGGTGGGCGGGAAATATAATGAAATAATATGGGGGTGAGAGATCTCTTTCTAGGTAAATGCTACAAATAAACCAGTTGTTCTGTGTTTATGGAGTATGGTTAGTGAACATCTCCATGCCTCTGTGGCCTCCTAGTTATATGAATAGATCAGCAGCGTGAGGAATCGGCACATACAAACACATAAATCAAAGCATTGGTGCTTCTGCAACCAGAGACTCAAAACAGCAACAAACAGATTTAAAGAAAAGACATTAGTGCTACATATTATATGGTGCTCTACTGACAATAGTGGCAAAACCACAGAACTGCAAATTTAAAATGTTTGTTTGTGGCTTTTCCCTTAAAATGAAAACTCTATGGCAAATACCTGAAAGCCACCTACGTGGCAGGCTGTGGAGGAAGGTGACGAGGGAGATATTGAATCTATCTGAATGAACGTAGGCGGCAAACTGGGATTTGCTGAACACCCTAAAAAGTTATATTAAAAATAGCAACAACCTAGATCCAGAGGGAAACTCTTCTTTCTTAGATGACACCAGGCAGAAAGATCTGTTCTAGTTAGGATATTTTGTTAACTATTAAAAGAATGACTCAGGGCCAAGCTACACATGACAAAAGACACTTGCCTGGCAAGTGGATTGAGTGGAGGGCAAGTGAACAGGGAGAAATACACTTGCCATTCAAGTGTCATTCGTCATGTGTAGCTTGGCCCTCAGACCAGTGCCAGGGAGCAAGGGTCAGGAACAGCACAGAGGATGTTCGCACTCAGTGAGGGTCAACAAATCATAACCTGGGAGCCAGTGTGGTGTAGTGGTTAGAGTGTCAGACTAGGATCTGAGAGGCCCAGGTTTGGATGCCCGCTCTTCCATGGAAACTCTGGTTGACTTTGGGCCAGTCACACCCTCTCAGGGCCAAGCTACAAGTGACAAATGACACTTGAACAGCAAGTGTATTTCTCCATGTTCACTTGCGCTCCACTCAATCCACTTGCTGTTCAAGTGTCATTTGTCACTTGTAGCTTGGCCCTCAGTCTAACTTACCTCACAGGGTTGCTGTGAGGATAAAATGGAGAAGAGGGGGGTATGTGAGCCACTGCTAAAGTGGGTCACTCAGGGCCAAGCTACAAGTGACGAATGACACTTGAATGGCAAGTGAACAGACTCAGGGCCAAGCTACACATGACAAATGACACTTGAACGGCAAGTGGATTGAGTGGAGGGCAAGTGAACAGGGACAAATACACTTGCTGTTCAAGTGTCATTCGTCATGTGTAGCTTGGCCCTCACGTGTATTCCTCCCTGTTCACTTGCACTCTACTTGCGCTCAGTGTCATGTCTGCATCCATGTCACTGTTTTAAGTGTTGAACCATTGCCAATACTATGCCTTGATTTCAGGTTGCAAATGCTCTAATCATCACTTTCGTTTCTCTCCCTCTACCAGCCTGAGAACACAGCTGTGTTATCTCTTTCTTTGAAGTTCACTGAAATGACCTTGCACTGTCCGAAATGTTGCCGTTTCTTTTTATGCCTTTTTGTCTTGTCTAACTAAACTCCAGAAGAAGTTCCCAGACTCCTTCCCGCGCAATTCTGTGGTCTAGGTGGGAGGAAGGAAATGTTTCAGTATTTAGAAATGTATTTTTTTCTCAAGTCTCTATTCCTATCAAGGAAGCATGTACTGCTTGGATGCTTTCTTGCCTCTGAGTAAACCTATAGATATGAAAAAAAGATATGGAAAGAACTGGATTTCTGAATAAAATCATTTAACCAAGAGCTTGGACTTCTTGTTACAATGGTTACAGGGACCTGTCTACCATATCCTGTCATCCATAGCCTGACACTCAGGGCCAAGCTACAAGTGACGAATGACACTTGAACAGCAAGCGAACAGACTCCCTGTTCGCTTGCACTCCACTTGCCCTCCACTTGATCACTACATGATCACTACATGATCAAGTGGAGGGCAAGTGGAGCGCAAGTGAACAGGGAGGAATACACGCGAGTCTGTTCACTTGCTGTTCAAGTGTCATTCGTCACTTGTAGCTTGGCTCTCAGTGGAGCGCAAGTGGAGCGCAAGTGAACAGGGAGGAATACACTTGCCGTTCAAGTGTCATTCATCACTTGTAGCTTGGCCCTGAGTCTGTTCACTTGCTGTTCAAGTGTCATTCATCACTTGTAGCTTGGGCCTCAAAAAATTGCTGAGATGGTTGCCGTAGATGGATGCCCCTTTTCCATGATCAAGGATATTGGCTTCTATGGGCTGCTCCATGAAGTCTGTCCTTGGTACATGCCACCTGCTTACACCATGCAGAGCAGACCATGATGCGCTCCCTTTCCAGGGCTGTCAAGGAGCATGTGCAGGCACACTTCTCTTGCTCCTCTGGGAGAAGTGTGCACTTCACATCGTATATCTGGACCTGCTCCCAATTGCACCACGTGTACCTCTAGCTAACAGTGCACTGAATTCAACCCACTGATCTTCTCTATGGGGGTGGGACTACCAGCATCAGGCAGGGTCAGATGGGAGGGGTGTTGGGCCAGCTACTGCAAAGCATTGCTGCATGCCAAGGTTCTCGACATGTGCACATGGTGGCCAACATCACTGCTGCCATCAAGAGGCACTTGCTAGATCAGGTAGATCATGAGATACCTGCTGACCCATGGCAGCTCAAACATCAAGGCAGAGGCAATGCAAGTAGGCCGCAAGCATGTTGACTGTGTGGCTTGTTCTGTGGCGTTCCCCCACTGGCCCTGGGTTCTGCCCGGCTTCTGTCAGTGACACAGGTTCTTTTGGGCTAAGTTGCAACAGTGTCCCTTGCTTCTGTCTGGTTTGGATGAAATTCACTGGTTTGACATGATTCTTTGGTTTGATGTTGGTTCCCTTGCTTCAGTTGGGTTGGGGGGGGATTCGATCCCTCTGCATCAGTTGGGTTCGATTGTGCCACTGGCCAGCAGCCTTTTCCCTTTGTACTTCTGCCTGAGAGCCAGCTTGAACTTTCTTCCTATCACAGGAAATAATGGAAAGTGGCTGGGTTCGAGGACACTTGGGTTCTGAGTGGATTCCCTTGCTTCAGTGTGGTTCTGTTCGGCTTTCTCTTGGTTCAGCTTGCATTTGGGAGTGTGCCTTGGCCAGTGTGTTTTTGCCTGAGAGCCAGCTTGGAGTTTGGGGGATATTTACTGGACAGCAAGGAATCATTTATCTGCAATTTGTGTGTTTTTTTCTTGAAAAATGCCCTCCACTCCCACCCTCCCCCTATCCCTAGATAGGGTAGGAAGGATGGGTCCACTATAAAATAGTGCCAAAGTCTTGAATGTTTGCAGAGTTCACTGCAAATTATCGTTTTGAATTTTGCGTTAGAATCTATTTGGGTTGCTTTCAGAACATCAAAGTGTTCTTGATTTCATTTTATAGACTCTGTACAAACACATTCCATTTCAATATCACATATCACAAAATAAAAAAATAAAAAGATTAAAAAGTGTTATTTATTATTTTGAAAGAAAGTACTTTGTATTTTTTTTAAAAAAGAACTTAGCTAAATTGTATCTAATTTAAAACGAATCCTACAACCTTCACACGCTTGCATTTGGATTCTGCTTTCCATTATCATAACATTCATAAAGATGACTTATTTCCAGCCATTGCTCAAGGACTCTGTAGTTGTGTGTTCGAAAGAGAGAAATACTTAAAAGCAAGTAGCATATGTACCACCGGGCCTTTGCAAATGAATAGCCGGCCATTATAAAACATTTGATGCAGCAACAAATGAGAGGGAATTTTCCTTCTGCACATATTTGTTAAATGAAATGTGATGTTTGCAGGCAAGAAAAAATGGGTTCTAACAACAGAGGTATCTGATGACACTGAAGGCTCTGCATATCCCTTTTTTTAAATTAAAAAAAATGTAGTTTGAATGTAAATAATTCAAATTCTGCACCAAGCAAAGCTGAATGCTGTATATTGTATAAATTGTGCAAATTCAACCAATTATTTTATTTTGTATAATTTGATTTGCTTTTGCTAATTGTGTGGAGGGAAAAAGTGTTATGCAACCTTTCTGATGTTTGATAATATTTCAGACATCATTCCCTATTTTTCAAACTTTGTCTTTGCTGCCAAAAAGACTAGATACTTGCAGTTTTTTTCAAGACATTGAGTTCTGCAGCCAATGCCACGTTTTGCATTTTTCTGTGTTCCTTGCTTCAGGAGAGTAACTGAATTGGTCTGCAGTAGAAGAGCAAGATTTGAGTCCAGTAGCACCTTATAACAACCACCACCACAACAACAAACAACAACAACAACAACAATAACAACAACAACAACAACAACAGTGTGCTTATATACTGCCCTTCTGGAAAGATTAGCATTCACTTTGGTGAACAAATTCAGGGCCAAGCTACACATGACGAATGACACTTGAATGGCAAGTGGATTGAGTGGAGGGCAAGTGAACTGGGAGAAATACACTTGCCATTCAAGTGTCATTCGTCATGTGTAGCTTGGCCCTTAGTGTTATTATTATCCTCACAAAACAGCTGGGGAGCTGGGGCTGAGAGGAGCGGCTTATCAAAGGCTAGTAATAGGATTCAAACTAGCAGAATGCTTGTTTGCAGTCTAACCACTTAACTAGCATGCTCCAGCAGCTCTTCTAGCTTTCCAGGGTAGAAGGTTTTGAAGGTCAAAGCTCTACTGAAGTCAAAGTATCTGACACTTTTGAAAGTATATACCTGAGAAATCTGGTTCTTCTTTAAGGTGCTACCAAACTCAAATCTTGCTCTTTGGTGTTCCTGTAATCTCAGATTATTTACTGTCTTCACGAAGTTTCGCCAAACTTTATTGCCCCCCCCAGTCGAAATAAAAGGCAGAGACCAGGTTTGGGTATAAATAAGGGCCACTTTATTAATTAAAGTATAACACAACCTGTCATGGCGGCAAGGGATCTAACTGCGGTACAGGTCAAGCCCTGGGGTCCACCTGGACCTCTGCCTTCACCTGTCTGGACGAGCCCCCACTACCCTGGGGATGTTCCATCCAATGGATGGCTGGGACCCAGCGGCCAGGCAAGTGGTTCCCCCTTAAAACTCCAACCTCCACAGCTGTGGAGCCTGGGAGAGGCCTTGTCCAGGGTCCCCACCAGGCAGTCTGCTCTCATGGCTGGCAGCCGTACAGCCTCACCAGCTGCTCCTGACAGACCCCAATTCCCCTAATGGGAATGTGCCAAGGGGGTCACCGGCCTGCACATTTTGATCCTATCCTACTAGTGGCCAAACTATTTACAATACCACCACATCTAATTAACAAAACAATCCCTACAGTGCAAAGTAGGTGAAAAACAACTCCCCTTCATAGCCAATTAGGGGAGAAGAAAAAATTCCTACCTGGCTCCAATAAACAGCAACCGGCTAATCCTACACTTGACCTTGGCTCCACCCCCCAGCAAATCCCCAGATGCCCGGGAATAGACGAGCTGCCGTTTCCCCTTCCAGGGTGGCAAATGTGGCCCCTGGCCACAGCAGCCTGGTCTGTATGCTGGGAGGGCCGTATTGTAACTTTCAAAATTCCTGTACAGCAGAGATGCTCCTTCATCCCTTAATACAGGTTGCCATACAGAATACACAATTTCCTTGGTTGATCCCTCTGGATAAGGAGAAGATACATGTCTTATTTCTCAGACGTTTAAGCCTTGTCCATTTCGTCTACCTGCCTGCTTCTCAAAGCCATGCAAGTTCATGTTAATGTGCATTAATTGGACCTATGCATTTTCACTTTGCAGTCTGTGAACCAGGGCTCATTTCGAGAGGGAATGCACAGGAACACAGTTCCGGCAGTTCCCAAAAGAGGTCACATGCCAGGTGGCCCCGCCCACCTGACCTCAGCCGTTTTGGGCCTGTTTCGGCCTGGATTGGGGCCGAAATGGCCTGAATCGGGCCTCTGATGGGTGGTGGATCACTCTCCCACTCAGCAGCGGCCCAATCCTGACCATTTTCGGCCCCTTTTTGGCCATGTTCAGCCCCTTTTTGCCATTTTGGGCCCAATTTTGGCCCTGAATGGCCTGGATTGGGTACAAAACAGCCAGAATAGGTGATTAGACTGCCTACTACGGTCAGAGTAGTTCAAAGTGGAATCAGCTGCCTAGGGAGGAGGTGAGCTCCCCCTCACTGGTAGTTTTCAAGAAGAGGCTGGATGAATACATGTCAGAAGATGCTTTAGGCTGATCCTGCACTGGGCAGGGGGCTGGACTAGATGGTCTGTATGGCCCCTTCCAACTCTATGATTCTATGATTCTATGTCATGTGGTGTGGCATATGCAAATCAGTTATACTAATGACACACTTCTGGTGATGGCAAGAGGTGTGGCATATGCTAATGAGTTATGCTAAGGAGTTATGCTAATGAGTCCCTCCAGCTCTTTTTCTACGAAATGACCCCTGCTGTGAAACATAGTCCAGCCCAGTCAATTCTAGGCATGTGCTAATCCAAGGACTGCTGCTGAATGGGGAAGGCAAAAGCAGCATGTACAGGTGAATGCAGTTGCATTTCAACTACTCATGGCCTGCTTATGATCCCACCCCTCAGTACCATCAGGAATAGGCCAACGTCTGGTGAGGTTTTAGGTTATCTGTATAAGGGCAAGGTGGACTCCCTCGCAGGATATCTTCAAGCAGAGACTGGGCAGCCATTCTTGAGGAAGCTCTAGATTTGGATTGCCTGCACTGAGCAGAGAAATGGACTACAATTGCAAGTAAGATCCTCTCCAACTCTCTAATCCCAATGTCATTCCCATACCTCACAGTGGCTTTGAAGAAATATAACCCCCCAGGGACCGCCTGCGGTGTGTTTCTGTGACTGTAGAAAACACTACTTGTATTAATAGATTCCGCTCACACAAAGGAATAAAGCAAAAAAAAAAACCCTCTATGAAAAGTGGGGGATTGTGCTCATAGCACTCTTACCACCCTCCCTTGACATAAACTGCTATCATTGGCTTACCAAACAGTGGGTCTTCTTTTCCCATTTTTCTAGCTTCGCCATTATTTATATTGAGAGCCAGTGTAGTGGATAAGAGCAGAAGGACTGTAATCTGGAGAACCATATTTGATTCCCTACTCCTCAGCTTGAAGCCTGCTGGGTGACCTTGGGTCAGTCACATCTCTCTCAGAGCTCTCTCAGCCCCACCTTTCTCACAGGGTTTCTGTTTTGGGGAGAGGAAGGGAAGGTGAGTGTAAGCTGTTCTGAGACTCCTTCGGGCAGAGAAGGGCAGGGTATAAAACCAACTCTTCTTCCTCTTATGTGTACAATCTTACCTTTTACTTTCTGCAGGGTTCTTGCCACATCTGTTTGGAGTGCCCTTAGCCTTAATTTTTCTTCTTGCTTACCTACAATCCCCCAAATTTCCCTCACTTTCCCACAGTCCCTCCAAGTTTCCCTCACTTACCCACAATCCCTCCAAATTTCTCTCACTTGTCTACAGTCCCTCCATGTTTCCCTCACTTACCCATAATCCCTCCAAAGTTCCCTGACTTGCCCACAGTCCCTCCATGTTTCCCTCACTTACTCACAATCCCTCCAAATTTCCCTCACTTGCCCACAGTCCCTCCATGTTTCCCTCACTTACTCACAATCCCTCCAAATTTCCCTCACTTGCCCACAGTCCCTCCATGTTTCCCTCACTTACCCACAATCCCTCCATGCATCAAATGTCATCTACCTAGGGTAGTGTGGCTGCCTCATTCTAGAAATAGTCTTTCCAGGATGATACACATGTGGGGAAGTGCTGAAAAGTTGTTAGGTCAAATCCATATAATTCTGTTACTTTTTTGGGAACAGAACAAGATTACTCAGTGATTCAAGAGCATCAAGAATTTTCAATGTGACAGGAGAACAATGCTATATACCAGCATCAACTAACAATGCAAATCTCTGAGTAGTATGAATATCAATATTAGGATATTCTATATAGTTTCTAACATATTCTGAGTGCTTAAAGTTGCCCTCACCTTTTTTAAAAAAATCAGGAAGAGTACTAAAGTGTATTTCCCTCCAGGAGTTCACAAATGAGTCTGTTCTCTAAGTCCTTCCCCCCCTACACAGTGACATTATGAACTTTGCTAAAATAAGCAGTGATTTATAGACTTTATAACAACCATTATCCCCTTTGCTTTAGCTGAAGTAGTGGTCTTGTGTTTTTCAGACGAGGAGAAAAAGAAGCTTTTTCTTGTAAAGATGGTTGTTTACATCTTTCAAAGTACCTTTAAAGAGAAAATGTCATGTTGTGAAGTCTCCAGGTAACACTAGCTCTGTTTCTTCTTACCACAGCTGTTCGGAAACACCAGAGAAATTGGAGGCAAGGGTCTTACAGACAAGAGATTTTTTTAAAAAAAACAACATTTAAATTAATAAAAGTGAAATAAACAAAGGTATCCCTCTAGTTTTATGTGGGCACGTGACTATGGTTTAGCATTTGCAGGGAGTACAAAATATCCCTAAGTAAAGGTAAAATAAAAGGTAAAATACATCCCTGAGTAGCTGAGCTGTCAAAAGCCATGGGATTTCAACCTAGAACCTGAGGCCGAAAGCGCCAGACCTCACTTTGTGTGATCCCCAAACCATCCTCCTGCAGAGGCCAATCGTTTCTGCCACACAGCATCACCCTCAAGATGGCTAGAGGATCCAATGTGAGTGACTGAGATCAGCTGAATCAGAGACCAATGAAATAGAAAAATGAGATCTATGTGGTATAAAGCTGCCTCCTCAAGGCTGCAGCATGAGCAACTTGTTAGTATTGGGATGCTAACTCTACTGATCCTAGTACAAGACCTCTGTCTGTCTGACCTTCTATTTCTCTGTAATTCTATACTTCTTTTCCTCATTGGTCAAAGTAGTTGTAGTAAAACGAGCAATTTAAAGCTGGCTGGAGCCCTGACACATTAAAAACACGATTCCTGGCCTTGGGGAGGTTCAATCTCCCTCCGCCAGGGCCAGAGCTTTTTTGGTACTGGCCCCAACCTGGTAGAACTCTCTTGTCTATGGAAACCCAGGCCCAGCCGGATTTATTATCTTTCCACCAGGCCTGCAAGACAGAGCTGTTCCACCAAGCATATGGAAAACTGGCCTCCTGCCAAGGGGGAAAGTGCTGTCCCCCCCCCTCAACTGTTTTCATCTGGTAGCTGGCCACCCTCCCCCTTGGATCTGTTTTAATGTTTGGTGGATGTGCAATATGGACATGACTGTCTTATATAGATTTTATTGAACTGATTGATATGTTTTAATTTATGCTACCTTGTTCTTATTGTATTTATTACCATCTGTGAACCGTTCTGAGCTCGCTTATGGGGGTAGTGGAATATAAATGGAATTAAATAAATAAATGAATAGAACCAGTCAGATAAAGGCTCGTCTAAAAAAATACAGCTTTCTACTGCCATCTAAACCGGATGAGAGAAGAGGGCCATTTTTACACTGCTTACCCGATTGCGCAAAACTCCCGGAACAACGCCCTTTCCTGGCACAATTTCCCATGATAACCAGAGTTATGACGGGAAATCATGCCAGGAAATCACATTCCGGGAGTTTTGCGTGATCGGTAAGCAATGTGAAAACAGCCAGGGAGACAGCCCTGACTTCAGCGGGCAGCCCATTCCATAAGGCCAGGTCCACCATAGACAACAATCTTTCCCTGGCATGCACAGATCTCAACTCCTTTAATCTTGGTGTGGGACCTCAAGGTCAATCGCAGTTCATATGGGGAGAGGAGGCCTTTCAGGTATGAGGGGCCCGAATCACCAAAAGCTCCCACAGTGACAAACTGGTATTCAAAGGTTTGGGATCCCTATATTATTGAAAAATCGCAGATGGTATTCAACAAGCTGATCTTTTCCCCAGAACTACAGGATTGACTGAAAAGTGGCTCTCCGTCTTTGAATGCATCACCAAAACTGATGTACAACCAATTAATCTTATCAGTCACTCTTAAGCGTATAACTCTAGACACCTGAATTCATTCTACTCATATTCTTGAAAACTCTACAAATCAATTAAAATAATCAAATCAATTAAAACCATCAATCCACAAGGCTTATCTGAAAACAGAGAACATATTATAATACAATGGACAACTGAAGAGATATGTAACAATACTAACAATATTATTGTGCTTTAATATGATTGATTTTATTTTTGTATCTGTTATTGTAAAATTGATAAATACCTGGCCTAAAACTCTTCCGTAAGTATGCAAATATGTGAGTTATCATTATGTTAGATATTGTAAGAATACTCTCCTTATAAGCTGTAATTAATTAGTTCTTGTATTTTAATAAGCTGTTGTTTGCTTCATTATTATCTGTTACTAATTCTGACTTTGTGTTTTGTAATGTTTTGTGTGTTATACCGTTTCAATTAAAAAAAAAAGTTGGGGGCTTTTGCTTTGGAGAAAAAATTGATAAATAAAGAATATTTAAAAAGTATGAGGGATCCAGACAGTAAAAGACTTTAAGGGTCAGACCCAGTGCCTTCAATTGGATCCAGAACCAAATGGGTAGCCAATGTGCAGTTGATGTGTTGTTACTGACATATGGCTACTGTGATTGGCACTCATTACTAGATGAGCTAATGTATTCTAGACCTAAAGCAGTTTTCACATTTTCTGTAGGGGCTACCCCATGTAAGCCACCTTGTGTAATCTTACTTGATTACACTTAGCCTCACCCTGCCTTCCACACATACTGACTCCAGAATTGTTTCTACCATGCCTTATGTTTCCTGTCTCTTAACTGTGGAGTACCCAGTTTGATTCTGGACTCATTGTATGCTTCACCAGACATACCAAGGCCCTTTTCACACTACTCACCGGCTTCCGAAATGTCACAAGATGTAGCGTTAAAAAACACGGAAGATAGCGTCTTCTTGTGTGAGTTTTGCACGATGTCGTGGAAAACTCAAATGAGAAGACGCTATCTTCTGTGGTTTTTGCGCTACATCTCACGACTTTTCAGAAGCCGGTGAGTAGTATGAAAAAGGCCCAACTGTCTGTGCTCCATTTCTCCCTTCCCTACCAGCACAAATGAATTAAACCATTGAGTTTAAATAAGGGGAAATCTGGAGAGGCAAATTTTCACTCCCCACAGGTTTCCTATTTTTCAGATTATCTGCTTGCACACCAACAGGAGAAAAGGGACCCAGTTAAGCCACATGGAAATTGTCCAGTGTATAGGCTCTGTGCCTATACGAAGAAGGATCACAAGCATACCTTTAAATAATATAACAAGTTGTAGGACTTTGTGGGTCACTCATAGACACAGGAAATGCATCCATAGGGATTCTCTTAATTCTTCTTTATTCGATTTCTCCCTAAAATGCAACAATCTATTCCTCTTCCTCTTTTGAGGAATTTGGATGTGTTTTTAATCAATTCCAATTTGATCAAAGGAAAAAATCAAAGAGGAGACAGGAACAAAGGAAGGAAGGCTCTGCAAAATTTCATAACTTCACTCTGTGGATGCTCAGAGGCAGGCATGGTCTTCCCAAACCTTCCTATTCTCCTGTTAGAGCACCACCTCGTGGTGTGTAACATTATAAAAAACCATTCCAAGGCCTGAAGTTACAAAAGGGTTCATAAGGTGCACCAGAAAACTACAAAGAGAAATCAAAGAAAATGTAAAATTAATTCTTCTTTGGAAAGAAAAGAATCAATGGCTATATTGAAAATAAGTGAATTTCAGATAAAGACAAATCATTCCCTATAACGAAGGTAACTACATGAAGGACATGAGATGCCCAGGTATGTGTTGGGTCCTGCAAGGTCCCCTGGGTAAAGAACATTCCTATAAGAATCCGATAAAGAATCCTATTACGAACATTCGCTTGGTGCAATTCTTCACAGGGGAAGAGCGGTTGGGAGGGATTCTGTCTCTGTCACTTGCAAAAACCCTCTGCTTGGGTTTTCCTCCAGGATCTCAAGGGGGGGGGTGGACTTAATAAGAGGCAGGAAATCCAAGGCATCTTTTTGCAAGAGAGAAAGAGAATCCGCAATGCAATTCTCCACCGAGGAGAACAGCAGTGGCAGGGATCGAGCAGCTGTTCTTTGTAAGACTACACTACCCAGGGAACCTTGCAGGATTCGACACGTGAAAAACACGTGTCGGATGTCTCGTGTACTTTGGCTCCATGTTAGAATATGTAATGTTAAAACAGACTCTAGACAACTCCAGGTCCAGACAAACAGTGGTGCAAGAGTTTCATTCTTGCAGAGCTGCTTCTTCTGTGCCGTAGTCACTTCTCATCTGAAGTATGTGTTCCTTGAAGAGACCCATGTGCACAGTGGCATAATTCTCATGGTCCATCCTCTTACTCAGAGGAGAATTCACTTTGGTGAATTTAGTCAATTTGGACAATTTAGTCCCCTTTTTAAGCCTATAGGCACATTTGGAATTCTGACACAGTGTGATGCATACAGCCATAAGATGGCTGCTCCAAAATGGCTGCTGCAGGAGGCGGAGTCAGCCACAAAATGGCTGCTACAACTTATTATCAGTCACACAGTGAAGATTCTTACACTGTGGAAGCCACTTCTGCCAAAGCAATGTTTTTAAAAATCTGCACAGCCAATGAAATCTCCAATGGCCAAACAGAAGCCATTCTCAGCAAAAGCCCTGACTGGCCCCAACCATGTTCTAAAAATACTTGGTGGGCACCAAGAAAGGTGTCAGCAGGCACAATGATGCCCATGGGCACCATGTTGGGGACCCCTGATTTAGGAATATGCAGTCTCCATCCCCCACCCAAGGAATTTGGTGGGTCATGCTGAATTTTTGTTTTTCATTTCTCCTGAAATTCCTCAATTTCCTCTTAAAGAGGAAACATCCATCAAGAAAAAATTTGGAATGTGTTTTAATGATAGATGAAAATGTTGTGGCAGGCTGCACTTATGACGTAAGATTAGACCGTTTCACTGAAGATTGTACTTGAAAAAATTCACAGAACAAAAGAAAGGGAGTAGAAAGATTAATTATTGATGCCCCTCATAAGAGGCGTTGGTGCTAGCTTTGAAATAAACTAGTAGCAATTAACCTTCCAATTTCTATCAAGTTAGAGCTTTGCAACTGTATTAAAGAAAAAAAATTCAAAACAGAATTTCAAGAAATTATGGGGGCAGTTGAAAATTTCAGCTAATATAAGAAAGTCTAGGGACTTCTGGCAGATTGAGGGCAAAGAGGATGAGAAAGTTTAATTCAATAAAAGATGCATTTATTTCTGGAAATATTTGAGTGACCTTTCATCAGGGTAAATGTAATGATCCAACTGAGCTTACATGTACTCAGTAAGGAAATGACACGGCACTGGAGGCTACACCTTCAGAAGTGGATTCTTCTTATTTGGTGGATAAACGTCAGCTTGCACAATAAATAAATGAATTATATGTGGACAAAGCTCCCAACGCTGACTTTATGATTGACTGAAATTCTGAACAGTGGTATTCAAACCTTAGGGAGAAGTGTAAATGCAAAAGAAATGGCTCCTACAAAGAGAAAGAGAGAGAGTGCAATATCCAAACATTGAATCCATAAAAGCAAACTTGCTAAAAATAACCTCCCCACACAAAAAAATCCTTCCTAATCAGTGAACTAACGTATACAGTTTCCCCCAGTCTTCCTTGAGCTTGCACAATCAAAAACATATTGTGAATTCCATGCTAAGAACGGGATCACAGGAACATGCTGTCCTGATTTGGATTGGATCTGCAGCATGTGGAAAGAGACAGGGTTTCCCTCTGTGTGATTTCCCCATTCTAAAATGGACCCAGGAGCACCGGGTTTTTTTTTTTTTCTATTGTGGAAAACTATGAACAACCTGTGAACGTGGAATCCCTCTCCAAGCCCTGGGGGCATATCAGTTTGGTAAAAGGATAAAGGGGAAGGCTGAACTCATGTCCTCCCATGCTTCATGGTACTGGTCTGAATCAAGCCCTCACATGCCTGAGAGTTAAGTTGCAACCACAGAATTTACAACACATATTGGAGCAGGAGGATCTGGGGAAAATCATACTATATAGTTATTAGAAACAAAACCTGTTGTGGCAAAAAATACAACGGGCACTAGAAAGGGTATGTGGGCCAGGCCAGCCATAATCCCCTCCCCTGTCCCGATCTGGAGGAGAGCAGTTCAGCCCCCTCCCTAGTGCCCAAATCTGGAGGAGAGCACTGTCCCCTCCCCAGTGCCCAAATCTGGGGTTGGCGGAGGAGGTCAGGCACCAGTGCTGGGCACTGCCCCATCCCCAGTGCCCTGATCTGGGGTGGGGGGAGGTGGGCAGGGCAGAGGGCTGGGCATTGTTCCCTCCCCTGCCCCTCCAATCTGGAGGAGGGCAGGGAGGCAGAGCTAGGCATTGCCCCTCCCAGCACCCCAATCTGAGGAGGGGAGGGTGGCATGCTCATCTCTGCACCCCCACCTCCACCCTGCCCTCTGATCGCGGCTTTGAGGGGTAGGGTAGGCAAGCCAGGCATGCCCGCCACCATGTGCTCTTGACTTCCCAATCACAATTTGGGGGGTGTCAGTTCTAGGGATGGCAGTCCATGGCAGATAGACCCCCCAAACCCCTCCCAGCAAGCACTCCAGTGCATTGGTTGAAAAGGTTTTTATTTAGAGATTCATTAAGTTCATGGGTACATCCATAGATGGGAAAGGTTGGCAGGAATAAGTATACAAGCAAAGGCACTATTGATATAGGGAGTACTATTCCCCCCTCCCTTGGAGCAGTTTGCAATTAGGGGCGAAGTTGCATGAGAACACAACAGCTTAGTCTGGATAGCAATGACAGAAGATTACAAAAGAATCAAAGACTTTCTCTCTCCCCTGGGAAACAGTTACATTTCTGGTTCCAGCTACAAGGCCAGCACCACGTATTTTCAGAGATAACAGGCTGATTACTCTCCCTGTGAAATCAGCATTAGTACTTTCATTTTCAGGCAGACCAAGAATGGCATGATCATGTGGCTACATTACAAAGCTCATTGCATGAGATCAATACATTAGAATAGAGAGATCTTTATAGTAGATCAAAGAATACATGAATGGCATGGGTGTGCGCACACATGACAGGGGGCAGGGAAGGCAAGCCAGGCATGCCTGCTGTGATGCACCCCCCTTGCCCCCCCCAATTGCTGTTTGGGGGCAGGGCAGGCAAGTCAGGCATGCCTGCCACCACGTGTACCCCACCCCGTCCCCCGATTGCAGCTTTGGGGGGGCAGGACAAGTGAGCCAGGCTTAGCCGCCACCACATCCTCCTGCCATGTGCTCCCTCATTGCAGTGTGCATGTCCGGCTCACCTGCGCTGCTGGGGCTTCCCAGGTCTCCAGAAGCCCCAAGGCAGCAGGAAGGCAAACCGTGTTGCTGCCAACTAAGTACTTATCCCTATGTACTGCACATGTGTGGAGATAAGAGCCAAGGTATTGGCAACACAGTTTGCCTTTTGTGTCATAGGGTTAAAACACACAAGACGCATGGGCAAGTGTCAGATCCCGCAATGATCCCTGAGAATTGTAGTTAAAATGAACCATCCACTCACCATGATTCTCAGCTGGTGAGGGAATGGGAAGTTTCACACACACGCACATGCACACACACACACACGCTTTCTCTCTTTCAAAAATTTGGGATGGGAATGGGGGATGGATGGGGCACAATGTAACAAGAGACAGGAAAAAAGCCGAGATGTTTTGCGAGTACGAGAGAAATCCAGTCCCTCCCTCCTATTCTTTTTCTCGTGGCAGGAAATTGCAGCGTGGATTCCCCCCACCCTATCTCCATCACCCTACCACCAGCTGATTGGATTTCTGAAAGAGAATCAGTCTCTTTTTGAGAGGATCTCTTTGAAAGACAATGTCTTCAGTTGAGCGGCTGTTCTTTGCAAGAAAATCCACTTTGCTTGGGGGTGGTGGTGGTGGTTAGACTACTATTCCCAGCAATGAGTGTGGGACCAATCAAGTGCTCTTCATGTGAAGTTTGTCTCATGTGTTCTGACCCTTAGGATGGCCTTATAAGGTCCCTGCAATTTCTGAATAAGATGGGAAGCTGTGGATCACATTGCAAGAGCCTCTGTCTCCAGTAGAGTTGCCCAGCCAAGCAACTGGTGGGAGGCTTGTGGGAAAGGACATGGTGTGCGGGCGTGTGCCACGAGCACTTCTGGAGAAGATCTGGACATGATGGTGGTAACTCTAGGAATTTCCAAAAACTCTATGGCAAAAACCTAGAGTTTCTGCTTGCAATGCTGCCCCCCCTACAGACTGGGGAATTAGCAGGCCTAGTCCCCAGATGGATTTAGGAGCCCCAGCTCTAATCCTGCATAACTAATCAAGTACACTAGCAAGTGGCTCCATACATATAATGCCGTCTGCAAAATGCACAGCCTTTGAAAGTTGCATCTGGTCAGTTTCACAACTGTGGTGATGCTCGTGATTTAGATGTGGGTGGTGAGCCACAGCTTCTTGCATGTTGCTCTCCCTGGCTGGATCCATGTGTTGGCTGAAGGTGTAGGGAGGGACAGTGGGCACAAGGATGATGGACCCACTTCCCCATGATCACAATGTTATCTACTCATATGCTCCTACTTATTAATGGGGCATACAGCTTTCCAAATATTGCTGATTATGGAAAGGAAGAATACATGTTGACACTTCCTCCATGCTTACAACTCGGCAGTCACACAGAGGTGTGGGGCATGGCCAGTGCACTTGTTCCCACTCTCTTTCTCCATGTGTTTAGTCAACATGCAGTGACAATTTAGGACAGGGGTCCTAACCCTGGTTGGTATTTTTAGATGCTGGGAGAACTTCATGCCAAATTTAGGAATGGACAAATAGCACTCTGAGAGTGAAAAAAGGGAGGGATAAGACTGACTCAGCCATAAAATAAACAAAACAGAAGTAAACCAAAGGGAGATCTGTTACTGTTTATTTATTTATTTACTATTTGTGGTTTTGGTAGTCCGCCTTTCTCACTGAGACTCAAGGTAGATTATACAGCGTAAGTCAGTAAATCTCAATAAACAACGAAATAGGGTATACAAATGCAAATCTGCAAAACTTAAAAACTAGCAAGAATCTAATACAGAGGTGAAGAAATTCAAAAGTGCATAAGCAATCAAAGACTGACTTTAAACAACATAGACACTATCCAGTAGGATCATGCTTACCTCAATCTATAGTACCTATTCCTTTACTTATGCATTTCTTTGAAGCCACTTCCTTACAGTACAACCCTCGTACCTAAGTAAAAAGCCCTCTTAAACAATTCAGTTTTGCATTGTTTGCACAAAGCTAGGTGAGTGTGAATTCCTGAGCTCATCACGTAGGCTGTTCCATAGGGTGGGGGCCACCATGGAGAATGCACGTGTAGGTACAGCTGTTGATTTAATCCATATGCAAGGTGGCACCTGCAGAAGGCCCCATTCAGATGAGCAAAGCTGCTATGGTGGAACTGAGAGAGGTGGTCCCATAGATCAGATGAACCAAGGCCATGAAGAGCTTTGTATGTGATAGACAATACCTTAGATTTTGCCTGGTCCATTTGATGCTAGGAGGATATACTCTCCACTTGCCTTGGGCCTTCCATCTAATGGTAAACTCCCTTCCTATATAGAATCCTTGCTTAGCCCAAAGTTATGTAGGACTTTTATATGTGCACGATTTAACTGCCCCTTTTCAATGGAACTGTTGGGTCATCTGCTTGGGATCCCCTGCCCCTCCATTTGGTGGACTCTCTTGTACATATTCTCCTGCAATGCCCTTATGTGCCCTAGTTTAGGCTAAAATAAATTATGCCTTGTTTTGATAAATGGAGTAAGTTTCTTTTAGTGACATCATAGCAAAAGGTTCAATTCTTCTTAGAGGATTCGGACTTCAAACACACTTATTTTGTTGCTTGATTTCTAGAGGTTACGGAAAAGTGTTGAAGGGAGGTATTTATAGACATGGGTTCTATGTAAGTTTTCTTTTAGGCTTATTGTTCAAAACCTAGGTCCAAGAACAGGGGAAGAGGAAGAAGAAGAAGAAGAAGAAGAAGAAGAAGAAGAAGAAGAAGACGTAGAAGAAGGCCATTTCCACATGTCTAACCATTGTGCAAAATTATGCAAAACTCATGAAACAATGGTGTCTTCATGGCACAAATTTCCCATCATGATTCTATTTTGTAGCACAATTTCTGATGTCATCACATCATGAAATGGAGTCATGATGGGAAATCGCGCCATGAAAAGTCATTTCTGTTAGTTTTGCATGATTTTGCACAACGGTTAAGACATGTGGATACAGCTGAAGAAGCCAAAGCAGAAGAAGCAGCAGAAGAAGCAGAAGCAGCAGCAGCAGCAGCAGCAGCAGAAGAAGAAGAAGAAGAAGAAGAAGAAGAAGAAGAAGAATTGAGCCTGGTAACTGACAGGTTGCCAATGGAATGACTGCAAAATGGGAGTAATATGCATGCTCTGTTTAGCTCCTGAGAATAAACACTCTGCAGTGTTCTGCAGCAGCTGGAGTCTCCAAATCGACTTTGAGGGGAGACTTTTATAGAGTGCCTTACAGTAGTCAAGATTCGATGTGACCGTAACATGAATCCAGGTAACTAGACTGACCGTACTTGGATCATATCATGACCGTACTTTGGTCACATCCCGAGAAGGCAAGATTCTCTGGAAAAGTCAATAAGGCTAGGAAAAGTGGAAGGCAGTCGGAAAAGAGGAAGACCTAAAACGAAATGACTTGACTCAGTCGAAGAAGCCACGTTCTCCAGGTTGCAGAATCTGAGCAAGTCTGTTAATGACACGATGTTGTAGTGGGCTCTCATTCCTGGTTCAAGATAGGTCAGAGGCGACTTGATAGCGCATAACACACAGATTGACCATGTCGAGATAGGGGGCCACCTTCCAGGCTAAACTGAGTTTATAGAAAGCATTTTTTGCAGCTGCCTTAACTTGCTTTTCTAGCAGTAGTGCTGGATCCAGTAACCCTTAGGCTGCAAGGGTCAGACTAACTCCATCAAAAGTGGGGAGTAAAATGTCCTTCAAGATCTCTGCCGTATGAAAATCATTTCCATCTTGCCTGGATTACTTCACCACAATCTTAAAACTTTAAATTAAGGAAAGCACTTACTAATTTAAAGTTCAGTTTGCTGAAAATTCCTATAGTTTGAGCTTAACAGAACAGAACACCATTTCAAAGCAGAAGACACCTGCACAGAGTAGATAAGATCTAACACATTACATTTGGGTATGCCCTTTCACAGGGCATTAAAAATGGCATAATCAATTGATATGTGGCTGAAAAAGGAAACACTGTCATGTCCTCCAGCATTTCACTGATGAAAAGAGGGACACACTTGTACCCCCTTCCAGTTTTCATAGTCACGATCATGGCTAGAATGCCCACCCACCCCCACTCTATCAGTTTTGCACATTGCTGAAAGTTCAACACTGTCCACTATATGCTATATTCACTTACTCTCCAATTTCCTGTCCTCCATTGCAGTTTGAAGACGTACTAGAAAAAGAATCTTCGGTGCAACCCAGAGAGCATTTTCCAGTGAATAGATCGGAATCAGATTCTGGATGGGCCTGTTTAGGATAGATGTGTCACAGCAGTTCAAACTACTTGTGGTGTGCAAGCTGGTGTGTATACAGTTCCAGACATAAGCCAGGTTAGTGTTTTGAATTTGATACTCTCTCTCTCTCACTCTGCATCAAAACTTTGTTTGAGGACCATTTCTTATTGGCAACAACTAAGAGCCACGCCACAAGTGACGAATTACACTTGAATGGCAAGTGAACAGACTCGCGTGTATTCCTCCCTGTTCACTTGTGCTCCACTTGCGATCTACTGGAGCACACTGGCTATGAGAATCTTCATGTTTACAAGTATCATTGTAAAGAAAAAAATGTTTAAGAGTATAGGAAGCCCTTTTGAGAACTAGGTTGGAGGCTTCCTTGGCTGGAGAAATTCCCTCCCCCCTTTTGGAGAGGCTTTTCACTTTTGCTAGCAGTAAGTTATGTATGCTCTGTCCTTGAGTCAAGATAAGCTGTTCTTACTAGCTAATTGGTAATTAACTTCACACCTGTAGTTTGGGGTCGTGTGCCAAGAGCTGCAGACCTTCCACACGTCCCTTTGCGTACTTGTCAGGTGATGTGGTCAGGTTGGGAGCGGGTGTGGTTAGGCCTGCCTCACTTTGGTTCCAGCTTGAACCAATATAAACTGGCTGTTAACCAACATGGAGAAGCTTATGTTGAGTGTCTACCTTAGACCTCTGCTTATGCCCTTTTGCTTTGTTTCTGGCTCTATTTGTTGAGAAGGACTGAAGCTCCATCTTTTGCCTTGCTGTTTTGTGGGATTTTTGCTTGCTACAACTGAGAAACCAACTTGCTTTGCCTCCTAAGAATTTACTGTGGTATGTAGAGCTTACTGCTGTAGGTTTTTTTTGTTTGTACTCACTTTTTGTCTTGTGTGTGATGACCCTGCACCTGGAATTAATAAACCTTTATATTTTTATCTTGTGTGGGTTATTAAGACTCTGAAGCCTCACTGCTATAAAACCTTTGTTGAACTCACCCTATGTGTGCTTGAGATCCACCTACCAAACAACTATTCTTTTGCTGTGAACTCTGCCTGTACGTTTATCCTTGCAAGGTAGACTTTGCTTTGGCTAAATTCCCTAATAGGTTCTGGAGCTTTGCTCCCTAACTCCTTAGCCTAGGGATAGACTGGGGAGCTGGTGGCAGCTTACTTGGTTTGCTATTTGCAACAGAACCTTCCAGGCAGCCTGTGTCCCTTCCTCTGAGCTGGGCTGGGCCCCAGGGGTCTGGAACTCCTTGACAATCATGTTCTCTCTTTTTCCACCCTCTTAGGGCCAAGCTACACATGACGAATGACACTTGAACGGCAAGTGGATTGATTGGAGGGCAAGTGAACAGGGAGAAATACACTTGCTGTTCAAGTGTCATTCGTCATGTGTAGCTTGGCCCTTAGAGCCAAGCTACAAGTGACGAATTACACTTGCATGGCAAGTGAACAGACTCAGGGCCAAGCTACACATGACGAATGACACTTGAACGGCAAGTGGATTGAGTGGAGGGCAAGTGAACAGGGAGAAATACACTTGCCATTCAAGTGTCATTCATCATGTGTAGCTTGGCCCTCACTTGTATTCCTCCCTGTTCACTTGATCAAGTGGAGCACAAGGGAATGGCAAGTGAACAGGGAGGAATACACGTGAGTCTCTTCACTTGCCGTTCAAGTGCCATTTGTCACTTGTAGCTTGGCTCTGAGGGCCAAGCTACAAGTGACGAATGGCACTTGAACGGCAAGTGGATTGAGCAGAGAGCAAGTGGAAGGCAAGTGAACAGGGAGGAATACACTTGCCGTTCAAACGTCATTCGTCACTTGTAGTTTGGCCCTGAGAATCTTCATGTTTTTATCATGTTCTCTCTTTTTGGAGTTATTTTGGGATATTGCATCTATACCCCCAAATGGTTAGACTGTCCATCATACCTAAAAAGGAAAATTAATACATTGATGAACTCTACTTGAATTTATTGTACTTACTTGGATGCTACCTTCTATTAATTGGCAACTGAACCCTGTTATTGAAAATAGGAAAAATAATCAGTCTCTTATTGTACGAAAGATTCATGCACTGTTACTGTATTTATACAGTATATAATATATGTTGATGTAATTGCAGATAGTTTTTTAGGTGTATGGTACCACCATGTCATGATTTTTTATGTTTAGAGTTTTGTGTTGATTTCTTGAGAGCTGAATAATTGTGATGTCCAGATTTTTTCCATTGGTCAGTAGTTAATGCCATGCCACCATCCTGTTGTCATTTTGTCTGAAAGTTTGTAGATTTGGCTTTGTTGATTTGGGTGATAATTTTATAAATTATCAACCTGATTCACAGTTGGATCAGCAGGTAATACTTTTCATGGGATGAAGGTAAATAACAACACCAGGTAAATAACATTTCATTAAGCCTCTTTTAAGAGGGCGGGGTAGTTTTTTTTTTTTCCAGGCTGTTAACAACCCTAGATGGAGGAGGAGAATTGACTCAGAGTGAGTGAAAAAAGATGGCCGAATCCTGTCCAGTATTACATAAACAATTTGGCTTTGATTTTTTTTTTAAAAAAAATTGTCATGTATCTCCTACTGGGCAGAAATGTTGCAACACATACATCAGCTTTTGTTTTGGCATAGGGACATCCTCTATCCTTTTACGCTGGTTGGAAAGCAGTAAATAAATACGGTGAAAACCTAACCCTTTTGCTTTGAAAGGCCGTGTTCTGTGCCGTGTGTTTCCAAAAAGGCACATTGATCTCTCTGCTTATATTACTGCAGGTGATGGCATTATAAAGTTGATTTCTATTCTGAGCTCTCAAAATTGCTGATAAATTGCCAGGTTACTTATTACCTGTCATTTCCCTTTTCATCCGAGTGCTTTGCCCAGTTCAGAACTTGACAGATAAGAGATCATGCTGACATCTTGCATGCATGCAATGTCCTGTTTTATTATTTCAGCTGCCATCTCAGGCTCTCCTGGATTGCTTTGTGAAACGCAGTGCACGGGTATTGTTTTAGCTTAATGCTGAGCGAAACACAGCAAGGAGCACAGAAGAGGAATGTTGCTTGTAAATTCACATTACCCATATCCAAACCAAAATTACTGAATGGCAAAACGATTAAAACGCATACCATCATACCATTTTTCACTCGCTGATAATCTGATATGAACACTAGAGATGAGCATGAACCAGAAAAATGGTGGTTCATTGCGGTTCACGGTTCATAGAGTTTCATGAACCATGAACTGGCATGAAATTGCCGAGTTCGTGAACCGGCTTGTTTGGTTCGTGAAAATGTCACTTCTGGGTCAGTAAAGGTCTGCAGAACCCCCCTGCCCGGTTGCCTAGGAAACTGATTGATCAGTGCCAGGCTGTCTGCAGTGACAAACCGAAATATGAACCAAACAAACCACACTAAAAATCATAACGGTTCATCACAGTTTGTTAAAAATGAGCTCCCACGAACTGCCAGTTCGCGCACCACAAACCGGCCTGGTTCAAGACGAACCTGGGTCGTATTTCAGTTCATGCTCATCTCTAATGAACACTCAAAGGCTTGGTTCCTGCCTAGAACTGCAGGCACAAGAGACCTGTGATCTCTCCCAAAGTGATTCTCAAAGGGGGTCTTTCATTTTAGGGGCATTTTGGTAAGCCATGGGAGGGAGAAATCGGTGAAAATTCACCCCTGCCTCTCCTCCCATGCTTAATAAAATCTAGGTAGGATCAAACCAAAAACAAGCATCTATTTATATTCCTGGCTCAGCTCTTTAGTAAATTGGTGTGGTAAAAGAAAAGACTGTGATAGTAGGATTGGAGTTTATAAACTGAGTTGTTACTTAGAGATTGGAATGGTTTAGTTGCAGCTGACTTGATGAGAGCGGTCCTTGGGTAAATTTTTCACAGTGCAGTCCTAAGCAAAGTTACACACTTCCAAATCCAGTAAAGTCAATGGGATTAGAAGGGTGTCACTGTGTTTAGGATGACACTGTTAAGGAGTATTTTATTGTTGGTTTTGCTGGTCAAGAGAAGTAATGCAAAAGTAATTCTCAGCTTCATCTCCTTGACTTGAACCACAGTGGTTTGAATGTTTTCTTTTATACTTGTCAATGTAAAGCTCAACCAAACTTGTTGAATTGCATGTCAAAGTGTGAGCAATTGTGTACTTCTATCAACTGTGTAGTTCTATTAGTTCTGTCATTTCTACTGTAATTCTGTTTATCTGTTTTTGTATTATCTCTCCCCTCTCTCTCTCTTTCTCTCTCTCTCGCTCATTCTTTTTCTTTCTTTCTGATTTCATTATGGTTCCATGCTGGGTGTGCTATACATTTGTCAAGTCCCCATTGGGCAATAGAAGGAAGAGGGGGAATGGGAGGAGCAAAGCACTGATGTCACTTCCGATTTTGCTGGACATGACATCAGCATGTCACTGGTGATGTCATCACTACATCCAGGGGTCATTTTGTAGAAAAAGAGCTGAAGGAATGCATTAGCATAACTCATTAGCATATGCCACACCCCTTGACATCACCAGATGTGTGTCATTGGCATACCTGATTTGCATATGCTACACCCCCTGACATCACCTATCTTGGCTGTTTTGGACCCACTCCTGGCCATTCAGGGCTGAAATTGGGCCCAAAATGGCCGAAAAGGGGCCCAAAATGGTCAGGATTGGGCTGCTGCTGAGTGGGAGAGTGATCCACCACCTGTCAGAGGCCTGATCTGGGCTGTTTCAGCCCCAATCCAGACTGAAACAGGCCCAAAATGGCCAAGAGTCAGGTGGGCAGAGCCACCTGACATGACCTCTTTGGGGAACTGCTGGAACTGCATTCCTGAGCATTCCCCCTCGAAATGAGCCCTGACTACATCACTGGCAAGGTTCGCTCTCCCATGGTGAGTCTCCCACCAGTTTTACCTTGTTTCAAAGCTAATATCCCATTATGATTGCTATGGATCTATTGCCTTGTTGTGAATGTTGTTACAGTATGGAGGTTTGCAATTTGGGGATATTTAACCAAGCCTTGTTCCTGAGGGTTGAGAGGGCAGAAATTACCAGAAGTGTCTTTTATCAACTTAGACTGGGCCGATTCCAGATGGGCACAAATAAAGCGAGTGCTTTCGCTTTTCCAGCGACCTCACTCGTAAAAACCAGTAATGTCCTGTCCCTGCTTACCTCTGGTTCATGGTGCTGTGTTGCGCTCCAGAAGCAGACGGTGTGAACGCCGTATTGCGGGTTTGCACACTTCTGGACGCTTCGTCGCCGTGGAGAGGCCCTCCCCTTTCCCTCCTTTCTTTGCCGGCTGGCCGGCAACAATATTCCCTTAATTTTTTTAAAAAAACGGGTGCCATTTGCGCAGTTGCATGTTTGCGCACATTGAACTGCGCAAATGCGCACAAATGCACAAATGCACAAAAGTTGACCCTGCGTATTCGCATACCTGCACATTTGCGCATTTGCGCATTTGCGCAAAACACGTAAAAAAAATTAAAAAAAAAAACTGAAATGCGAACCAATGAAGGCTCCCGACATCAACTGTGACGGGGAGGAAACAACCAATCCCGGGTACCTCAGTTGGCCGTGCGAACATCTGGAAGCGGGATGGCACGGCACGCTGCGAGACAAAGCGGATGGAGACGAAAGTGAACGCGTGGCCGGTAAGCGATTATTTCTGCAGAAAAACCGCAATTTCTGGCCATCTGGAATCGGCCCTGGTCTACCAGCTGTGTCCCTTCCTGGGGAGATCTGGCTGGGCCACAGTCAAAGATGGCATGGCCCCATGAAGATTAGACTGTAAAGCAATCTGGGTCTGCCTTTGACAAGCTCGTGGCAATGTCAGCTATTCCCAAATGCAGATATCCATTTGCTTTCTCGGAGTTGTGACCAGAATCGCGTAGCAATAATCTTGATGCATCTGTATTGACTGTATGTTGATTCCCATGTCTGTTTCAAAGTGTTGCTTACATGGTTTGGGGTAGAGATACATGAAGAACCACTTCCCTATATGAACCTACCCAGTTGTCAAGATCTTTCAGAGAGCACCTACTCAGGGGGTGCCAATTTTTTGGAAGACAATATATTACGAGGCCTTTTCAGAAAGGGCACTGAAATTATGGAATCCTAGCTGTCAACCAGCTGGATCAGCAACCTTCTTAGAGACCTTCAGACAGGTTATCAAGACTTATTGGTTCCATGTCACCTTTGCTCGACTGTCTCCTAAGAATGAATTTATATGACAGACCAGGACTGTTTTATGGCTTCACTCCTTGCCAGTTGTTTTATAAGTTGTAGGTTTAAATAGCTTTCTATAGTTTTTTTTAATGTTCTGAGTGTTACCTTTCAGCAGCAGCAACCTTTATTGGTATTACATCTGTGTTAACAAAAACACTTGACGCAACCAGAACTCAGTCTACAAATACACAATTCGCCTCATAGATGCAAGATACAAAAAATTAGCTACAGTTTCAATAACTTTTTGGTTCTGAGTAGCCAAGAGGAAGATAACTTTACATTTATCAGATTTTCCAATTTGCTCTCTCAAATTGTTACCTTGGTAACAAATTGTTACCTTGGTGATGTGTTACATAAAAAAAGTATTTTACATAAATAAATAAAATTCTATTCTCACACCAAGTGTGATCCCTGAATTCTGCCTGCCCCATTTCATTTTTACACTGCTCTGGCTGCCCAGCAGTTCCTCCTTACTGTTCACCTCACATATTCTTTAAAACCCATAGCATTGATGGATCAGTTCCCACCCAGTCAATGGTGACACCTCATCGTTTCTTGCCTGGCTATTTTGGCTTCCATTCAGACTGTTGGCTCTAAAGAAGCATCCCCAAATCTTAGCAGGCAAGCTGCCTCACAGAGTCCATAACCATTTACTTTTGAAAAAAAGTAAAGAAGGTTTAATTGAACTCTTATTTCCAGAATATTCTTGCTGTCATTTCTGAAAGCTGAAGCATTTAGCAACATTTACTAGATAGACAACATTCAGAGTTCTAAAATTGATTTTGAAGCATGTCAAAAAACATATGTCTAATTCTAGCAAGTTCTTGTTGCAAAAATTCTTGGTGACGACAGAAATGGTTTTGATGGAATCTTGGAAAGAAGCTTATGGAAGGTAAAATAAATACAGCAGTTTTGGAGATTTGTGTTTTAATATCATAATGGAATACATATTAATTATATGTGCATCTCATATCTCTTCTATCATAGATCTGAAAGGTATCTAGAGAGTTTCCCATACAGGTACTGTTGATACTTCAATAGGCATATAATAGTACAAGATCTGATTGATATAAATGCCATCTATTTGTAAAAGATGTCTGTGATAGACTGTCCTTTTTAAAAGCCTGGGAGTGCTGTGCAAACAGCTGAAGGACAGACACAGATAGCTTTGAGTGACAGGCTACTCCAAGGCATCTGATTGGGTTGCGTGAGCAGGAAATAGGAGGGTCTGTTTTCAGCCCTAGCTGAGAAGAATCGAGTGTGAAGAGTTGGAAGATGGAGTCCTCATGGAGAGCAGTTTTAACACTGAAAGGAGAACTGGGGAAAGTTGGCAAGGAAGTTTGGGAAGTAGGTGTAAACTCCAAAGAAAGGGGATAGATATTCTAAGGAAAGGAGACTTTCCCTACCCAGTTAAGCAGGGAGGTAGCTCTGAAGAGTGAAGAGTAGACATGGGCATGAACCAAAAAAATTTAATGAACCAGCAGTTCATGGTTCGGTGCCAATGACGATCCCAAGATCGCGAACCACAACGAACATTTTCCGTTACCGAACCGGTTCACGGTTCGTGGTTTGTTGGGCGCGGAACAGCCCCCATGGCACTTAGAGAGCCCATATTCCCGGGGAGTCTTTTGCAGGCTCTCCTACAGCCATCATCCAAGTTTGGACAAGATTGCAAAAGGGATCTTGGAGTGATACCCTCTCCAATTCAAGGCCTCCAGGAAACTCGGCCCACTGAGCTTGGCCCCAGAGCCAGGCAGCAGCCTTGGAACCAGAGGAGATAGATCCCTATCCCCCATATCCAAGATGAATTAAACTCTCAGGCTTTCTCCCCAAAGGCTAGCAAGTGGCAAGCAAGAGCTCTGTCCCACTCCACTGCTCCCTGAAAGTGAAACCCAGCCTGAGAGCTATTTATAAGCACGGGTCCCATTGAGCAACGCAGGAGGTCTGTGTTTGGCGGTCAGAGCTGCCTATCAGGGTTTGCAGGGATGAGATTGGAGTGCCCATGGCT
Source organism: Eublepharis macularius (assembly GCF_028583425.1). NCBI lineage: Eukaryota > Metazoa > Chordata > Lepidosauria > Squamata > Eublepharidae > Eublepharis > Eublepharis macularius. The sequence goes on along the minus strand of NC_072792.1, from coordinate 17,282,475 downwards.
ACAGAACACCCCCTTCCCCCTCCCTCCCCTGGGTGTCTTCTCCCAACTTGTAACCACTTTGCAGTTTCGTGGTTGGAAGGAAGACCTGCCGATCAAGGTAAGCTGGGCTTCCATTCAGGTTTCCAGGCCAACAGAAGGAGCGCAGACAGAGTTCAGGCATTCCCCCGGCTCCGTTGCCAGGGGAATTGATTGCTGGCGCCTGAGTGTCTGGCTTCCCGAACCGTGGCCGAACTCACCAAACCAGGCCTCTCCTGAACGCTGGTTCGTTGGCCATAGACAATCACGAACCGCCGGATCACGATCACATGATCACCATTTTCGTGGGGTTTTGAAGTTTGTAATGTGGTTTGTGCCCATCTCTAGTGAAGAGATCCCTGGTCAGGTGTGGTTGGAAACTGCCTTTTGGAGATCTTAAGGCTCAGTCAAAAACTCATTGAAAGCAATGGTATTTGAAGAGAAGGTTTGGAGTACTAGAATGTGGGTACCAGCATTCTTAAACCCCAAAGAGACAAAGGGCCAAGCTACAAGTGACGAATGACACTTGAACGGCAAGTGGATTGAGTGGAGGGCAAGTGAACAGGGAGAAATACACTTGCCATTCAAGTATCATTCGTCACTTGTAGCTTGGCCCAAAGAATCATAAGTGTACTAGAGTGTTGGGGAAAACACAGGAACAAAAACCTCTGTACATAAGAATGTAAATATCTGTGAAGAGCATAAGAACTAAAGTCTGGGCATGTTCTGATTTCACCTCAGATATATGTGTATACATGTTTAATTACCTCAGGCGTTTTCAAACCCTGATTTCACCTGACAATTCCCCTCTAAAATAAATAAAACAGTTACTTTTGAATTTTAAAAACACCTCCGGTACCGTTTTATGAGGGAAACTGGAGGGAATGTCATAACATCATTTGACTTTTTTAAAAAACCAGCAATACTTGCTACGTGGATAATCAGTTATGGCCTGGCAAGCATAGGAAGTAGGGCCAAGCTACACATGACGAATGACACTTGAACGGCAAGTGGATTGAGTGGAGGGCAAGTGAACAGGGAGAAATACACTTGCTGTTCAAGTGTCATTCGTCATGTGTAGCTTGGCCCGTAGTGCTGTTTCATTTTGTACCTATATACCCATCTATGTACGGAGTTTTGACATGAGTTAGGTCTGGATTCTCCAGACTTGACACTGATCTCACAATCAAATGTGACTTAAGGGAAACTAATTTCTCATGCACAGCAGGGCTTAATTCAGATCTGAACTGCTGCATGGGGGAAGAGGGGCCTTCAGCCTCCCCCCACACCATTTTCCTGATTCTAAATGGTCCTGGAGGTGGCCCTATTGGCCCTATTGTGCGGCTACACATATGGCATTCACTGTATAATTAGACTAGTGCCAAAATGTGTCATTTAGTTTGGATCTATGGGCCAAGCTACAAGTGATGAATGACACTTGAACGGCAAGTGTATTTCTCCCTGTTCACTTGCCCTCCACTCAATCCACTTGCTGTTCAAGTGTCATTCGTCACTTGTAGTTTGGCCCTGAGTGCTCCTGCATCAAAGCCCTGAGACATCCAATAGACACAAAGCCCACTCACAGGTTTGGGGAGAGAATTATTATTATTAAAACAACAACAACAACATTTGATTTATATACCACCCTTCAGGACAACTTAACGCCCACTCAGGGCCAAGCTACAAGTGACGAATGACACTTGAACGGCAAGTGGATTGAGAGGAGGGCAAGTGAACAGGGAGAAATACACTTGCCATTCAAATGTCATTCGTCACTTGTAGCTTGGCCCTCAGAGCGGTTTACGAAGTATGCTATTATTATCTCCACAACTAAATACCCTGTGAGGTGGGTGGGGCTGAGAGAGCTCCGAGAGAGCTGTGACTGACCCAACATCACCCAGCTGGCTTCAAGTGGAGAAGTGGGGAATCAAACCTGGCTCTCCAGATTAGAGTCCTGCCGCTCTTAACCACTACACCAAACTGTGCATGTGACATACACACTAGCAGCATATTCTAAAAGCATCCTCAACAACTCCTCAAAAGCCTTACCAGGAGCAGAATCTAGAAATTAGGGACTGTCGGGACATTCTCTATGCAGGTGATACTGGGCAAGGGGGGAGCTTTATGTTGATAGCTAGCATTTGAGCAGCAGGGAACAGGTTTCGCTTTCGCTGGGGAGCAACTCCTTCATTTCACAGCTAAAACTGAATGGTTGACAGTCATTACTATAGAGAAAAGCTCAGCATTACACCTGAGTACGCTGAGAGGATAGGAAAAAAATTGCCCTAAGATGGAGGGGGGCAGACTCTTGCTGACAGATCTCCTGCAGATGGTGAGAGCCTTGGTCTCTCACTCCACATGCCTCATCCATCATGATGACAGGTGCTTGGCCTAAGCAGAGATGCTCAGCATTTTAAAGTTTTCATAGAGAACTTACAGGCTGGAGCCAAACTTCTCTCTTCTTCCCGTTCACAGCTGTGACATCAGCACAGTTGTCCTCAACTGCAGCAGGGCTCAGTTTCTTTGGGCGCAAGAGGAATCTAACATCCTTTGCTCAACATCCCCATTGGGCATTGCTGTCTGTATCTGCAGACTACCTCTTGTTCCCCTTCCCTTTGACCCACCAAGATCTGGAGCCCAAAATCTATTCTTCACAACACCACCAATGGCGGTGGAGAGTGCTGTAAAGTCATAGCTGACTTGTGATGACCCCTGCTGGGGTTTTCAAGGCTAACAGGGGTGGTTTGCCATTGCTTGCCTTTGCACAGCAGTTCTGTGCTTCCTTCGTACTTCCAGTTACTGACCAAGACCACCCCTGCTTAGCTTCTGAGATCTGATGAGATCAAGCTTCTCTGAGCTATCCTGCCACTAGTAATACTTTATTTTTGACATATCCTTCAGGGACAAAGGAATTTTTAGGGGATGGCACAATAAAAGGTATAATAAAAGTCTTGAAGAAGTGAGACCTAGCGATTAGTAGAGGTTGTTGCAAAAACCATTGTCCACTAAGCACTCCTGTGATCATGTGAGTTCCTCTAGAAATACCTCCTTGGACAGTCTCTGAGTACAGGCATATGTAATCTTTTTCTACATAGCTACTTAAGCCAATTATTAATGTTTTGGTGAGTATGTAACCAAGCAGTTTCAAAGACTTAATGATGCTCAAGTCTTCTGAATTATGACAAGCAATTCCTATGCACTCCCTCCCTACCATTGCAGAACCCCCCCCCCACACACACACATCCTTCTGATTTTTTAAAAATTTAATTTTAAGTGGATAAACAAGCAAAATGCAATCAGTAATCCATATGATTAATTAAGCTAAAAATTACCTAGCAGATCATAAATATCCAAAACATCAAATAAATTACCTACCAATAGATAAAACAATCATTTAACACAAATATAAATCCATTAGCCAGATCAAAACAGTAACCATTTTGGGGGAAAGAGATTGTTTGGCAAAACATCATATTCCATCAAATACGCAAATATACAATACCATGTCTGCATGAATTTTTCTACTGAATTATTATTAGTTGGCATAACTGAATTGACCACAATTTTGTGCATAATTAAATAATCCCAAAGACATATTCTCCGGTCACTAACCATAGGGGTATGGCTATTTTTCCAACTTAATTCTTATGATTTCAGGGAGCTTTGTGGGGAAACACGAATGTCCCACTCCACAAACTCCACAAATACCTGTATGTGCCATGTTATAATTTTGTCTTCTTTGTCATGGGCAACCATACAGAACATTCATGGAAGTAGGTTGTTAGACCTATATGCATGTAGATTAGGACTGCATTTCTTCCATTGCTGCAAGAAACTCCTTTACCTGATTTCAAAAATGCATCATACATGTTATAAAATGTTTTTAAAAGAGAATACTTACCCATGATTGAACTGAAATCTATGCCCCCCTTCCTTTGAGTGGCCCAAGATCAAGCAATCTGTCCCTGGTGCCTCCAGGAACTAAGAAGGCTGGCTGAGAGCCAGGGCGGTGAAGGAAACTAGAGCTCTAAAGCTGGGCTTAAGAAGGAATGAGATGATATGTTTGTGTTTATTCCTTGATGATTTTGTATGTTGCTGTTGGTTTCAGTCTGCTTCATATTGGTGGTTTCTTCGCTTTTGTTAATGGCATTTTAATAACGTCTTTATGCCATTTATATGCAACATGAAAAACAGATCCATTCTTACAAGGAGAAATTGAATACGAAGAAAAAAGAAACTGATGTCACAATAAAGGGTTACCAAATTCATGTCATTCTCCTCGCCACCCTTTTATCCTTAGAACAGGGAGTGAAGCAGGGACGAAGTGTAAGAAGGGACAGATGGGGGGTGAAAAATTCTAGAAACGATCTCCTCCCTCAAGGTCCTGACTAGAGATGGGCACGAACAGCAATACGAACAAAAAAAAGCCACAAACAACCCAAACTACTGTTCGCGAACAAGCTGTTCGTGAGTCCCCATTCTAAATGAACAGGTGGTTGTTGCAAGCCTTGTTCGTTGCTGCTCACCAAGCCAGACAGTCTGGCACCTGCAATCAATTCCCTTGGCAACTCAGGCAGGGATTGTCTGAACTCTATCTGAACTCCTGCTGTTGCCCTGGAAACCCCAATCTAAGCCCAATTTAGCTTGATAGGCAGGTCTTCCTTCCAAGTGTGGACTGGAGCTCCAAATTTGTTACAAGAGGAAAAGACCAGGGGGGAGGGGGTCTCCCAGCTCTGGCTTTCAGGGAGAGACAGCTGCTGTTAGAGAGACAGGGTGAGTGCATTGGAGCTTGAATTTTCTTTGTGTGTGGTGCGGTAGGGATCTACCCCTTCAGGTTCCAGGGCTGCTGCCAGGCTCTGGAACCAAGCTATTATTTATTATTTGTACATTTCCTGGTGCCTGCTCAGGTAGGGTTTCTGGGAGTGGTGCGGTAGGGATCTTGATGGCTGGAGGAGAGCCTGCTGGCCCCCACAAACAACAAACATGTTCATGAACAGGATCATGTTCATCAATGTTCGTTGTTCGTGGATGGCAATGAACAACGAACACCATGTTCATTTTTTTTCTGTTCATGCCCATGTCTAGTCCTGACCCCGCCCCCAAAGGAGGGAAAGAAGAAGAGGCAGCCTGCCAGGCCCTGCACTGCTCTTTGAGAGGCAGAGGGAGGAAGAGGCAGCCTTCTTAAATAATTGGCCAGTTCCCCTTTCTTCATCTTTTATGGGGTTTGGTCAGGCCAGGCACTGTTTCCATTGCCCTAGGTAGATGGAGTGCTGCTTCTCTGGTTTTGTGCAGGTCTCAGGTGGGCTAAACACCACCTCCCTCTCCTTGTGTGAGGGTTGGTGGGCTGAGCCAGGCATCGTTGCCTCACTCACCTCATGCAGGCCATGTGGGGTGTTGCCACCTTGCCTCACACAAGCTAAGCCAGGTGTCACTACCTCCCTTGCCTCACCTCATGCAAGCTGAGCTGTGCACCACTGCTTTGTTTCACACGAGCAGAAACAGGTGCTGCCACCTTCTTACCTTGCCGCATGCTGGCCAAACCAGGTGATACCAGCTCCGTGCCTTGCTTAGCACAGACCAAGCCTGGCACAGCCACCTCTCAGCCTCACTTTGGACCGGGCTCAAGTGGGCCAAAGCCCCCTCCCCATCTCACATCACAGGGGCCAGATGCTGTTTCCCCTGCCTCATCTCACACAGGGCTCAGAAGGTCCAGGCAGTGCCTTCCCTGCCTACCTCAGAAGGGCTCCGTGATGCCTCCCTCGTCTTGTAGAAGGCTGGGGCAGGCCAGCGTCACAGGTTGGGGGGGGAGAGCCATCAGCCCATCAGAAGGCATCTCAGTGCTCTTAATGGCCAGCCCACCCCACCCATGAGAGCCAGTTTCGTGTAGTGGTTAGAGTGTCAGGCTAGAATCTGAGAGACCCTGGTTCGAATCCGCAGTCTTAGATGATTGCTGTGTAGGCTTGGATAAAATGGAGGAGAGGAAAATAGGTCTCCATTGTGGAGAAAAGATGGGGCATAAATAAAGTAAGTAAATAAATTAGGCTGAGACTGTGTACCTGGCCCAAGGCCACCCAGTGCAGAATGTCTGAAACTCTAAATACAGTACCATACTGGCTTTCGCAGGGTGGCAACTGTTAAAACAGTAGCAAGCAGCCAGGCCTGGGCTTGTAAAGCAAATCAGATGGTATCAAGTTGTCAGTGGGCCTGGCCTGATTAGTCGTCTCTCAAAGGCCAAAACACTCCCAGAAAGGGCCCTGCCTTTTACCAAGAGAAACCAAGCCTAGAACGCTGGCAGAATTGTTGGAATTGCCTAGGCATCAGTTTCTTAAATCTACAGATACTCCTGGTATCATATTGGGGCTTAATTTATTTTTTTTACATTTCAGATTTTTCTGCAAATCTGGGGCATTTTTCAGATTTGTCAAAAGACCTGTCTCGCTTGTCCTTTCATTCAGAGTTAAGCATTCTCAGATATTGTCAGGTTGAGCATTAGGAAAAGGTATTCATGAAACCAAAGGCGCTCTCAAGTTTGCTTTACAGAAAGAGAACGGTTAGAGGAGAACAGTTGTCAGGAATCTGGCTGTGACCCATTCAACAGATTCAAGGGAGTGCACTGCAAACTTTGTGTACTCCACTTCCCAATAAAGGAATTGTACCAATCAGTATTTGGGCTGCAGAAACTATACAGATTATTCATCAACTATTAGCAAAGTTAACTTGTATATTTCCAGTTACACAAATTGATTTCTAATATGGGCTCTCAATCGACGTCTCGTTCTGAATTTTGATGTCTTTTGGCTCCTTAGCTTAACACTTTCCCTTTGGAATATTTCCCACAAATTGGCTTCTGCTGCCTGCTTTTCTGCCTGTGAAAAGAATAAAATATACTGGTACCTTTTGAGTGCAAAAATAGCCTGAGAGGAAGAGAGTTATATAACACTTCGCCACTCTGAAAATTGCAACCTCCAGTAATATCCAGAAACCCATTCTTTGTTTTGGAATTTTTTGTGCCAGAGAAGCAGAACCAGGGGTGGTTTCCACTCTTAATCATGGTCATCTCTACAGGCTGGATCTAGGTAAGCTGCTATGACAGGCATGACAGATTATTTGGTTGGGGGGGGGCAGCTTACCACCTTCAGTTCCCATCTTCTGGCATCACTCAGTAGAATGGGGGGAGAAAATGGGTGGGCTGAAACAGCATCCCTCAATGCCATAACATTATTTCTGTCTGCGTACACACTGTTATTATAAGTTATGTCACCATGTTCTTGGATTAGGATTGAGAGGCCTGGCCATGTAACCTGTGAAAGACAGGGGAGTGAGGACAAGGGGTGGGAGAGGACGTTGGTGATTGTGTATACCCACTTCCAGGGAAAACATGGAAGTGATGTCATGCCTCTCTATGAACCATCAGAAACTCTATGGTAAAACCATAGAGTGTCTGGCAACTCCTAAAGACAAACGATTGACCCTGTACAGCCCTCCCAAAGGAGGGAGGAAGAGGAAGCCTGCCTAACCAATCCTCCAGGCAGCACTTACCTTGTGTTGTGTGAGGCTCCAGCTGGATGGGAGCCCCTTCTCTTGCCTAAAGCAGGCCAGGTGCTGCTTCCCAGTGTGCTTGCACATGACTTGGGTGGGTCTCCCTCCTTTCATGCCGGGTTCATGTATGTCAAACCTGGCATCACCACCTCCTTCACCTCACAAAGGCCAAGCAGGGTGCTGACACCTCCCTCACCTCACCTTCCCCACCTCACATGGGCCAAGTTGCGTGCCACCTAGGGTTGCCTGGCAACCAATGGTAGGGTAGGGGAGATGGGAAAAAAATAAAACTAAGACTCTGGCCTCATTTCTGGTACATTACTTCCATATGATACAGAAGTGACAATGAGTAGCTCTAGGAATTGTAGAGCTCTATACTAAAATGCTATGGTTTTATCATAAGAGTTCAGGCAATTCCCAGAGCTACCATTGTCACTTCAGGATAGTACCTTGGATATGACATGATGGCGACTAGGCCAGAGCCTTAGTTATATTTATTTTTCTCCCTTTGGAGCAATGGTAGGCAACAGAAAAAAATTACCTAGAGATTGCTCACTGTAAGTGGGCAAATGGTAATGCTACATCCTCCATTACCTTGCTTCACACAATCTGAGCTAGGTGCCACATCCTCCTTTACCTCATACTGGCTGAGCCAGGTTCCTCTGCTTCCTCCTTGCCTCATCTTATGTGGGCTGAGCCTGGTGTTGCCTCCTCCCAGTTTTCCTCAGAAATTACGTCATGCTGTTGGCCTGAAATCCAATTTTTCACTCCTCCTCCTTGGAGTGGTGGCAGAAAACAAGAGGCAAGGGTGGGGAATTTCCCACTAGGGGGACTGTCAGCCCTGGCATGGACCTCTGTAGTCTAGAGGTCAGTTGTAGTTCCAGGAGATCTCCAGACCCTGCCTAGAGCTAAGATTCACCTTAAACTCTGATTTTACCACGGAGTTTGGGGTGAATCCTAGAGCACCCTAGAATACAATGGCATCACTTCCACTAATGCATCCAGAAGTATTGCCACAGCACCCCAAGATGTCATTTATGTAAGTCTTCCCACCTCTCAGTCTTCCAGAGGTTGATAGACCTGAGCTGGCAGCCATGCGACAACACTGGTGGGCTTTCTTTGTTTTTATTTTTCCTGTTAGTCTGCTCTGAACAAAATCCTACTTAGTTTACCTGAAACAATCCTTAGCATATTCTGTTCCCTAGTGAGGTAAACAGCAACTTCTGAGGGCTAATTTAGATTGAGAAAACAGTACGGGGGGTTAACCTCCATCTCACAATGCCCATCAAATTAGCTGCCTCCTGTGGCTTATTTTAAGTAACAATTAACATATCAGAAAAACCAATCACAGGTCTCCCACATAATGTGTAGTTTGTCCCTTAATTTCTCTCTCTTTTTTTAAAAAAATCCCTTCCATCTAATGACACTGGCAATTTGTACCTCTCTCAAGGTTCTTTAGATTAAATAGGTGAAACTCTGTGAAGTTTTAATTAAGAGTCAGAAACGAACCCTAAAAAGTGATCAAAACGCTATCTTGTAATCCATCCATATTTCACCTAAAAGCTCTAAAAACTTATTATTTTTTTTAAAAGATTTTTGTGCCTGAATTAAACAATTTAATTCGTTTGTGTTGATGTGCGGGCAAATAAATCTTAACAAACGGTGTTGCAAACTTTAGGGATCCACCACTCATGTTTTGGTGTTAAGTTAATAAACGTCACATGACCTATTGCTAGGCTTGCAGGAGAAAAATACAATAAAAAACAGCAACATCACTGACATTGCTATGTTACTTCCGAGCAGGGCTCATTTTGAGGGGGAACGCACAGGAACGCAGTTCCGGCAGTTCCCCAAAGAGGTCACATGTCAAGTGGCCCCGCCCATCTGACTCTCGGCCATTTTGGGCCCGTTTCGGCCTGAATTGGGGCTCAAACAGCCTGGATTGGACCTCTGACTGGTGATGGATCACTCTCCCATTCAGCAGCAGCCCGATCCTGACCTTTGGGCCCCTTTTCAGCCATTTTCAGCCCCTTTATGTCATTTTGACCCCTGAATGGCCAGGATTGGGTCCAAAACAGCCAGAATAGGTGATGTCAGGGAGTGTGGCATATGCAAATCAGTTATACTAATGACATACTTCCAGTGATAGCAAAAGGCATGGCATATGCTAATAAGTCATGCTAATGAGTTATTCTAATGAGTTCCTACAGCTCTTTTTCTACGAAATGACCCCTGCTTCCGAGTACAACCTAGAAGTGACAAAGGGTAGCTTTAGGAATTGCTAGAGACTCCCACTAGCCTGCTAACTGGTGCGAAAGTTGGGAAGGGAAATTGTAGAGTTAGTTTGGTGTAGTGGTTAATAGTGGCAGGACTCTAATCTGGAGAACCAGGTTTGATTCCTCACTCCTCTGCTTGAAGCCAGCTGGGTGACCTTGGGTCAGTCAAAGCTTCTTGGAGCTCTCTCAGCCCCACCCTCCTCAGAGGGTGATTGTCCTAAGGATAATAATAATACACCTTGTAAACCACTCTGAGTGGGCATTAAGTTGTCCTGAATGGTGGTATATAAATCAAATGTTGTTGCTGCTGTTGTTGTTATAGAGAGCACTGAATACAAAAAGCCGGGAATCCACCAGTTAACCAAATCTTACTATTAAATATAAGTGCAAAGTGCAGGTACAAACAGTGTAAACAGTGTACAATAGCAATAAATGAATATAAATATGAATGCAATTTCAGTTCATCAAAGTCCGTATACAAAATCCATAAATAATCCACAATGGGAGATCCGGAGGTAGGAGAAAGCTGTGCCAGGGTACCTGGTAAGTACCAGGTAAGTAGACCACAGCCCACACAGGGGTAGAAGATGAGTGTGCCGACGGGCAGATGCGTGCATAGATTTTCCAGTTCCCGTTTCGTGTTGAAAACACTTCTTCTTAGGCACAATGAACATGGAAGGGCAGAGTTCTCCCAGTCACAAACACTCCTAGATCATGTCTTTTACTGTAAGGTTATCCACGGACAGATCAATAGAGTTTCTGGTGATTCCTAGAACTACCACCATAGCTTCTAGGTGTTCCCTGGGAATAATGTCATCATGACACCAGAGGGTTTTTTGCCCCCCGCCACCAGTTGGGGCTCAGGGTGAGGGAACTTGGCAGCCCTAGGTATGAACAAAATAATTAAAAATAAAATAAATAATTTGAATTGTGCTATAGTTTATTGAACAACTCTTAAATGTTTGATTAATTCCAGTATCCTCCAAGAGTTACTCTTATTAATTTACATTATTTCAGCATCAAATTATTTCTCATTCATTTCATCATCACTAAAACTCTGTATTCCAGAGGCAATCTGACTTCCCTTGTCTCAGCAGTGACAAGGTTTTAGGGTAGATAAATCTGAGGAGAGCATTAGAACCCAATATGGCAAGAATTAAGACTGCGGAGGAAAAGTATGCTTATCAGAGTATGGCAATAAATTCAATTTACTGATATCTGATTTAAAACTAAAAACGGTATACTGTTGGTAATAACATCATAAAAACAAAACTTCCAAATCAAAACAGACATTGTATATCTAATGAAGATCTTCTCTTTTATTTCCTAGGTTATAACAGAGCCTCGAGGATACACGAGCCTGACTTTCAGAATTAAAGTATGTGCGTCTGCATCTGTCTGTGTAATTGTATCAACACTTTATCAAACTGGACGCCTGGTGGAACTGGATGCCAAATGTCCAGCCTCACACACCTGTTCTTAAGGAGCTAAATCCACTACAGATACTGAAGGTCACATTTTTAAAAGCTACATAGATCTGGTATAGACAAACAGCTCTTATGATGTTGAGAGGCTCTGGAAAATAACAGAAGCTAGACATCGGATGATATCTTTTATTTACTATCATTTTATACTTCGTGCGATATCTCCTCATTGGCTTTACCTTGGCCTCAGCAAATTAGTGTCAAAAGGCTGGGAGACCTTGTTGGCAATTCCCGTATTTACTCTAAAAAAAATAGTGATGGAGGAAGTAAAAATCACGTAGCTCAAAGCTCTGCTGGCTCGGAATCACGCTGCGTGCCAGATGGGAGAAGTGACAAGGAATGCTTAGCTTCCTGTACGGCTATAGCTTGGGTTTCTAACACCGTGCAGCATCTGGCTGTTTCAAGTTCTGCTCCCTGGTTTAAATCCTACTCAGTGGTTACTTTGTAAAATAAGATTAGGTCTCAGCAGGAAGATCAGTGTGAAAAGAGAACAGGGCTCCTATATCCTTAAGAGCTGCTTGCCACAGTAACTGCACTCTGTTCAAATACAAAATTGACTTTCAATAGGGATGTGCGGAGATTCCTTTTTTCATCCCCCCCCAATATATTTTAAATTTAAACCCTTTCACTCCACCCACTTTGCTGGATTTGATTGGTTATGGGGTTTATTGCAGCACTTTTGTGCTGCTGTATATATTTTATGCCATTCATACACAACTGATGCAAAACCAGACATCAGCTTAACTTGTAGTATATCTATGCAACTGTGTTAAGGACAGCAGTATAATTTAGAGGGGAGAGGAAACATGGCAAAAACCAGAACCTGCAGATCAAAACGAGGTGTTCACAACGTTAGGGAACATTTCCAACTTTTAACTAGTGAAGGTAATTGAGTTCAGAAATGGGAGTTTCATAGAGTTGCCAACTCCAGATTAGGAAATTCCTGTCAATTGGCGGGGGGGGGGGGGGCGCTGGGGAGAGGAGAATTTTGGGAGGAGAAGGACGTCAGCAGGGTATAATGCCATAGACTTTCCCCTCCACAGCAACCATTTTCTCCAGGGAACTGATCTCTGTCAGCTGGAGAGCAGCTGTAATTCCAGAAGATCTCCAGCCCCCACCTGGAGGTTGGCCACCTTGGTTTCCAATGCAAATGCTACCAATTCATAAATCCATGGCCAGCTGAGAGCGGAACCACAAGTGACGCCTGACACAGGTTGGACACTTGTCAGCTTCCCTCAAGTTTTGATGGGAAACGTAGGCATCCTGGTCTTGCAGCTTGGCTCTCTGACTGCTGTTCAATGGACTTTTCAATGGTCACTTGTCCAACATTCCACCAAGCTGCCTACATTTCCCATCAAAACTTGAGGGAAGCTGACAAGTGTCCAACCTGTGCCTTTTGTCACTTGTGGTTCCGCTCTATACACAGAAATCTAGAGGAAATCTGATTACTCTCCTGTGCTTCACCAGTGATGAGGCCTTCTAACAGATAACTCATTGTGAGCTATCTAGAGATGGGCATGAACAGAAAAAAAATGCCAAACATGATTTTCATTGTTCGTTGCCATCCACAAACAAGTACTCACAAACAACCACAAACATGACTCTTTTCATGAACATGTTCATGGTTGGCTGTTCGTGGGGCCAGCAGGCTCCCATCCAGCTATCATTCAAGTTTGGTCAAGATCCCTACTGCACCACTCCCAGAAACCTGACCTGCGCAGGCACCAGGAAAGGTACCAATACTAAATAATAGCTTGGCCCCAGAGCCTGGCAGCAGCCCTGGAACCTGAAGGTGGGTAGATCCCTACCACACCACTCCCAGGAACCCTACCTGAGCAGGCAGCAGGAAAGGTACCAGTAGTAAATAATAGCTTGGCCCCAGAGCCTGGCAGCAGCCCTGGAAGCTGAAGGGGTAGATCCATATCCCACCACACACAAAGAAAATTCAAGCTCCAATGCACTCTCCCTATCTCTCTATCAAAATGCCAACAGCAGCTGTCTGTCTCCCTCTCCACTGTCTGCAAAGACTAGCCAGAGCTGGGAGGCCCCCCCCCATGGTCTTTGCTCTCTTGTAACAAATTTGGAGCTCCACACTTGGAAGGAAGACCTGCCTATCAAGCTAAATTGGGCTTAGATTGGGGTTTCCAGGGCAACAGCAGGAGTTCAGACAGAGTTCAGACAATCCCTGCCTACATTACCAAGGGAATTGATTGCAGGTGCCAGACTGTCTGGATGGACGAACAGCAACGAACGAGGCTTCCAATGACCACCTGTTCATTTAGAATGGGGCCTCATGAACAGCTTGTTCGCAAAAAGCAGATTGGGCTGTCCGTGGCTCTTTTTGGTTCGTATTGCTGTTCGTGCCCATCTCTATTCAGATCTGGCTCATAGTGGGTCCATTACTGGAAGCCAGACCCCCTCCAAGCGCTTGGGAGAGGAAGGAGACCCAAGAAGAATATGCTCTGAGAGGTCTTAGAAGAATCCGAGAAGAGGCTTACTGGATCCATCTCGCCTAGCATATTCTTTCACACGATTGCCACCCAATTGCCAAGAGACAAAGGCCTACCCTGATGTTATCTCCTATTATGGCTATTCAGATGTTTACCACCTAGGCCTCTCAGTTCAATATATTGACTTATAAAGGAACCACATGTACTATAAATCACAGAAAGAAATAATGTCCCTGAATATGCTCTTAGGGAAGACACTGGGGGGCAAAGACCAAACAACATGCTGCAATTCCTCAATAACTCTTCCAGCTAAGGTTGACAGGATGGCCTAGCAACCAACAGGAGCTTGGAGAGGAGGGCAGGGATATGATGGGCATGGCATCATGCCGACTGTGACATCATTTCTGGGGAAAAACTGAAAATACCATTGGGTAACTCTGGGAATCTCCAGAAATTCAATAGAGTTTCTGGCAATTTCTAGAGCAACTTAACATCATGTCCGGGTTTCCCCCAGTAGTGATGTCATGGTATGCGCAACTCCAACTTCTCTGCTACTACTCAGGGTGGCTGCAGCTAACAAACATTACCAGTGGGAGGCTTCCTGTCATAGTGAGAGGTCTGGCAACTCTTCTTCCAGCTGTGTAAACAGAAGTGATGTTACTGCATTCCAGCATGCTCTAGGATGTTCTAAAACACCATAGAGTATTGGTGGAATCCTAGAGTGTTCTGCGACACAGTGATATCACCTCTGGTAATGCAGGTGAAAGTGACATTGTATTGTTATGGGATATTATTTAATACACGCACACATTTTCTGCCTGCCACCCTACTGAGGCCAAAAACATGAGGGTGCTCACCAAAACAAACAATTTAGCGTCCCTAAAGAGACCCTTCCTTCTCAAACGCGGGATTGCTTGGAATGTGGGACTGGCAGGGAAAACTAGGGGCAAGGCTGAGATCAGTTTTCTGAGCTTTCACAGTGCCATGTATGACTGTACTCATTCATCCATGCCAATGTTTCTTCTAATGTTTATTGTTTGTTGTCAATAATCCTGATATGCCAATTCTGATGTTTATTGTTAACATCATCGTGATGTAACTTGCTATTGTAGCTGATCTAATATTGTAACTGCTAAGTACATTTCTGGTTAATTTCATCACTTTCGTTTTCTCCCCTCTCCCGGCTGCAGACGATCTTCTCCTTTGATGTTCCTGGAAATGACCTTGCATGTCTGAAATGTTACAGTTCCCTATATCTTGTCTAACGAATGTATAAACTCCAGAAAGGTTTCCCAGACTACTGCTGAACTTGTGGTTTAGGAGGGAGGGGGATGTTTGAGTATTTAGACCTCTACTTAAGCCTTATTCCTTGCAAAGAGAAGTTGTACTGCACAGATGCATTTTTGCTTCCATGTAAACCTGTGGACCTGTGCATGTGGGAAAAGGCTGATTTTCTGAATAAACGTCATTTAATCAAGGATCTGTGTCTTGCTGAAATGATCCAGGATTCTACCTGCCATATACTGTCATCCATAGCCTGACACACAGAAAGACACGCATTTTTCCCTAGCAAAAATTGAACGCATAAGAAACTAAAGAGAATGAGGGACAGCTCACCCATTACTTCTTTTAATCACAGTCTATAAGGTAGAATGTGTTCTGTTTCGTACGTTTATGTTATGGAAACAGCACTTCATTAACCAATGTTTTATGTGTACACCAAGCATTACAACATCTGCTCTTTATATGCCCGTCTTAACTGCTTTGGCCCATCTGACAACAGACCAGCTATTTTTATTCCAAACCCTCAATGCACTGCAATATCTGAAGGCCTGTTACCATCACTCCACTTTTCAGTGTTCGTTGTTGGTGTCAATCTTTCCTCTGTCTGAGTGTTTGCACAGACAACACTCCCTTGCACCTCTCTTAGTATTTTAAAGGAGAAAAGAAACCCTTTCTCCTTTAAAAGCTAAAAAGCAGAGCAAGGGATTCAGTTCCGACCAGCAAAAAATGAGTGGAAGGGTTTCCATGTAGCCTTTTATTGCATAGCTCCAATGCAAACTGAGGCTGCATAAACTTGTGATTTGTATTTTATGGACAGACCAAGACGCATGATCTTAATCTCCTCTGTCTGAGCCTTAAGAACTGGAGCAAACAGATGCAAGAGAGATCAGGGCTTCTATTCCTAATGGCCATACATAGCAGGGCACTTTGCCAAGTTCAGGTCCATAGGTGACTCTTCTCTACAATTCATAAAGGAGCTCTGTCCTGCTTTGCATCTCATCACTCTCCTTGCTTTCCTGTTTTCTGTACCTAAGCAAGCAAACAGTACAGTCGTCACTGGTTTCGCTTACTGGGTTGTAGCATAATCCGCCAATGGAAAACCAGTGGTACAGAAGACAGAACTTAATTCGGTTCAGCTTTGCACAACAAATTACCCCATCAAAAATCTCTTTTACTTACCACTCATAGAACAGAAGCCCTTTCCCCTCTTTGGGCCAAGCTACACATGACGAATGACACTTGAACGGCAAGTGGATTGAGTGGAGGGCAAGTGAACAGGGAGAAATACACTTGCTGTTCAAGTGTCATTTGTCATGTGTAGCTTGGCCCTTTGTCTCTAGGTACCACAGGGCTCAACATTCTTTCAGCATTAATTTAGTCTCATTTCTAATTTGAGAGGTATTGGCCTGTGTAGAATCCCATCCTGACGTTTCCAATGTTTTTGTTATTAAGGGAGGAGCATCCCACACTTCCAAAAAATGTCATTGCATACTTTCCCCAGGGTTATTAGCTCCCCCATAAAGCAGCAGGGAACGGGGGGATGTCACCGGTGATGTGCTGATGTCACTTCTGTACATGACATCATCACTCTGCCAACTCTACCAGAACTGGTCTGATATTTGGGCAAAAACTCTATGGATTTTGCCCAAATACCAGGGCTTCTCCCAGCAACATGATAACATCACTTCCAGGCATACAGGAAGTGATTTATGCATGTTGCCAATGGCATCATTATGTTGCTGTTGAGTTCCTTGGCAGCCAATAAGTTCTCCGTTTCCAATGCCACCTGCTCCGTTCCTAATACCTGCTGGGTTAAGGCAGTGGGTGGGCAAAGACACTTACTCTGCTTCTGATCCCAGCCGGGAGAAGGGGGGTGGGTATTGTCACCTGCTCTGCTCCTGATCCCAGCTGGGTTAAGTTGGATGGTGGGCATGGCTACCTGCTCTGCTTCTGATCCCAGGTGTGTGAAAGGGGGAGGGCATTGCCAAGTGCTCCACTCCTAATACCAGCTGGGTTAAGTTGGGGGTGGCATTGCCACCTGCTCTGCTCCTAATAACAGCTCTGTTAAGGTATGACGGGAAATTCCACATGCTCCACTCCTAATACCAGCTTTGTTAAGTGGGAGGCATTGCTACCTGCTCTGCTCCTTATACCAGCAGGGTTAAGGTGGAGGGTGGCTACTGCCACCTGCTCTGCCACTAATACCAGCTGGGTTAAGGCATTGACATGTTCATGTTTAATACCATGAATCTCTCTTGTCACTGCAGAATGAATGTGAAAAATCGATGATTTCACTGAGTGCAGCAGCTGCCCAAAGGATCAGCCACAAACGTTTTCCAACAATTGATGAACACTGGTAGAGTGAATGTTTGCTGTGAATTATTTTTTTGGAGAATCTGTGAGGTCACTTAATCATATGACAGTATGTGCTAAAACAATCTGGGTTCTATTGGCATACATAATTCGCTGAGCATTTCCGGTTATGAAAAAAATAATGGGGGATATTTTAAACTAAGCAGACAAAACTAAACCACAGCAAACTGCCTAAAAATCATGCTCCTAACATGTGTTTCGTTTTAGGCTCCTCAGTGTCCACCTATCATTACTCCTGGTTTATTAATTTCTAGAATGCACCACAAGAAGAGATGATAAAACTTTGCGGTCTACCTAAAACATCAGTTCTCAGAATTTAATCTGTGTGTCAGTTTTACACGCTTTTTCAAACAAGTGGATCTACATTCCCCAGGAAGTTGAAAGCCATCGCCAAGCAGATAGGCAGCGTTTCAATGATGACTCACAGCCTTGACCTTGCTTTGTTTCCTTGGATCAAGTTTGGAAGGATGATACTAATAGCATCGACATCTTCAAACCTAACCATCCCCCAGAGAACACTTGAAGAATCTTGAGATGATCTCAGAGCATCCAGCATTGGGGTTTGCTCACAGAATGTCTCCAAGTCCTGAATACAATGTGTCAAATATAAACGGTCAGAAGAGTGAGCACGGCTTTCACAAACATCTGATTTCCTAAGCTGTTGTTTTTTTTTTAATTACCTTGACCTGATTAACAGCATTGGACCTTTCTATAGTCTAAGACCAGCTCCTGATGAGTTGCAAAATGTTTCTTGGAAAACTCGGGGAAAAAATTGCTCCGAATATTTTCCAGAATGCCGTCACGGCTGCCAAATATTTAGACATCCAATGAAATTTAATTTTCCCAGGCAGTCTTGACAACTGATATTTGACAGTGTTTAATAGCTAGTAGCAAACTGGAGATTGAAGTGGACTTAAAAATAAATGATGCATAAAAGCAGAGAATCGTGTGAAAAGTAAACCACGCAAGAGCGCTGGTGCAATGATTTGTTTGTTTAGTTTTACATTTATAACCTTTATAAACCTTTGTCTTTGGACCTTTAAACCAACTCCTCCTAACCATACCATAACCTCTCTCTGGGCACAACTAACATTCCTTTGGTTTCTATTCACACAGAGCTTCACATGTTCTCTACTTTACTCAAGCTTATTCTTATTATAACAAATTAAATTTTTGGTCCTCTTTTCTCTGTTTTCATTTCCAGATAATAACAACAGGGCAAAATTGATACATACTGGTTTCTGGATGTGTGACTTTGCTTTTTGAAAAAGTGTATTATTGATCACTCTGAAAGGCCCTTGGGCCAAAATGCGTAGGGTCTTGTATTGGTCATTTGACATGTTTATCAGCTGTATTTGGAGAATGTTATAGCTTACTTAAAGTTTCATATGTAGCCTGACATTCAGGACATTTGTTTTTAATTTTTTAAAATTTGTTACTGTGTATACTGTACAATAACTATTTATGAAAATATTGTATGGTTTTAGCTTGACCCTTGTGGTACCTACCAAAGTAGAAGAGCAGGTTTCAGATCCAGTATTACTTACAGACCAACAAGATTTCCAAGGTATGAGTTGTGAGAGTAAAAGCTTTGACTCTCAAAAGTCCATAACCCTGGAAATCTAGTTGGTCTTTAAGGTATTCATTGCATCTCTGACTCCCTTAAAAGGTTTTTGACTGCCACCAAAGCCTTCTACCTTAGACCTTCACTGTTTAAATGGTAATATAGGATGGCTTGTGATAGATGGTAGTTGGACAGAACAGTCATTTCATGAGAGTGGATGTAAGGTAAAATAGGGATCTTTTTTTCCTTAAACAAAAGTATAATCTTACTATATAACTGACTAAGCGTGTTTCAGACAACTCACTTTATACCCTGGTGCACCACCAGAGGGTGCTGGCATGGAGGGAAGCCTAGGCAAAGCACCATGTCCCTTCAGAAAATGTGCCATGGTGGGAAGCCCAGGCCAGGAGCACGATGGGAACAGGTGGCAATGCCCGCTCCAACCTTCATCCAGCTGGTATTAGGAGCGGAGCAGGTGGCAATGCCCTCTCCCTGCCTTAACCCAGCTGGTATTAGGAGTGGAGAAGATGGCAATGCCTAACCCCCCCACCTTAACCCAGCTGGTAATAGGAGTGGAGAAGATAGCAATGCCCACCCACCCATCTTAAACCAGTTGGTAGTAGGAGCTGAGAAAGTGGCAATGCCGACCCCCACCTTAAACCAGCTGGTAACATGAGCAGAGCAGATGGCAATACCCACCCACTGTCTTAACCCAGCTAGTATTAGGAGTGGAGCAGGTGGCAATGCCCACCCCCACCTTAACCTAGCTGAGATCAGGACCAGAGCTGGTGACAATACCACCCCCTTCATCTAGCTGGGGAGCAGATCAGATGGCAATGCCCGCCCCCCCTTCACCTTGCTGGGATCAGAAGTAGAACAGGTGGCAATGCCCACCCCTGCCTTAACCCAGCTAGTATTAGGAGCGGAGCAGGAGGCAATGCCCTTGCCCTGCCTTAACCCAGCTGGTATTAGGAGCAGAGCAGGTGGAATTTCCACTCCCACCTTAACACAGCTGTTATTAGGAGCAGAGCAGGTGGCAGTGCCCATCCCCCACATTAACCCAGCTGGTATTAGGAGCGGAGTAGGAGGCAATGCCCTCCCCTGCCTTAACCCAGCTGATATTAATGGCAGAGATGGTGGCAATGCCCACCCCCTGCCATCACCCATTTGGGATCAGGAGTGGAGTTGGTAGCAATGTCCGCCGCACACCTTCACCTGGCTGGGATCAGGCGCAGAGCAGGAGGCAATGCCAGCCGGGATAAGGAGCAGTACAAACAAACAAAGAGGCACCCTCACAGGAAAACAGACAACACAAATGGTAGAGAACTACACGTGCGGGAATGAAAAAAATAAACCAAGTAAACACAGTGAAGAACTCTAGAAAGCACAGTAGCAACGTTATTAACACAAATCAACAAAGCTATTGTTGAAAAACATTCAACCAATGAACATAATAAGGAGGCAATAAACACTGTAAATACAGCCTCAGACTGCCAAAAGTCAATGAGTAAGTGTCCCGTTGATTTGTGTTAATAACATTGCTACTGTGCTTTCTCTGGATAAGGAGCAGAGCAGGCAGCAATGTCCACCCTGTCTTCACCCTGCCAGAGTCAGGAGCCAAGCATGCAACTATGCCTGACCCCCTCCAACCTGCCGAAATCAGGAGCAGAGCAAGTGGCAAGGTCTGCACCCCCGTCACCCAGCTGTGATCAGGAGCAGAGCAGGTAGTAAAGCCCTCCACCCACCTTCAACTATCAGGATCATGTGTGGAGCAGGAGGCAATGCCTATTCCTCCCTTCACCCAGTGTGGAGCAGGTGGCAATGTCCTCCCCCCTTTACCAAGGTGGGATCAGACTCGGAGCTGGTGGCAATGCCTGCCCCCTTCACCCAGCTGTAGTCAGGCACAGAACAGGAGGCAATGCCCCCCCTTTACCCAGCATGTATCAGGCATGGAGCAGGTAGCAAAGCCCACCACCCTTTCACGTGGCTGACATCAGGCAGATCAGGCATGGAGCTGATGACAATGCCCACCCCCCTCCTTCACCAGCTAGAATCAGTGATGGAGGAGGAGAAAATGCCTGCCTGCCCACCCTCCCCTTTCTAGAGCCCGTGTTGCTAGGTTACTTATAACAACATAAATAGATGGTTGCAGAGTTTCAATAAAGGTATTAGTTTCAGAACAGTTCTTAAGTTCAGTGTTTTCAAAAATAGTTATATCTACTTAAAGGTATGTTTATAGACTCAGGGCCAAGCTACACATGATGAATGACACTTGAACGGCAAGTGGATTGAGTGGAGGGCAAGTGAAAAGGGAGAAATACACTTGCTGTTCAAGTGTCATTCGTCATGTGTAGCTTGGCCCTGAGTCACACAAACTAATTTTTCACGAAGATCTTCACTAGCAGATCTCTCTTCTCATCCGCACAGATATAAATTCACTCAGGTTTTTCCAGAGTTTGCCTGACCTAGATAGAATAATCACTCTCTCAGGGCCAAGCTACACATGATGAAAGACACTTGCCTGGCAAGTGGATTGAGTGGAGGGCAAGTGAACAGGGAGAAATACACTTGCCATTCAAGTGTCATTTGTCACTTGTAGCTTGGCCCTCAGATATACACAGACTGCCCCAGGCGTGCCCCAGGCATTGCCTGACTTCACCAGAATCCTTGACTGAAAACCTGCCCTCAGCTCTCTGACTAAAAACTGTACTTCACTCCACCCCCTCAGTTACAGCTCCTGTCCAATCAGATTTTACTCCACCCACCCATCCAGCCAGCCCCCTTCCTTTTTTCCTCCGAGGCCTGCTTTTAAATTCACAATAAAAAATGTGAAAGCCTCACTTTAGCAAGCAGAAATAAAATTCAAATTAAATGCATTATATGCAATACATTATAGTTGTCAATCCCATTAACCTAATGGACTTTACTCTGCTTCATGCCACTAGTGCTGTCCACCCTGGAAGAACTCAGGGCCAAGCTACAAGTGACGAATGACACTTGGACGGCAAGTGGATTGAGTGGAGGGCAAGTGAACAGGGAGAAATACACTTGCCATTCAAGTGTCATTCATCACTTGTAGCTTGGCCCTCAGTGTTGGGTATAGTTCAACAAATGTTCATATAGTTTCACAGGTCTGTCTCTGTTTTAATGGGATTTGGTAGACAAAAACCTAGTCACATCCTCAGCTCAGTATCAGCTTTTTTGTTCTGGATCCAGAGGAGTTAGCCGTGTTAGTCTGTAGTAGCAAAATCAAAAAGAGTCCAGTAGCACCTTTAAAACTAACCAATTTTATTGTAGCATAAGCTTTCGAGAATCAAGTTCTCTTCGTCAGATCCTCGTCAGATGCCCAGTTTGGATCAGGCATCTGACGAAGAGAACTTGATTCTCGAAAGCTTATGCTACAATAAAATTGGTTAGTCTTAAAGGTGCTACTGGACTCTTTTTGATTTTGTTCTGGATGACTCTGGTCAGGCCTGATTCAGATATAAACATCTAGTTAGCTTTTCTATATCAAATCATTTAACTCCTGGAATGAGGTACATCACAAAAAACGTTTTAGGTTTGTTACTGTGTGTAGTACAGAAGTAAAATAATTATAGAGTCTCTGCTTCCATTCTAAGCCTTTATTAATAAACCATGATTATTTGGCATTTTTAAAATTGGCTCAATCAATAGAAAATCATACCATCTATTATAACTATATGGATCATTAAAGGAAAGCAATTATGAGAGTCCAAAAATGTATCGTAACCAAAGATGAGCAGGTCACAGGCAAGGAGCCCCTTCTAGGAAAAAGCTCCCAATCAATTCAGCTTCTCATATTTATAGGGTTTCAGAACCATCTCCTTAAAATAACCCACTGTCCCACTTCAAAGGGCACACATTCTTGAATAACTAATTATCTTATAACTTTAAACACCAGACAAGGTTATCTATTTTTGAAACATCTATATTTGAAAATGGATGTTTCTTGCTATCTCTTATCTTAACAAAGTCTATGTAAAATTATTAGGGCTGAATGTACATAACTTCACTTGTGTCTGGGACTCCTTTCAGGGCCGTCTGATAGTTAGCCACATGCAGGGCTTCAGCTGTGGTGTTGCTTATAAATCTGCTGTGCAGTTTTGGAGAAATCAATTCGAAGAGATGAATATTTGAACATACATCCTTTTTTCCTGTTTGGACTTTGGCCGTTTCCACACACTGTTAAAGAGACGGCCCACTCACTGAACTCTGGCTTTTTTTTCACTCACTCCTTACGTCTCCTATTTCAAAGTGGAAGCAGGAAGTGTGGCTTCCATTTTTTCAGCATCTTTTAGCCAGTACAGGAAAGTGTGGGAAATTCCATTCTCAGAAATTCTCTCTACTCTAAAATAATTAACTTGGTTCGAGATCCCCAAGAAAATTAAAATGTGGTACGTGTGGGCCTAGATATTCTGATTATTGTACAGAATTTAGAACATTTCTCCTTCAAGCAACACAACAGGAAGTGGGCTCCAGTACAATTACATTTTTCTTGCACAGCTAGAAGACTCGAATATTCAGAGATGTGCCCCAACGTACCCAGGTTGCTCTTAAAGTCTGAAAGGAGAACATTTTTACATAAGAGCATAGAAATGAAGGACAAGATCTTTACTGCAGAACAGAAAGAGTCCTCCAACACAAAACAAAGAAATGCACATCTAGATGGAATGTTGGACTGCGTAGGAATTCCACTTTGCCTTTATGTACTTGAATTAGCCAGGAAAGCTAATTCTAGCTGCAGCTAGGAAGGTTGCAACATCATAATTGAATAGATAGAATTTTTATACACAGTGCAAAAGGACATGGACCTTCATAGGGGAACTTTATCTTCTGCCACTTTGTCTGTGTTCGCTTACCGACATTTGATGGTGAATCAACTGCAAGTCAGTAATTTAATCTGCCTCTCTACATTTTTGATAGGCAGGATTAATAGAGATCTACAAACAGCATGCCACAATTATTGAACATTCTCTCCCCACAATGAAATTTCAATATTATTGATTATGATAACAAGTGAAAAGGCATGTGTATAAACAATATTTTTTATTTAAAAAGAAAAGAGAAGAAAGAAACACAGAGGCTTCTGTGAGCCTTCTGTTAGTACGATAACCTATTCTGAACAAACACAAGACCGTCAAATGGGTTTCTCAGAAATATCGAGTACATAAAAGCCTCCCACATGCTTTTAAAGCTGTAGTCATTCCAAGTATTTTCAGGAAAGCCATTTAACTTCCCATGGCAATGGGCTATAGAGCTGAGGGTTCTTTTGCAGTGGGCAGGGTCCAATGCCGTTTGCAGTCTCATCAATATTATGGACTCTCCCAGATCACAGAAGCTCCTGTTAAGCAACAACACATCTTATCTCACAATTTCATGTTGGTCTGCTGTAGAAGAGCAAGATTTGAGTCCAGTAGCACCTTAAAGACCCACAAGATTTCCAGGGTAGAAGATTTTGAGAGTCAAAGCTCCATAGTATCTGACAAAGGGAGCTTCGACTCTCAAAACCTCCTACCCTGAAAAATGTATGGGTCTTTAAGGTGTTACTGAACTAAAATTGTGACTTTCCTTCACAGTTGTAGTGGACTACAGCACTTGCCAAAGACTTCAACTTCTGCTAAGTGAACTCAACATCCATTTCCAGCTATCCTTACATTTAAAGGAATTTCACTCTATTCCATTCATATACCCTTTCTTTCACATTACATAAAGGCTTTGTGTTCAGTTGATATATATAGGTGAACCAGGGGTCATTTCGTAGAAAAAGAGCTGGAGGAACTCATTAGCACGACTCATTAGCATAACTCATTAGCATATGCCACACCCCTTGAAATTGCTGGAAATGTGTCATTAACTGATTTGTATATGCCACACACCCCTGATATCACCTATCCTGGCTGTTTTGGACCCAATCCTGGCCATTTAGAGCCAAAATTGGGCCCAAAATGGTAAAAGGGGGTTGAAAATGGCCAAAAAGGGGCCCAAAATGATCAGGATCAGGCCGCTGCTGAGTGGGAGAGTGATCCACCACCCATCAGAGGCCCGATCTGGGCCGTTTCAGCCCCAATCCAGGCCAAAAAGGACCCCAAATGGCTGAGAGTCAGGTGGGCGGGGCCACCTGACATGTGGCCTCTTTGGGGAACTACCGGAACTGCATTCCTGCGCGTTCCCCCTTGAAATGAGCCCTGCTCTTCTCCTTCAGAGCATGGTATATAGATAGGCTGTAATGGTAGCGTTAAGGTACCCCCCCCCCATATTCAAAATGAGCCCTGTGGTGAACCAAGTGAGGGGCATGTCCCTAACCAAGGGACATGCCTGGTACTTTTCTATCTGCCTCTTTCTTTAAGAAGCTTAGGATAGTGTGCATGGTTCTCTCACCAACAACAACTCTCTGAGGGCCAAGCTACACATGACGAATGACACTTGAACAGCAAGTGTATTTCTTCTTGTCCCCACCACTCTTCACTTTTTGAAAGGCTCAAGAACTGAATGACTTGTGATCTGCCAACCTAAACAAAGTTGATCGGTGAGCTTGACAAGGTAGGAAGCAAAAACAGGTAGACAGGAATGGCAGTTAGTAAGTCACATGCGTAGACTTGCCATATTATGTCCCACTTTCCCCTTCCATCATTTTCTTCTCTCCAGTCCTTCTATTTGTCAGTCTCTAGATGATCTACAAATAAGTCCTTCATCTGCATCTTGTCCTGCCTTTCCCTTACACCTCAAATGCAAATGGAAACCACGTTATTATGACCCCCTTTCTTTTTTAGTTAGATTTTGCCTTTAACCCTTTTCTTTTTGCCCCCTCTGAGTAGATTGTTGCCACCAGGAATTACATTCCAAATTAATTTAAATTTCCCTTTTAATAATGTGTCTGAGGTCCAGTTCCTTTGTGGGTCTATGTGGCCCTGAGGGTAAGAATGGGATATAAGAATAACATATACTCTGGGATGAACAACAACAAAAAAACCTTTTATTTTTACAAGGAGTGGATTGGTTTCATACTATCACTTAAGCTTGATGGTTTCAAAGATAGTTCTCAGTTCTTAAAGTTTCTTTATATAGGCAACCACACAGATCTGCGCATGCACAGTTTGCCTAGTTCATATAGAATGAAAGTTCTCTCTCAGGGCCAAGCTACACATGACGAATGACACTTGAACAGCAAGTGGATTTAGTGGAGGGCAAGTGAACAGGGAGAAATACACTTGCTGTTCAAGTGTCATTCGTCATGTGTAGCTTGGCCCACAGACACACTAAGCTCAGACTTCCACACAGGTTGCCTAAATGAACTAGAATGCGAATTCCCTCAGGCTTCCACCCAGGTTGCCTGTTCTGCCCAGACTGAATGTTCTCTCTCAGAAATGCATAGAGACCCTCAGGCTGCACACAGCGTGCCTGTTTTGCCCAGACTGAGGGCCAAGCTACACATGACGAATGACACTTGAACAGCAAGTGTATTTCTCCCTGTTCACTTGCCCTCCACTCAATCCACTTGCCATTCAAGTGTCATTCGTCATGTGTAGCTTGGCCCTCAATCTTTTCTCTCCACTCAGTAACTAAAAACTGCAGTTCACTTGGACCACAATCTCAGGGCCAAGCTACACATGAAAATTACACTTGAATGGCAAGTGTATTTCTCCCTGTTCACTTGCCCTCCACTCAATCCACTTGCCAGGCAAGTGTCTTTCGTCATGTGTAGCTTGGCCCTGAGTCATCAACCAATCATCTCACTCACTCATCCCTCTCTTTCACCCTTTCATATAAATCTCTATTTTTATACCTATACTGTGGTCTTTCAGTTACTCTGTGCCCTAAAGAGAGACAGCACCAGGGCCACCAGCCATGTGACCATTTTCAAGAGGTGCTGGAACTCTGTTCCACCATGTTCCAGCTGAAAAAAGCCCTGGTGACCACTCTGTACAGAAGATTGAAGCAATGCAGGAAAAGAGTAATGGTTTAAAATTTAGAATGAGAGAGAAGGATATGAATAGTTATGATAAGATAGGCATTTCCTGAAGAACCTGAGAAGGCGGCACAAACCTTGAAACTTCAGGTCAGACGTCAAACCCAGTAACATTCAGCGCCTAAGCATAGGAAAAGCTGTATGGGAAATGTGATTAGTTGAGCAGGGAATGTTGACAGGATGGATGATGGAAGCAGGAGGCTGAAAAGCAGGAACTGGGGAAATAGTGGGAGGAGCAAATGAGCCATAAAATGTAGAGGTCACAGAGCAAATGTGACTGAAGAAAACTCTTACTTACATGGGCTCAAACAAGGGCAAATGCTACTAAGAAATAGTAATCATCAACATATAGGGTTGCCTGCTAGAGGCTAGCACTCAGGCGGAGATGGAGGATGGGAGGCAGGGAAATGAAGGTGCCTTCAATCTTGACAGCATGATATAATTTCCATGTTGAACATGGAAGTGATGTCATACCACTCTAGGATTCAGCAGAAACTCTAGGGTTTTACCACGGAGTTTCTGCTGAGTCCTAGAATGGTGTGACTTTACTTTGGGATTTCTCCCAGAAATGACATACTCTCAGGGCCAAGCTACACATGACGAATGACACTTGAATGGCAAGTGTATTTCTCCCTGTTCACTTGCCCTCCACTCAATCCACTTGCCATTCAAGTGTCATTCGTCATGTGTAGCTTGGCCCTCAGTGTGATAGCAATATTTTCCTTATTTTTCTTCTGAGCTGTCCTACTGAGTAGTGGCAAAGGTTATGGGGCTGCCAATGAAAGGTCTCCTCCTATACTTATAGCAAGAGACTTGGTAACCCTACAACATTAATCCATGGGTATTCTTTGGTCACTCTGTAATGGTGATTGTTCAACAGATGTACAGAGGGACATGGAAAAACAAATCCCAGAGAGATATCATCCTCAATTCTTCGTTTGTTGTGTGATCAGTCTTTGCATTGTCCACAATGAATTTGCAGCATAGTATTGCCGCCAACTAATAAAAAAAATAAAGAGGGTGGTATCTCTGGCTTGTTTTTTTAAAAAACTTTAGAGCATGACATCTGTTCTGCTGAAGGATCTGGGACTCACACCACTGTTCATTTTCTGCGCAATCTTTTCGGAACAATATGAAGCATCATTATCGCATTCCAGGTCCCTGGCATTATTGTCTCACGTTGCTTTATTGCCATAATAAACTTGTGAATCATAGTAACTAACTTAGCAGGGGGTCCTGGAGTGAATTCATTTTCATAACCTCTTTTGTTATCATAAATACGACGGAGAAAGTCGTGGAGTCAGCAGTTCTACACTGCTTACTAATAAGGCACCGTCGAGGGATGCGTGGTAAACCCTCAACAGCTGTAATATGGTGAAACATTCTCCTCATAATTACTATTATGGAAACTCTTAATAATTATTGGGCCTCGGTGTCTGTAGGTCAGTTGCTTGAGAGCAGATTGGACCATGTCAGGAAGAATCATTTCCTCAGCAGGCCACCCTGTTATCAGCATGCTATAGCTTGAATAGGATAAAAAATTCAACAAATGCATGAAAAGGGCAAATCTGTAGGAGGTGGCGCACTCTGCAAGGGGGGAGGGCATGAAGCAAAAACAATGAAGAGGGCATCACATTTCATTGGAACAGACTGCTGAAGGGCAAAAGGAGAAGCCCATGGAAACAGATGGCCCAGGGAGGATGGCTGAAAGTTGCTGACATGATTTGCCCAATGTGCCCTTTTACCAGCAGGAAGCATCATTGGAAAGGAGATGACGTAGGTTATTGCTGACATTTGCAAGCTGGGAAGGGCCTTGCAAACTTCTACAAGTCTTCTTGGCACCCTTAGGTCAGCTCCTAAGACGATAGGAAGCTTAATAAAATCTCATTCCGATCTGTGGAGTGAACAGTCATGTTCTTTTGAATAGAAGAAATACATTGAGTTGCATACCTTGTAATACCTTATTTTCCATCTCTCCTTCTGTATTTCTATAAGAATTTGTCATGTGAATCACGACCGTTATAGATATCTGTGCTTCTGACTTGAGCACTGGAAAAGGCATGAGCCAGCCTACCATTGCCTGGCACAGCGACCGATGGCAGATGGCGGACTCATGGACTTGTGCTGTCAGGAAGGGGTAATAATAATAACAACAACAATAACAACATTCACTTTATATACTGCCCCTCAGGATGACTTAACACCCACTCAGAGTGGTTTACAAAGTATGTTATTATTATGCTCACAACAAAACACCCTGTGAAGTGGGCGGGGCTGAGAGAGCTAGAAGCTGTGACTGACCCCAGGTCACCCAGCTGGCTTCAAGTGGAGGAGTGGGGAATCAAACCCGGTTCTCCAGATTAGAGTCCCATGCTCTTAACCACTACACCAAACTGGTGCAATTGGAATCCCCTGTGTGAAGACACAACTTGCAGCATGACTAGAAGTGATACCATCTTGCTGGGCAATGCTCTAACATCTCTGTCTTTTGGTGCTACACCTCTGAAGATGCCAGCCACAGCTGCTGGCGAAACGTCAGGAACTACAATGCCAAGACCACGGCAATACAGCCCGGAAAACCCCCAACAACCATCGTTCTCCGGCCGTGAAAGCCTTCGACAATACATCCTCTTCAAACACTGGTTTATTCATAGAGTATTGGGCCAATGCTATAGTGTCACCCAATGTGATGATGTCACTTCCGGGTCACGCTGGAAGTGGCATCATCATGCTGGGGTCATTGAACGAGCCCATTTTGCCTGTCATTTCCCTCCCATCACACAGCTGAGAAGTGGAGGGCAGCACCACCAGCCAGAATATGGCAACCGTATACGCACCTGAGAGTCACCGTCTTCCATAGTGAAACCAGACCCACAACTAGTTGGCAGCACTAATTCCAGGTATGCACATCAGAGCCAGGCAGCATCAGTTTGATCACAGATGCAACCTGTTATATGTTTCTGGAGTTGGAAACCTCGGCCTATGGCTGTAAAGGAAAAAAAAATCTCCCCCTTTTCTTTGGAAACTAAAACCTTGAAGCAAAAAGACAATTCCACCTTCCCTCTGTGGCACTGGAGGCACCGCCAAAGAACCGAGGACACATTGCCTTTGCGTTCTGATAGCAATCTTTGCCGTCTGCAAGTTTTCAGCCACTTCCCAATATTTTGATTGGGTTCCGATCTATGGCAGCCATTTGTGCTGCCACCCACTACTCAATCTCAGGATTTTAAAATTGGCTACAGGCTCAGAAGTACTGGGAACCCACACTCCATCAGAACTCACTGTGATAGAAGAGAAACACCACTGCATAATGGTCTCAATTCACATAATGCATAGTTATAGAGATATAGTAATAGAGAGCAGGAGAGGTGGGGAATGTACTGTACTGTTAAAGCCTCTGTCCAATAGCTTCACTTCAAGAAGCAGTTATGCGCTCTGATTGGATTTAAAAGTATTAGTCACAAAATCTGAACCTATTTTTTGCAGAGAGTCTGGGAGCAAAAATCTCTGTTGGTCTCCTGACTTGATTACCCTCCCAAGGTAGGGTTGCCTGGAGATTTAGAGATGGAGCCAGGGGAGGCGGCTCAATAGTGAAGCTATGCAAGGCTGCCATTTTCTCCAGAAGAATTGAACTTTCTAGTCTGGAGAGCAGTTGTAATTCCAGGAGAACTCCAGGCCCCACTTGGAAGTTGGGAATCTTCACGAGCTCTCTCTGTCTCTCTGCTCTTTATGTACTACCTCCATACATTAGCTACATCTAATGAGTCTTGCCTGCAATAACTTCTGAAAATCTGGACATTATATGTATCAATGAAGTTTCACCTACACCAGCATTCAGAGCAAATGTTGAAATACTGTACTGTTACATATATTGTCAAAGGCTTTCACAGCTGGAGAACGTTAGTTGTTGTGGATTTTCTGGGCTACATGGCCATGGTCTTGGCATTGTAGTTCCTGATGTTTCGCCAGCAGCTGTGGCTGGCATCTTCAGAGGTGTAGCATCGAAAGACAGAGATCTCCCAGTGTCAATGTGTGGAGATGTTAGCAGGTAATTTATATCTACTCAGGAAGGTGGGTTTGGGCTGAGTCATCCTGTAAGAGTTTTTCAGGGTGTGGAATGCTAATGGGGGGGGGGGAGCTTCACTGTATCCTAAGGAGGGAAATCCACAACAACAAACTGTACTTTTACCTTTTCTTTGCAAGTCAGTAATACATTACTCCCTGAGGTTTCTTCTTTTAGATTCTTTTTTTTTTTTTAGAAAGATTTTTATTGGGTTAGAATATTATTATTTTTACATTACATTCAATTTCCCCAAATTTTTCATTTCTAACCCCCTCCCTTTCCCCCCCTTTTGTTGACTTCCAACAGCTTTCCCCCCCTCTGTCCCTTTTCCCTTACTTCTATTAAATTCCTCTGTCTAAAACAGATATACATTCTCCATTATATTAAGCAGTACATCTTTAACTCCTTTACTTATTATACACCCAAACTGTACGTCTTTGGATAAACCATTTATCCCCTTTTCCCATTTTGAATATTTCTATATATCATAAACCTATATATCATAAACCATAAAAATTTCCCACCTTTAAATCAAACAAATCAAACAATTTGATTTGTTCTCTATATATTACTCATTTCATCTTTTTATGGTAATTCTATATATCTCATCACATAGTCAATCAATTTAACTCTTCTGTATATTCAGTTTGGTGCATATAAATCCTATCAAAGAAAGAAAATATTGTTAGTTACTCAATCCTCACGTTTAAACCTTATCATTAATTATTCTCTATCAATGTTCTGTCAATTAACCTATACATATCTATATATATATCAATCTATTAATCTAACTGCTTATAAATTCACTTTTCTCTTCCTCCCCCGGTAAAGTCACCCCTCTCTTTTATACTTATATTATACTTCAGTAGTTCTCAAACTGCCACAGTTTTCCTCCCACCTCCCATTTCTTCTCCAGATATTGTTTCAGCTTCTCCCAGTCCGTGTTAAACTGCCCTGAGTCCAGATCTCTCAGTTTTCTTGTCATCTTGTCCATTTCAGCCATATACAGCAATTTGTAGATCCA
Organism: Eublepharis macularius; assembly: GCF_028583425.1. NCBI lineage: Eukaryota > Metazoa > Chordata > Lepidosauria > Squamata > Eublepharidae > Eublepharis > Eublepharis macularius. The sequence goes on along the minus strand of NC_072792.1, from coordinate 17,250,416 downwards.
ATCTTCAATAGTTGGCACTTCTTGTACTTTCCATTTTTGCGCATACAAAAGTCTAGCTGCTGCTGTCATATAAAATATCAACGTCCTATGATGGGCTGGGATTCCCTCCATTCCCAAGTTTAGTAGCAGGAGTTCTGGGTTCTTATTTATTTGAAACTGTAAAATTTCACTCATTTCTCTTATTATTTCCCCCCAGTACTGCCTAGCTACCTCACACGCCCACCACATGTGGTAGAGGGAGCCCTCATGTTTCTTACATTTCCAACATTTATTAGAAGTATTCAAGTTCCCTAGCGCAATCTTCTTTGGTGTCATGTACCAACGATAAATCATTTTGTAAATGTTCTCTTTAATATTAGTACATGTCGTTATCTTCATTGTAGTTTTCCACAAGTATTCCCATGCCTCCATTGTTATTTCTTTATTGAAATTTATAGCCCATTTCACCATCTGTGATTTAACTGTCTCGTCCTCAGTATACCATTTCAACAGTACTTGGTATACCTTGGATATTCTTTTCTTGTCTTCTTTAAGAAGGGTCTGCTCTAGTTCCGAGTTCTCTGTTTGTATGCCCCCTTTTGCAGAGTCCGAATTGTATAAGTCTCTGATCTGCCTATACTGGAACCAATCATAGTTAGGTGATAGTTCCTCTTGCGTCTTTATTCTAAGTTTAGATACTTCAATTTTAGTTATTTCTTTGTACGTTAAACATTGTTGTTCATTATCAACAGCTCTCGGGTCTATCACCTCATATGGAACCACCCACAAGGGGGTTCCTTCTTGTAGGTAGATTCTATACTTCTTCCAGATTGTATATAAACTTCTCCTTACAAAATGATGCAGGAACATCGAGTTGACCTTCACTTTGTCATGCCATAGGTATGCGTGCCATCCAAAGATTTTTTTATATCCCTCTAGGGCTAATAGTTTCTTATTCTTTAATGTCATCCACTCTTTTAGCCAAACAAGGCAGATTGCATCATGATAAAGTCTCAGGTTGGGCAGTTGCATTCCGCCTCTTTCCTTTGCATCTTGTAAAACTTTTACTTTCACTCGAGGCTTCTTGCCTGCCCACACAAAATCTGATATTTTCCTCTGCCATTTTTCAAATTGTTTAGAGTCTCTGATGATTGGTATTGTCTGTAGCAAAAACATTACTCTTGGTAACACATTCATCTTAACTGCTGCAATCCTGCCCAACCATGACAAGTTCAATCTATTCCATTTGATCAAGTCTCTCTCTATCTGAGTCCATAATTTTTCATAATTATTCTTGAACAAATCTATATTTTTTGCAGTCAGCTCAACTCCCAAGTATTTCACCTTGCTAGTTACTTCACAATCCGTTGTTTCCATTAACAATTGTTGTTTCTGCTTAGTCATGTTTTTGCATAGTATCTTTGACTTCTTTTTGTTAATGAAGAAACCTGCCAAATCTCCAAACTCCTTAATCTTATCTATCACTTTTGGCATGTTCTCCAATGGGTCTTCTACAATTAACATTATGTCATCTGCAAATGCTCTAACCTTATATGAATAGTCCTTTATTTTTATTCCTCGTATTTCCTCGTCTTGTCGTATTTGTATCATCAGAATCTCCAATACTAAAATGAACAACAATGGAGATAACGGGCAACCTTGTCTTGTTCCTTTACTAATCGTCAATTTCTTGGTCAGTTCATCATTCACTACAATTGCTGCAGTCTGGTCTCTATAAATTTCCTTAATTGCTTTGACAAATCTTTCTCCCAGTTGTAGCTTTTCCATAGTGGCAAACATAAAGTCCCAGTTTAAATTGTCAAACGCTTTTTCAGCGTCTACAAAGAAGAAACCAACCTCTTTGTCACAACGCTTGTCATAATATTCAATAGCATTGATCACTGTCCTTAAATTATCTCTTATTTGTCTGTCTGGCAAAAAGCCTGCTTGTTCCTCCTCTATAACTTCCGAGAGCCACCCCTTCAATCTCTCCGCCAATATCTTCGCAAAAATTTTATAGTCATTGTTAAGTAGTGATATAGGTCTGTAATTTTTCACGTTGGTCAGGTCTTGGCCCTCTTTTGGGATCAATGATATATTCGCTTCACTCCAAGTATCTGGAATCCTTTGATCCCTGAAAACTCCATTCATCACCTCTTTTAGGAATGGTGCCAGTTCATTGGCCATTATCTTATAAAATTTAGCCGTAAGTCCATCTGGCCCTGGCGCCTTTCCTAGATTTGCGGATTGTATTGCCTTACTTATTTCCTCATCAGTTACTTCACTGTTCAACTTGTTTCTCCAAGCTTCCGAGATTTCTGGAAGTTTGGTTTTCTCCAGATATGATGCTATTGATTCTTTGTTTACTTCTTTTTTATTATACAGCTTAGCATAAAATTTATAAAAGGCTCTACTAATGGTAGTCTGCTCCAAGTACGTTTTATTTTCTTCACAGATTTTATTTATTATTTTCTTTTCCCTTTTCTTCTTCAATTGCCATGCCAAATATTTCCCAGGTTTATTAGCACCCTCAAAGGCTTTTTGATTCAATCTTTTAAGGTTCCACTCCAATTCTTTATTACTCATTGCTGTTAGCTGTTCTTGAAGAATTTTGATTTCCTGGTATATTTTCTTTTTTCCTGGTCTCTTTTTTAACTGTGCTTCTTTGGCTTTTATTTTCTCCTCAATCTCTTGTCTTTTCTCCTCTTTCTTTTTCCTTGCTCTACCATTTAAGTCCATTAGTATGCCCCTTACAACCGCCTTATACGCATCCCAAACTTTGTTGGTTGGTACTTCTTTATTCACGTTGTATTGTATGAAAAACTTTGTCTCTCTTCTCAATATTTCCATATTCTCTCTTTCCTGTAACAAGTCCTCATTTATTCTCCAGGCTTTCCTTTTTCTCCTTTTTCCAAATTTCCACATAATTGGGTTATGATCTGAGCCTACCATCGGCATTATTTCTACCTCCTTAGTCCATAACGCTAAATCTTTTGAGGCCCAGATCATGTCAATTCTTGATAATGTAAAATGCCTTGCAGAATAAAAAGTAAACTGTCTGGTTTTAGGATATTCTCTCCTCCATACATCTTCGAGAGTCTCTTGTTGAATCAACTCAAAAAAAAGCTTTGGCAATAGTCCTCTTTTCTTTTGTGCTGTTGTAGTCTTTTTGTCTAATTCCAAATCTGACACTCCATTGAAGTCTCCAGCAAGAATTATCTGGTCATATGCAAGATCGTCTAAATGCTTCCTTAAATCCTCAAAGAAGCTTTCCTTTGCACCGTTAGGTGCATAAAGTCCGACTACCAACACTCTCTTTAAATTCCAATTACATTCCACTGCTACAAATCTAGCTTCCACATCTCTCATAACAAATTTTGGCTGCAGCTCCTCTTTTATGTACAACACCACTCCTCTTTTTTTCTTGTTGGAGGCCGCTACAAATTCTTTGCCCAATTTTCCAGATTTTAAATATTTTACATCCTGTTTTCTAATATGGGTCTCCTGCAAACAAACAATATCACATTTTTGTTTTAGTAGCCAATGAAAAATATTTTTCCTCTTATTCGGTGAGTTTAGTCCATTTACATTCCAAGATAATAGTTTACACTCCATATTCATAATTTTGTTGGTAAGTCTTTTTCATTGTCCTTAATAAATCGCTCCATCTCCCGCTCAGATCTGATGCGTTTTTTTGCCCCTCCAAACTCAAAGGACACTCCTTCCGGTAGCTCCCATCTGTACCTGATATTCATGTCCTTCAAAGTCTGAATTAGCACTTTATATTTTTTCCGGTCCAATAACACTGATCTGGGCAGTTCCTTCATTATAATGATCGTCTTGCCATCAATCTCCAATGGATCTTGAAACTGTTTTGTCACAATCCTCTCTTTCATATTTCTAGTTGTAAATTGCACAATCACATCCCTTGGTAGTTTCCTCTGGGTTGCAATTCTCGAGTTCACACGGTACGCCACATCTAGGATAGCCACAACTTCCTCCTCCTCCTTCCCCAGGTATTCAGCCAACACCTCAGTCATCTGTTCTTGCGCTGACTTCCCTTCCACTTCTGGCAGACCACGAAAACGAAGCTGCTTCTCCATGTGTTTAGTTTCTGCAACTGATATCCTCCCCTTCACCAGTCTCATCTCCGTTTGTTGCGTGTCTATTAAATTCTCCATCGCGTCTTCTACTGTTTTAACTCTCTGCTGCGTTCCTTGTAATTCACTACTAATCGTTTCCATACCTTTTTTCACTTCTGACAGCTCCGACTTTACTGTCTGTGTAACCTCTTTAACCTCCTTAATAAGTCCAATTTCGTGTCCTTAAGTTCTTTAATCATGTCTACAAGTTTTTTGTCCAGATTTTTATCCAGATTTTCTATTGCCGATTGCCACTCTTTTTTCGACATCGTGGGGCTTGCTTTAGCTCGCTCCCACGAATCTGCTCTCTTCCTTAACTCCGTGGCGTATGATTAAACGTTTTTCTTTTTTTTTCAAATGTCCCGGTCTTTGCCAAAATTAAATTTTAAAGTGTCCAAAATGTCGGGCGTCTTTTCTCTATGGTTTCTCTATATTGTTGTAATCCAAAATGGCCTACTTCCTCTTCCGCTGAAGCCGCGACCCTTCCCCTTTCAAAAATGGCGATTCCCTACTTCCTGTCCTTCGGCAAAGGCCGCTTCTCTCCAGCCACTCTATTGTTGTTACGCACTTCCTGTCTCCCGTCTTCCCACAGCAGGTCTCGCGATGGTGTCTTTTTCCCACAGCTCCAAAACCACAGGTATTCAAAACAATAGTCCGATTTCTGTAATAACTTCTTTAAACTTAGTCTTTTTTAAAATACAACTCCTGCCGAGTCTTCACCTCCTTTTCACTAGTCTGTTGCAGTTTAAAAATCTACTTTCTTTCCTCTCCGTTTTAGTCAATCTGTCCCGTTTCAAAAGATAGCGATCTTTACCTTCTCTTCACCTTTCACGGGTTGTAATCGCTGTTTCGATCTTAAATCCTCCTCTCAGCTTCCTTCCCCAATCGAAGCTTGGGTATGTAGGTCTTATGCCAGCCGAATTGGCCCCAAAACTGCCGCAGAGATTATAGCCGACCCGTCGCAAGGTGGGACCTCAAGGATCGGGGGGAAGGCTCGTTGGGTAGAGCCCCCCCTCGTCCGAGATCTAACTCACCCTAGGGTCTTGAGCGTTCTTGCCTGCTCCCCGCCTGAGAGCAGTCGGCCGCGGGCTATTTTCACCCCTCCGGCCGGTTAAAACGGCAGTCCGGTCAGCTCCGCAAATGGAGCTGCGTTAGACCTCCATGAATCCCAAACCGGAAGTCCCTCTTCTTTTAGATTCTCACAGCAGAGACGGGCTCATGAAAAACAACATACATTTGTTAGTGAGGAGATACAGGGGTGGAACCAACTGGTTTCAGGACAAGGGAGCTCATTCAGTCTATAATTCTAATAGACTCTCTCTACACAAGATGTAGGGAGATGCAATGTTAGCCGGGGAGCTTTGTTTTAAAAGACAGAGCTGGCAGAGATTGCTCCTCAGAGGGTTTGCTAAGTTCATCTTTGCCTTCTGGGAGGCTCTGTCAATTTCACCTCTCCAGTTTAAAACTGTGTGGGATCACAACCAGAGGGCAACAAGGAATGGAAATGGGCTGGAGCTGCCTTCCAGAGCAGGGCTTGGACAGTATAATGGGCTGAAGTTTCCCTTCTGGCATTTTACAGCCCCTTCACACAACTTCAGTGTATAGCAAAGCCTTTCCCTGCCACCTTTTGTCCTTTTATGGTAGTTTATAATAATTCTGTGTATAGGAATACAAACTATTGTTATTTTTGAAACAATGGACCACTGATCGAAACATTGTCGGAACTCATTGGCTGCTCAGTTCTGTTCTGAAACAAAGAGTCTTTTATGTTTGCTTTGTGATATTATTTAAATTCATATCCTATTATTTTATACAGAATAGGTTTACTTATATCCTTTTCACCCAACTTTTTTGTGGATTTTTCTACATCCTCAGGAAAATATGAGGAATTTTGAATTTCTTGGGGCCACATGTCAATTTTGCACCCCAGATTTTTTAAATAGTTTTTTTTTATAGTACCTAAAATGCCATTGCCTAGCATAAGATTTGTTCCTCCTTCAGTCTTCAACTGCCAGTCCTTTTAGCTGTCAGGTTCTCTCTCTCTCTCTCTCTCTCTCTCTCTCTCTCTCTCTTTCTCTCTCTCACTCACTCACTCGTGTTGAATGTCTCTTCAGGGCTCAGACTTCCCTCCCTAGTCCTTAAATACTTTTAAATATTCTAAAGGATTTGCCTCATGATGGTGTAGTGGTTAAGAGTGGCAGGACTGTAATATGGAGAACTGGGTTTGATTCCCCACCCCTCCACTTGAAGCCAGCTGGGTGACCTTGGGTCAGTCACAGCTCTCTCAGAGCTCTCTTAGCCCCACCCATCTCACAGAGTGATTGTTGTGGGAATAACAATAACACACTTTGTAAACTGCTCTGAGTGGCTGTTGAGTTGTCCTAAAGAGTGGTCTATAAATTGAATGTTATTATTATTATTATATTGTGTTCAAAAATGTCTTCAGAAGTCCTTATGGCTTATCAATACCAGGTACTATATCTTCAGTCGGCTGAGATTCCCATTTTCTTACTGAGAGCCAAGCTACAAGTGACGCCTTACACAGGTTGGACACTTGTCAGCTTACCGCAAGTTTTGATGGGAAATGTAGGCGTCCTGGTTTTACAGTTTTGCTCTCCATTACAGCTGCAAGACCAGGATGCCTACATTTCCCATCAAAACTTGAAGGAAGCTGACAAGTGTCCAACCTGTGTAAGGCGTCACTTGTAGCTTGGCTCTGAGGTAATTTCCAGCAGTCAACTCACCCCTTTCCCTGCCACACCAGAAGTCAGTGCTTGCGGGACCAGCACCAGTTTCCCAACTCATGGTATGCTGGTGTCTACCTGAGAGCGGAGGGGATCGCAACTGGATTGTCCACATGCAATGATCCTGTTGTGCAATAGCTAACAATGACTGGACATGGCTCATGTGTCCTACAGCCAGTTCTTCCCAGCCCTTTTTAATGGCTGTCAGGGCTGCCTACAGCCAGTTTCCACTGCAATGCCATTGTGTCACTTCTGGCTCGCCCATGTTATCATTAGGCCAGCTGAAGCACAGAACCAGTGGAGGGCATGGTATGTAATTCACAGCTGTGACGCTCATTTGACGAGCTGGTAGCTGAGACTGGACATGATGATGGGAAACACTAAACTTGCCCAGCTCTCTCCTGAGCATCCCTCATGCAGCAGCAAACCTGTTCCTGTTTCCTCACTTGGACATTATATTGAAGTTGCAGAAATTGTTTTCTAGGTGGAATGTAACATCTGAAAACAATTGCTCAAATAGAACAACTTTAACGCCAGACACTACTTCTTGGGTCCTTAGTCCCCACAGCCTGGGATGAAAAACATCATTGCAAACCATGGGAGTGTCATGTCTGTGCCCCATCCATGCCATTATTTGATGCTGACCTGTTATTCTGAACCAGTATTAAATGCTGTACTTTGATGTCATATTGCCAATGCCATAACTGCTTTGCTTTCACAGGCTTACTGAAGCTGTAGGAGTCTTATCTAACGGCTTTGGGCACTCTCAGTGCCTCTGACCTTGTACACTGCTCGCTCCTATGAATTACTGTGTTTCAACTTTAATCTCCCGCTTTCTCAGTGTCTAGACTCAATAGTTAAAATATGTGAGAAGTTCTTAGGACGGGTTCGTGCCAAAAGTTATGTTGTTTACTGATGGGAAAGGAGTAATTGTGTTCTTTAAGAGGAATGGTTTTCCCACATGTTGCCATTCCTGTCAACCTGTTCTTACTGCTTAGTTGCTTACCTTGCTTCTGAGTAATGCTATGGACATATCTGTGGAAATGATCTGATTCCTGAATAAAACCTTTTAACCAAGAGCCTGGATTCTTGCTGCAATGATACAGGGGTCGATCTGCCATAGCCTGTCATCCATAGCCTGACAGGGAGCTGCCAAGGTTTTTTCAAAGAGAGATATTGAACACAACAAGGGAAAAACCCCAGACAGTAGGAACTGCAAACAACAAGTCCGGGAATACACAATAACCCAACGGTTCTTTTTTCCTTTTTTCTTATAAACACTGTATTAGTGCAAAAGTGCAAAAGTGCAAAGTGCAAATGAATAAATACAATTTACAATAAATACAATAAGATCTCCTGTTTCTTTTGTCCAAGTCGTTATGATATAATAATAATGTCCAAAGGGAATGCCGTGAAAACCCACAATGGGGACTCAGCAATATTGAGATCTTATTGTATTTATTGTAAATTGCATTTATTCATTTGCACTTTGCACTTTTGCACTTTTGCACTAATACAGTGTTTATAAGAAAAAAGGAAAAAAGAACCGTTGGGTTATTGTGTATTCCCGGACTTGTTGTTTGCAGTTGAAGGTTTTTTCAAAAGCTACAGTGTGAGATGGCAACTTGAGCATGCCAATAAAAGGAGAGTTCTGTGTGACTGCTGGCTGGGTTTCCTCAGCAATGATGAAGAAGCATTCTGCATACACTTACGGCACTCTTCAGTGTCCTACTGCTTCTGTTTCATTCTTTGCCACCCCTTCCTCCAGTATTTTCAAACCATCATGTGTGCTCATCTCTTTAATTTAATCCTCACAATAGCCCTGTGAGGAAGTTCAGACTGAGAAAAAATGTCTTGCTCAAGCTCATACAGTCTGCTTCATGATCCAGAGCCAACCTAGATGTTACAGCTGCCACAGGTCTAATTAGGGTTCCCAGGTCCCCTTACCATCCCAGAGGGAGGGGGCACCCGGCAGTCACCATTTTTGACAAGTTCACACTTGCAAAGCTTGTACGTGCTCCTGGGGCAGCACGATATCACTTTTTGGACGTGATGTCATCATGCAGGGGCTGGGAGCTCTCCCACGTTTCACAGCAGACCTATTTGGGCTTCAAATGGGGCTGATTCAGTCCATTTGGGATCCAAATCAGCCCATTGCAAAATGTGGGAGTGCTCTTGGCCCCTGCAAAATGATGTCACTCTCAGGACTGACGTAGTTGCTCTTTCCCAGAAGTGCACCTGGAAGACCTATTCCTCGCCTCCCCCCCCAGCCAAGTGAGTAATGGTATGGGGCAGAGAGTGGGATTGGGGGATCCCTGCCCCCCTCCAAGGGACCTGGGATCCCCAGGTCCAACCCATGGCAACCAATGCCATTTTAAGCAAAAAATTGGCCATTTAAAAATGCCACTAGAGCCTGTGACACTAGGCAATCTTGTCCCCCTCACTCCTTGGGGAAGGCTGTTTCAGCACTTTGGACACAAGTTGGACCTGTGGCCACCGTAATGTCTAATTTGGCTCTCAGTGGGGATTCAAACACAGATTCCCCCGTCTTAGCGCGGAACTCCAACTGCACTATATTTTTCTATTGAACAAGGTTCTGGAGGAAGCCCTGGCTTCAACTGAGTCCCACTTTTGAAAAAGAAATGGGGTAAAGTTGCTAATTGATCTGGACAAGGTGGAGAAGGCAGACCAGATGGCAGCCAATGTACAGGTTCTACAGACAGCAGACACATTTAAAGAGGAAAACCCTATTTCTGCCCTTTTCAGCACTCAGGATAGCACCTGGAACCTCAAATGCCTTCCTTAGCAAAGGTCTTGTCGTTGTGGTCGCGAGCTTTTTCAGATAATTCAAGGGCCATATGTAGCCCATTGCCTGTATAAAAATCAATCACCACCCATTTTGTATCTGTTCTGACTCAAGATTCATCACCATGAACAATCTGCTCTATAATTCCTGACTAGTTCATTTCAATATATAATCGCATGTGGAACATAAAATATGCTTTTCTCCTCCCTTCACTTGGTGAAATTAAAGTGTCTCAAGGCTATGTAATTAATTCAGTCTATTTAAATAGATGTCTTTTGAAAGTGGGAACATTGTATTATTCTAACCTAGCAGTAGAGAGGGTTTTCTCACAAATGCTTTGCAAAACAGAGACAAGAACACAGTCAGTAGTTTATCTACTTCGGCATTGCGACTCTGACAATGACCTGCATGGTTTACATTAGTGTTAAGGAAAAATTTCAGATTGTTTCCCAATAGCCATCACCAACATTTAATCAAGACAGCCAAAAACTGTGATCCAAAAAATTAATGAGCTTTATTAACATAAAACTCAGATGCAGTGCCATGTTCCGGCACATGCATAAAGATCAGCCATAGTAGAGAATCGTATATACTTTCCAAAGTTAATTTTTTACAGAAGAGAGAAAATCGTTATAAAAAACTAGATACAAACAATTCTTCAGAATCAAATTCTTCAGGAGACATGGCACCATAACAGGCCTGATTGACAAGATAGTAAACTCTCTCCGTAATATAAACATGCTACATGTCTGGTGCCACAAAGGAGTCTTGGGTGTCTTCCTGAGAGAGAGCTTACAAAGTCAAAACAAGAGAGATACTGTCCTTGCAATAGGGCCCTTAACCCTATTGCAAGGACAGAATCCTACTTTTCACCACAGTGAAAAGTAGGATTCTGCTGACAAGAAAATACTTTTGCCTTCTGTGCAACAGGTCAACTCCAATAAATGCTCATACATAGGTCTTTTAGAATAGGGGTCATAGAAATTTCCTAACAATTAGAATGGACCTGTGCTTCCAAATCAGGACATTCCCCCCCCCCCCCAAAATCTGGAAACGTTCTCATCATGTTCATCTTATATCCCTTCTTTATGAAGACTCTTAATCAAAAGGTCATGAGTGGGATCTTTCTTTAGGCTCGAGGGAAGGCCATTTTCACACGTCCTTATAGGGATTACCCACTCAAGGATCACTGGCTGATTTCCCCCAGGATTTTAGATGTCTCCATTTGCAAAATGGTTGCAGGCTGCTTGGTTTCCATTCTTTTTGGTGCCTTTTCTGGGACCGCGGAAAGTGCAGTCCCAGAAAAGTCACCAAAAAACCCAGAATCCAAACTACCTGCAACCGTTTTGCAAATGGAGACATCTGGAATCCTAGAGAAAAGCCATCAGTATTCCATGAGTGGGCAGTCCATAGAAGGACTTGTGGAAATGACCAAAGTTTTTTCCAACCTAAGAAACCTTCCTCCAACTTAAGTGGCTCTTCTGTTGGAGGAATAGTTTGGAGGAAGGTTTCAAACTTCGGTTACTGGAGTGATAGGCTAGAAGTCACTGTGTTTAATTTGATTCCTTTTGGGGGCAAAAATTAATTAAATCAATGGAGATGTATAACACATTGAATGGCACAGCTTATAATGCCAATTCTTCAGTTTCATGAGACACAGTTTCAAGGCTCGGTTCAAAGTTCTGCATTTGATCTTTAAAGATCTAAATGGCCAGTTCCCTGAATCTATTCATGATGACTAAGGGTCTCTGTACATGAGACAAATTACACAAGGATGCTCAAGTGAAGGGAGATGCAATGTTATCTGGGAAGTGTAGTTAAAAAGTCAAAGCTGAGGGCTAGGTCAGTTTCATCTCTCTATTGCTCCTCAGAGGGTTTATTTCATCTTCACTTCTCTAAAGACTCTGTCAATCTCACCTCTCCCTTCACTTGAGTGTCCTCATGTAATTCTTATTGTGTAGAGACATTCTAACTGATTTTCTTCAGATCCTCTCCTTTGTTCCATGCACCTTCACCATCTGAAATGGTGTTCTGCAGCCCCTCAGAATCTGATTTTTTCTTTAGAATTCCCAATTAGTCCTCACAAATGCTCTTCAAAAAACAAATTGCCTTTGCTTAACTCATAAACACAACCAGGAAGGAAAAATGAAGATGTGGGAAATTTGGATTGCAATAACATCAACTGGAACCCCTGTCATATGTGTATGTACCAATTATCGTAACTACTACATTTGACTGGTGTCGAACTTCCCTAGGTTGGTGTTGGAATGTTATGTGGTTTATTTGACATGGTAAAAGATTTAGCCACTGCCTTTTCCCACCATTTACTGCCTCACAAACTTTAGTAAGACTGCTGTGTGTGTGTGTGTGTGTGTGTATGTGTGTGTGTGTGTGTGAGAGAGAGAGAGAGAGAGAGAGAGAGAGAGAGAGAGAGAGAGTTTTATATACATCTCCATCCATTCCTTCTCCAGAGTCTCTCTACACAAGACAGGGACACTCAAATGAAGGATCTTACCATTGTTCTCCCATTGTGGATGTACGTGCACTGCTAGGAAGACAGTACACTTGATTATAAGACCACACAGAAAGTGAGAGTTGAATCACATGATATGAATTACACGAGATCGAGCGAGTGTCAGGAGTCCTGTCTTACCCCCAATGCCCGTGTCCAGCATTCTATCGATGAGCACGCATCCTGGTCCAGGCACACATTCAAAATTTTCTGCTCCAGTGCAGCTGCGACGGCGCGTGGACACAGTCACGATCAGTAAGTCGGCAATGCAGAGCATCCTTATTTCCTATATCTTCCACTTCCTATCTGTGCAAAGTGGAGATGCATGATGGGATATCTTGGAGGTACATGGAGATAACCCGTGCCACCGTGAACATGGGTTTGATGGAGGTCCTGCAGTCCTGGCACATGTAGTTGAAAACAACGTTGGAACACATGTAAGTAAGTTTTCGTGTCATTTGCGTGTAATTCGTATTGTGTGGTCTGGCTCTGAGTCACTTGAGTGTCCCCGTGTAAGATGGCTTGTATAGAGAGAGTCCCAGTCTTTCAGCAAGATACACAGGCTATCTTTCACAGGTGGGGGGTGACAAGAACCTTTATCATAATGGGAGGGGCAAAGCCTTTATCCTGCACTGAGTCTTCACAGATTTGGCTTCCTGTTAGCTAGCAGAAAGAAAGTGCATTGCTCTGTCCCCTGCAGGGCAGGGAGATTGGCTGCAAGGTTGGAGAGCCAATTCAATGTAGTAGTTAAGAGCAGCAGGACTCTGGAGAACTGAGTTTGATTCCCCACTCCTCCACTTCAAGCCAGCTGGGTGACCTTGGGTCAGTCACAGCTCTCTCAGAGCTCTCTCAACCCCACCCACCTCACAGGGCAACTGTTGTTGTGGACTCTGTCAGTTGCCATTGGGGGAGGAACTCCTCAATCTGTTAGATTTATTCATAGCTTCCTGTCGAAGGTTCTATGCACTACTATTGTTCTTTTCTATCTCTTAAATATTTTTTTTAAAAAAAAGTGACAGGACTCTAATCTGGAGAACCGAGTTTGATTCCCCACTCCTCTGCTTGAAGTCAGCTGGGTGATCCTGGGTTGCCCCACCCACCTAACAGGCTGATTGTTGTGGGGATAATACTAACATACTTTGTAATCCACTCTGAGTGGGTGTTAAGTGTCCTGAAGGGCAGTATATAAATCAAATATTGTTGTTGTTGTTTTTGTTGTTGTTGTTCTTGTTGTTAGAGCAGGGCATCACCTCTGTACCTCTGTTTCCCTCAGTGTCCACTGCCTGGTTGATAGAAGGAATATGTTTCTCCACCCTGCCTATCATGCTCACAGGCCAGATAAGGGGACCATTCAGGCCATCAGAATCCATGAATATTCATAATGGTTATGCTTGATGCAAGGGAGGGATGGGGCTATCTGATTAGTCTTTGGTGAATTCAAGGATATTTGTAACTGATCAGAAATTATTCCTATTTAAGGACCTGCAAAACCCACTGAAAAAAAGTTACCGGATTTTCAACATTCCTGTGAATGCTTTACTAAAAAAATCAGATTGTAGTTGACGTTAAAGATATTAAGCAGCAATTTAGAGATGGGCAACTCTACCCTAACCCTAACCCCAAGAAATATTACTCATCTTATAAAACCCTTATAGTATCCTTCAGTATTTCTATTAAGCAGCAAATTCACTTCAAATTTGTCTTTGGATGAAACCCCACAAAAACTCTAGAACAGCACTGCTGGCCCAGCAAGTTTTTCATTTTCAGTTCCAAGGATCCATAATACATTTACTGGCTTTCGTGTTTAATCAAAATTGTATTTGGTTCCAGGGTAGTGCCCCTTCTGCTGCTACAAGGAGAGAAGTGGATGGTTACTCAGGCTCTCCTGCCAGGACTGGGCAGGTACAAACAGCAAAACTAATAGGAATGGAATTGCTAAAAACAATAGGCCGTCTAGAACTGAATACTAAACCCTGGCTTTCTCCTCCCTATCTTCAAGCTTCCCTTATTCAGGACAGGATCTCCCCAACGGCTTTTGTGGAGTGACCTCCTGACATTCTCAACAAAACTACTGTAAACAAGAATACAATCGTATCCAAGCACAAATTATTGGGCAATGGGTTCAGTAAAAAAAAAGAAAGAAAATCAGTCTATATAAAATGTACCCTCTAAGGTCTTTTGCAATACGTTATTCATAGATTATACATACAAATATAGATTATACACTTTCCACAAATTACGTGTTAAATAGAAATAAAGAAGACGTGTTGTTTATGTCCTGCAGAGACATTATCAACACATCTAACTTTGGAATCTTCCTGTAAGAAATCACTCCAAGAAAAATCTGTGCTGTGCTTTGTTTTTTTAAGTAGTTAACACGTCTGTAATAATAATAATAACAACATTTATATACCAAGTGTTCACCGTGATTCACATGTAGAGATGGGCACAAACAGAAAAAAAAGAATGTGATGTTCGTTGTTTGTTGCCATCCACAAACAGGGAGTCACGAACACTTATGTGCATGACCTGTTCACAAACATGTTCGTGGTTGGATGTTCATGGGGGCCAGCAGGCTCTCCTCCAGCCAGCATCCAAGTCAAGATCCCTACTGCACCACTCCCAGAAACCTGACCTGAGCAGGCAGCAGGAAAGGTACCAATAATAAATAATAGCTTGGCCACAGAGCCTGGCAGCAGCCCTGGAAATTGAAGGGGTAGATCCCTACCTCACCACTCCCATAAACCTTACCTGAGCAGGCACCAGGAAAGGTACCAATAACAAATAATAGCTTGGCCCAGAGCCCAGCAGCAGCCCTGGAACTTGAAGGGGTAGATCCCTATCCTACCACACACCAAGAAAATTCAAGCTCCAATGCACACTCTCTACCAAAATACCAACAGCAGCTGTGTCAGGGCCAGGATTATAGTTCACAGCTTTAACACCTGCCCAGGATCTGGGAAAGGTCTGTCTCTGTGGAGCGACCCTAAATCTGGAGAGGAGGGGAAAGCGCGCTGTGTTTATGTTGAAGGATATAAAGTGTAACATCTGTGAAGCAGTGTGAACCTCCAAAAGCAGCCTGTAACTGAATGTTTTGTTCCTCACACCAGTGAAGTTGTTATACCAAAACCTTTCTGTCATTCCGTTCAAACACCTGCCTACCTGCCATTTAAGTTCAACTTCTGTTAATAAACCTTCAGTTACATTTTTGAATCTTCCCAAACCTCGTGTGCCAGTTTCTGATAAAGAGAAGCGCAAACCCCTGATCTGTACCCTATTAAGACTCGGCTGGGTAACCAAATTGTAATATTCATAAGGGTGGGACAAAGAAGAACATTGAAGCTCAATATCAACCTCGTTACCAAAGGCTGCCCAGCCCAGTATACAGCTTCATAAGCGTACAGAGGAGGAGGTTTTACCTCAGGGTAGGGGAAGGTCAGTCCAAGCCTGAGTTTGATGTGGGTTTGTGGCACTCATCTGTTGCCAAGTAGGTCCCTTCTCCTGCTCTAAGGCCTGCCATGAACTATGTTTGAGTTTCCTGCATTGCTGTTTGACTGCTACACCAGAGACTGCCTTGCACGTGTGCACTTTAATACACGTGTCAGTTTCCTGCCTGCTTGTTAAGTTATCCTGCTGCTGCAATAGACTGTGTCAGTTTCCTGAATCCATGTCTGGATAACTACACCGAGGACTCTCTTTCTGGGCAGCCTTGCCCAGACCTATATCTGGACCTTCCTGTATGTTTGGACCCCACTACACGTGTGCTTCCTGCCTGTCTTGCCATCTACCACGGGCCGTGCTTGTTCCCTACTCTGGACTGTGTTCTACACGCTGTTTCCCTGCCTCCATGGAAGCCTGCCCCACCCGGGCCCAAGCCGCGCTGTTAGCAGCCAGGTGCCAGCCAGGGGAAACCTCCAGTGAGCCTGACCAGGCATGCCCTGGCCAGTTCCTGCCTGGAGCCTCCTGCGGGCCGGTCACCCAGCCTGCCCGCACTACCAGGCAGCCTGCTAGCAAGCCCCAGCCATGCCCAGCCGGCAGCCATGTTCTTAGGCAGCCAGAAGACCCAGAGAAGCAGCCTGCTTTGGGAAGTCATTTCAGAGAAGCGAGCAGACCATGTCTGCAGCAGCAAGCCTCACCCTGCTCTGCATATCTTAATAGTCACCCCAGAGAAGACGCTAAGTGCTGAGCATCCCAAGCACTTAGAGAATGCATCTCAACGAAGCCTCCGCATTCCAGAGCCGATGACATCAGGACAAGCCCCGTCTGCTGGAACATCCATTCAACACGCCCGGATCTTCCCCTCCCTCCTTTGTCCCCTCTTCCTAAGGTGTCACCATAATACAATCAGAATCCTAAAGTGGCCCATCCAAGGCATTCAGTAAGCCATTAAAACCTTTGTTTTAACCTGTGAGAACCACAAGGTACAGCACCAGCCCCAGGGCATGTTTTGGGGTATATAAGCCAGCCTCTCAGGCCACCTGGCGCACGTCATTCCTATCCCGACCCCCTTGCTGTCTCTCTACTTGTGGCTCTGGTGCTGGCATCAGACCACCTCACTGCTGTATCTCTGCTCCTCCTCAGGATTGTAAGTATACCCAACTTCATTGTCGGGTACCTGCTCATGCAACCGTCTCTATTTTCCTACCTCTATGTTTCCTAGTTCTTGTATGTAACCTTGTATGTGTGTGCAAGTTCAGGCATACGCCACATTATTAGTAAATACACGTTATTGATTGAATATTTGTAGTCTGCCTCTTTATCACGGGAGTGTCCAGAGAAAGGACCTTGGTATAGGTGGTTAGATCTGCGCTAAATTTAGTTCTGGACTGCTAAGCTAATTCCCCATTCAAAAAGAGCAGTTCCGGTAACACATCTTGACTACAGTTCACCAAAAAAGGGATGGTCACTCTTGGTCACTCTTCATCAGCTATTGTGGCAGCTCTTTTGGCAGAAAGAGAACTGCTCATTTGCAAACTACAGTTATGTAGTGTGACTGCAGCGAGCTAAGGTCTGGCACACCTCTAGTTTTTAAAAATCAGTTTGAAAAAGAAAATTTCTTAATAGCTTAAAAATGCAAACATGAAATAAGCATAATATTAATATAATACTACAGTGAAGACTCACCCAGATTCAGATTTTTTGAAAAGGTAACTCAATAAGTAATGGAGCTGGGCTCACTGAACAGTAAACACTCCTTTAAAAACTACACATTTACAGGTTTGTGTATCCTTATGTCTCATTTCCCATCATAGCGTCTAGTCTCAGCTGCCAGCTCTCCAAATGAGCTTCCCAGCTGTTAATTACATACCATGCATCTTGCTGAGTGTTTGCTACACAGTTAATGAAAACACAGATCACTTAAAGGCACATTGCAAAGGGGTGCTCAAGTTGATTCCTGCATTCTCATGAAGCCACAGGTGCAAGGAGAACTTTTAAGGGAAAACATGGTGTATAGTCCAATGTTATGTATGTATACTGGTAAGCATGTCCTGAGTTCAGTATGGCTGAGATACATGTGTGGATTAGAAGTAGGCATGGACTGGGAAAAACCCATGAGCTTTGGGTTCGTGGTCTGTGGTGTTTCATGAACTACAGACTTTTCATGGTCCAGCACCGGTTCGTGAACTAACTGCTTTGTCAGTCTGGGCCGGCGCTGGGAGCACTTTAACCCCCCTTGCTCCAGCTGAATGGCGGCCCACCAATCAGCTGGAGCAAGGAGGGATTTAAATGTTAAAGTGCTCCCAGAGCCACTTGCCAGCAGGGAAGAGAGGCTTTAACGGACTACGGACCAATGAACTGGCAAAAAGTCCATGGGGATCCATTGAAAATGAGCGTCTCATGTCCGGCTTGTTCGTGGACACCAAACCGGACCAGTCTGTGTTAAATTTTGGTCCATTTTCCAGTCCATGCCCACCTCTACTGTGGATGATCATGGCCTTATGCTAAGCATATATATTCAGAAACATACCTTACCAAGTTCCATAGGGCTTACTTCTGCTTTCTACTATGGAAGTTTAGGATTGTAGCCTTCCAGTGCAATACAGAGAAAACTTTCCTGAGAGTAAGCCCCACTGAATTCACTTGAATAGAATTCTGAGTAGAGCTGTTTAGTTTTAATGAATTTTATTTAGAAAAAGAGATCGATAACGATTAAAAGTGCATAGAACCTTATACAAAATACATTAGGTTACATTGAAAAGATTATATACAGTATATAATAATAGATTTGAGCTGTATGGAAAATATAATAACATAACTGAACATTGTACTTTTACTCTTCTCCCTCACTACTATTATAACAAAGTGTTTCACCTTGTGACAAACTTTAGAGATATGTTCCAGATGTTTCACAGTAGTGATGGAGGGTAAAATTTATTTTAAAGTTTATATACTTGGTTATAACTAGGCCACAGAACCTGCTAATTTGTTTCTTTTTTTAATATTACTCTTCTTATTATGTTCTTAGAATGTTCTTATTATTGCTGTGTTCTCTTTGCATGCTTGGACCATTTTTTATGTATAAAATAGCTCTATCTATCCAATTTAGAATGCACAATTAATACCAAAATAGACTAGCAGCTAAGCTAAATAGTGAAATTAGTAAGTTAATATATCAAACATTGTGAGATAGAATATAATGTTGTTGAATACTAAAATGTTCAAAGTTCCACCTGTGCTAAATTCCCCCCCCAAAACCCTAAAAATGGGTTTTCAGATACATTTTGAAGCATTATAGTTCATTCTTTTTCTCTTTGAGTAGAGCTGCTTCGGATGGCACTGTCAACTGGCCACAGAGGTCCCCCTCACCCCCCACAAATGTGGAGGTGCAGCATCAATGAAACACAAAAGCCAAACTGCAGTACAGGTAGCTTTCTTGTAAGGCTTTGGTTTCTTCCAAAATACAGCCATTGAAGGCTGCTCTCGAGAGTAGAAACGTGATTAACCCTGCCATGGTGTGAAGGCACCATGCCATTTGAGAGCCTTGAGCAGACAGAATTTTAGAAGACTTTGACCTTGGTATGTTTAACGAGTTTAATGTGTGGAAGCTGCCAACATCACTCTTTCCAAAGTTCCACAAGGAGAAAATCAGCAAGGTGCTCTCTTCCTCACACAAACTGGCCCAGAATGGTTCTTTGACGTCACAGCAAAGACATTTAGCTATCTATTTTCTTCATCACTGGACATCCCTTTTATGGCTGTCTTTCTGCTAGTAGGAAGCTTTTATTATGCCACCTGCTTTTCAATATTACCTAGGGCTCCTGCCCAATTAAAGAGCTTTCAGCTGATGAAATGTTAGCTTCAAATCAATTAAATGTACATATATTTTGCTGAACAGCCTCTAAAACCATGGCTTTGAAGCGATCCTGAGTGAAGTTAAGACTTCCTCAGCATGAGATAATATAAACCCTTGCACTAATTTCTTGAGAGAAAGAAAACATCAGAATTGGTAAAATGAGTAATGTGCAAGCCCTCGTGGGTTTAAATGCTTAACTGGAGATTTCTCTGACAGCAGAGGCTAGCATGGCTGATTCCATTTTTCTCCTGATCAATCTGTGTCCTTCAAGCTTGGTGTAGTCTTGAGTTGACTATGGGAAGGAAGATTTTGTTTCTAGGGGTTACTTAATTTTTTTAAGAGCCTTGGGAGCTACAAGTCACAAAATGGCATCTAAGTGAGTAAAGTCCATCAAAATGGCAGTTTTTACATCAATTCCAGCATTTCAGAGCAGTTCTACAATGCTCTGGTGGGGAAACCATGTCTCTGCTGTTTCTCCAAAGAGACCTCCCACCAGACTGTAGCTTGCCCCCAGGGGAAAAGTATACAGTTACCTCTCTATTTTCCCTGGAAGAGGCAAACAACAACTTTGATGCCAGGGGAAAGACCAATATCATGACCTTTTCTAAAGTTGCCAGATCGCCCACTTACCACCAGCAGCCTTCAGCTGCTGCTTGAAAGAACAGGGCCGATTCCAGATGACTAACCTTAAGTCGCTTCATGCTGCCCTCTTCCGGATCGCGACGGGGAAAATGCAAAATATCGCATTTCCTCGCGTGAGTTTTGCGCGTCGTCGCGCAAAACTCGCGCGAGGAAACGCGATATTTCGCATTTTCCCCGTCGCGATCCGGAAGAGGGCGGCATGAAGCGACTTAAGGTTAGTCATCTGGAATCGGCCCAGCAGGAAAAAAACCAGAGGGAGGTTCATGTCATGTGACTCTGCAATATCACTTCCAGGCAAGTACCTAGAAGTGATGTCACCAGATTAGTTGACACTCTAGGAATTTATCCCATCTCTATGGTTTTTACCTTAGTGATTGCGGAAATTCCTAGAGCATCGTGTATCAGGGTGACCTTACTTCCCATACTTGTGTGGAAATGACATTGTGGCATTGTGTGACGCTCTTGCTGTCAGTGTTCACCACCACACAAACTCCAGTCAGTTGCCAGCAAACGGCTGGCAATCCTATTGTTTTCTCATCCAGAGCAAGGTTGTGTGTGTTTGTATGTGTGTAAGAGGAGTAGGAGGAAAGGTGAACAGAGGTGCTTGTGCTGTCCTTTTCCCGTGCATCATTCATAAGAAAGAGAAAGAGGAGAGAAGCTGCCATAGAAGCTTTAAAGGGAAGGATAAGAAAATGATTATAGCTAGGGGTTTGTAAAACGGAAAAAATGGGCCGAAATTATAAACAAATTTAGCTGCTTCAGTTTGTTATTGTGGATTCTGGAATGCTGAACCAAATTCAAGAATCTGAGTTGCAACAAAACTGCCCCTCCATCTCTTTGTGTGTTTTCATGCCGTGTGTTTCAGCTCGGTTCTTACCACTTACTGTTAGAGATAGGCATGACCTCAATCCCTGCCATTGTGTGGTTGGCTCCGCCCCTTGTGACAGCCATTTTGCAGTTGTGCCTACCACCCTGTGTCAGAATTCTGAAGGTGCCCACAGTCCAGAGAAGGTTGGAGACTCTCGGTATAAGCTTTCATGAGTCGAAGCAAAATTTCAAATATACAAATAGAATGCTGGTTCATCAGTCCTTACATTTAAGTGAGAAGATGGAAGGGGTGTTGCAGAGAAGGACTAGCTGGTGTCAGGGCCGGATCCAGGGGGGGCAAGGGGGGAGCCTGCCCCCGGCACCGCCAAAGGGGGTTCCAGGCGTGGCTGCCAGCTGCCCGGGAGGCTGAGTGCAGGGTTGGGAAACCCTCGCCAGCCCCGCCGATGGGGCGGCTGGCTGGCTTGCCGCACACACAGGACCTCCCAGCCCTGCACTCAGCCACCTGTGCGGCAAGCCAGCTGCCCCAGCGCACGCCCTCACCGCCGCCAGCTCCGCAGCTCACCGTGGGCTGGAGCGGCCGGCTTGCTGCGCAGGCGGCACAGGGCAGTGGGGTGCGCTAACTGCGTGGAGGGCCTCCTAGCCCTGCGCTCAGCTGGCCACGCGGCAAGCCAGCTGCCCCAGCGCCTGGTGAGCCGCAGAATTGTCGGCAGTGAGAGTGTGCGCTGGGGCGACTGGCTTGCTGTGTGAGTGGCTGAGCGCAGGGCTGGGAGGTCCTGCGTGCGCGGCAAGGCAGCCAGCCGCCCCAGCGCCTGCCCACGCTGCCGCCAATTCCATGGCTCACCGGGCGCTGGAGCAGCTGGCTTGCCACGCATGGCTCCCGCCCACGTGAGCTCCCAGGCAAGGTTTGCCCCGGGCGCCCGCACGCCTAGATCCGGCGCTGGTTGGAGTCAGGATGTAAAATGTAATCAGCTTAACTAGGAGCTATTGTAGGGGATAGGGAGAATACTGGGATGGTGTAGTGAATATGTGGTGGGATAAGGAGACAGAATTAAAGGGAGGGTGAAGGTAAGCTGCAATAGTTCAGCCCAAGCTCTGCTCATGACCTGAGTTTGATCATGGCGGAAGCCATGTTCAGGTAGCCTGCTCAAGGCTGACTCAGCCTTCCATCCTTCCGAGGTCGGTAAAATGAGTACCCAGTTTCCTGAGGGTAAAGTGTAGATGACCAGGGAAGGCAATGGCAAACCACCCCGTAACAAAAAGTCTGCCAAGAAAACGTCATGATGTGATGTCCCCCTATGGGTCGGTAATGACTCGGTGCTTGCACAGAGTATTACCTTTACCTTTAAAGGTAAAGCAAGGGAAGAAGACACGGATAGAGGAAGAAAGGCAGGGAAGGGACAAAAGAGGGTTGAAAATCTAAACACCAAAAGAACCATCATCACTCAGGCCCATTCTGTCCTGTGTATATTGTGCTGAATGTAAGTGGTACGTGGAGTACAAGTTTAAAACAACCGGCAATACTCTTTTAAAAAAAAATGAAAGTTTTATTTAAAAAGAAAAGATAGAAATGATAGTATAAAGTGCTTAGAAACTTATATAAAATACAAAGCACTACATTTGAGTTACATTTGTGCTACAACAGAAAAATATATTCAAAATATATAACAACACAACTAGCTTATATAATAGTTCTCTTCCCCTCTCCTTGATTGCTTATACCCAAACTTTAATATCAATAATTTTTAATCGATTCTCTCTTCCATATTTTCTCTCTATATTATAATTACCGTAATTTTTCTTAGTTTCAACCTAAGTAATCAAAGAAATCTTTCCATTTTTTCCAGAATTCCAATATTGATCTATTGTGCACATAGGAAGTTAATTTAGGTTATTGGCTAAATTAACCCACAAGACCCCGCACTAGAAGAGATGCAAGTGAAACTTTCAACCACAGTTCCCCCCCCCCCCTTTTTGGGAGGCACTTTTATGGAAGATTTGAAGTGGTGAAGGCTATATGAAAAAGAATGCTGACAGATATGTACTAAAAGTACTGTCAGATTAGTACAAATACCTGTTATAAGACAAGGATGGGCAACTTGGGGTCTCAAGAACATATGATGGACTCGGATACACACAGCATTAAAAAAAAAACCTTACCAAACAACAAAATAAGGACATCAATTCAATACTTACAAGAACCAGAAAAATTGAAAATTAGTATAAGACCCTCCATGCTCATCTCTTGACATTTGAAGTCCTAGTATAAAATTTTTGAAGCATTTTATTTATTTATTTATTTATTCATTTATTTATTTATTGGGCTTCTATCCCACCCTCCCTGCGAATGGGCTCAGGGTGGGTTAAAGCAATAAAACATACCATTTACACGAAAATCACAGCATTTTCCATAAAACACCACCCCAGACAGTGACCCTACAACCCACCCTCGCCAGTAATACACGGGGAGTAGGGAAAAGGAGGGGGGGAAACAGGCCATTCAGTTTACGTTGTAACTCATATAGGGGGGGCCAGATGATCAGATGACGACCCTGACAAGAGGCTGGTCGGGAGGCTCTCCGGATGACTACTGGACCGGCCTCAACCATATTCCTGGCAGAACATCTCAGACTTGCAGGGCAGCCAAAAAGATAAAAGATCTTGGCAGGCCCATGTATCCACCGATAGAAAATTCCACCAGGTCAGAGCCAGGGTTGAAAAGGCCCTGGCTCTGGTTGAGGCTCGTCTAGCCCCCCTTGGGCCCGGGACCATCAGTAGGTGTTTATCAACTGATCTCAACACTCTTTGGGGTATATATGGTGAGAAGTGGTCCCATAGGTATGCCGGTCCCTGTCCACTAAGGGCTTTAAAAGTCAAAACCAAAATCTTGAATTTAATCCAGAACTCCATGGGGAGCCAATGCAGCTGCTACAAGATGGGAGAAATATGCACCCTATATGGAGCACCGGTAAAGATGCATGCAACAGCATTCTGGACCTGTTGTAATTTCTGGGTCAGACCCTGCATAGAGCAAGTTACAGTAGTCCAATCTAGAGATGACCGTATGAATGATAAAAAATCAAGGAAGGGATCCGACTGCCACTACTGTCTCAGCCTTTAACTTATCACGCAGAATATTAAGCAATGTTTGGAGCGGGGTCCCATTAAATTCCAAACAGCCAGTGTGTTGAAGTGGTTTGAGTGTCGGACTAGGGGCCAAGCTAGATGTGCAGGTTTTTAAAGAGTTGGGTCCGAGTTCCCAGACCCAACTGAGAGCCAAGCTACAAGTGATGCCTGACACAGGTTGGACACTTGTTAGCGTCCCTCAAGTTTTGATGGGAAATGTAGGCATCCTGGTTTTACAGCTTGGCTCTCCATTACAGCTGCAAGACCAGGATGCCTACATTTCCCATCAAAACTTGAGGGAAGCTGACAAGTGTTCAACCTGTGTCAGGCATCACTTGTAGCTTGGCTCTGAGGGCCAAGCCACAAGTGATGAATGACACTTGAACGGCAAGTGTATTTCTCCCTGTTCACTTGTGCTCCACTCAATCCACTTGCCGTTCAAGTGTCATTCGTCACTTGTAGCTTGGCCCTAAGTTCCCTGCAGCTACACAGAAGCTTTGGGGAATAGCTGTTAAAAATAAAGGATTCCCTAAGTGGCCTCAAAATGTTTCCTTGGGCAGGAAAGAGGCTTTTCCCTCTCCTCTTAAGTCATTTCCCCATGTCAAAATAGTCCCCCCCCCCCGTTTTTTCTGCTGCACGTGGAGTATTCTGTGCACATAGAGCAGTAAAAACAGGGAGAAAAAACTCCTCCTGTGCTGTTGCAAGCTATTGTGACATGGGGCAACAGTTTGGGGGTGGGAGACCTCTCCCCCTGCAGAGGCATTCTTAGGCCATTTGAGCTCTCTTTTATTTTTTAACGTCCATTTACTTTTTAACTGCTGTAGAAACTTGAGTTGGATCCGGTGGGGAACCCAGACACAGCTCTTTAAAACCTGCATGTCTAGCTTGGCCCTGGGATCTGGAAGACTTTGAGTCGAATCCCCTCTTTGCTATGGAAGGTTGCTGGGTGACCTTGTTCTTTAGATCAAGCTGTTAATATTAAAAATAGCAAACAAAACTTACGTTTGTGGGAATGGTTGTTAGTGTGTATAAAATGTTCCATGAATTCTATTAGTTTATCAATGAGCATTCAAAATACAAGAGGGGAAATGTTTCAGGTGCATTCTTTTTTCCAAAACACAAACAGTAAATCACATATAGCCATAAGTCTTGCTGTTATGCATTGAAAAGGTTATGTTTATACTATGGGTTATGAATGAGATTAATGAGTAGTCTCGGTGCTGTAAACCTCCTTCACAGAAACAGGAGCTAAATTGTAATAAATCACAGATTTATGTTCACATATTTATGGGATAGTAAGATTTAGTGGTCCTCTATAGAGAAAGAGAGACTCTATCCCAATACAAGAGGAAAAATTACAGCTATCACTAGTAGAACGCTTCGATACATAGGAGCAAGAACACAAATGGTATGCATTTATTAAATTATTTTAGAAGAAATTCATGCTATTACATCAATAGAGTTAATTACCACATGTTATATCTTATTATATCATGTCATGTCATCATGTCGTCCATGTCATTCCACCTTAAGGAATGGCTTGTCTGATGAGGCTCTGGTTTTCTGCAAACTAACAAAACCAAATTATTCAGGAGGGCAGTACTGTAACAGAACAGTTCAGAAGAATGCTTTGAAAAAGGGATAGGGGCTGTAGACTATACCACTGTGTAATATCTGTTGCTGTAGATATGTTCCTACTAGGTAATTCCTGCATCATGTAACGTGTCATTTAAATTGCTTATGCTTTGTCAGTACTATTTAGTTCTTCATCAGATTTCTGCCAGCTTGTGCGTCGTATTTTTTTTTTTAGTTTAAGTTCTGTGTCATATTTCTACTTGCTTATGCTTCGTTTCAGCATTCTTATAGCTCTGTATCAGATATCTGTTTTAGATTTGCTGCTCTCCACTGCCCTCTTGCATTCTTTATTGAATGTCCCAGCCGTAGATTATATTTACTTACATTATGTAATCCACCTTGAGTCCCACAGGGAAAGTTGGAATATAAATAAACAAAGGAAAAATGGAAGGAAGGAATATTTATATAGTATTATAAACTGACATGGCTCGCCATAAGCAGAGAGAGAGAGAGGGAAAGGTCCATGCCCTGAGGAACTTTCAATTTAAGTATCAATAGTGAAGGAAATTAAAGGAGGGAGGAAAGGAAGAGTTAAGGGCTGAAAAAGAGCAAAAGCAATTATGCTATTATTTTCTTTTCTTTTCAGCTGGAGTAAAAACTCACATGAATACACGAAGATGCCATAAACTAAATCAGAAGGTTGGTCTATCAAGGATAGTCATGTCTACTCTGATTGGCAGCGGCTCTCCAGTTTTTCACATTACCTTCAATGCTGAGGATTGAACCTGAGTCCTCCCACATACCTTCTGAACAACAAAGAGATTAAAGGTAAACTATTCATAAAAGATGGCGGCTTCTGAGAACAGATTTGTAAGGCAATGGGGATAGGTAGGTAGGTGCAGGGCTTTTTTTCTGGGAAAAGAGGTAGTGGAACTCAGTGGGTTGCCCTCAGAGAAAATGGTCACATGGCTGGTGGCCCCGCCCCCTGATCTCCAGACAGAGGGGAGTTTAGTTTGCCCTCCATGCTGCTGAGTGGCGTGGAGGTCAATCTAAACTCCCCTTGTCTGTAGATCAGGGGGTGGAGCCACCAGCCATGTGACCATTTTCAAGAGGTTCCGGAACTCCGTTCTCCCATGTTCCCCCTGAAAAAAAGACCTGAGTAGGTGGCTCTTCATAGGTGTCTTAGGAGGGGGCTCCAGATATAAAGATCAGAAAATGAAAGAAAGAAGCAGAACGGGAGGAGGAGACTTTAAGAAAATAAGAGACCTCATGGATCAGGCTAAAACTTCTGAATCAAATGAAAGTTTCTTCCAGTCCAGCTTTTAATGTGGCCAGGAGATGCTTCCAGTAAACCGATAGACAGGTCATGAAAGCAAAAGTTCCCCCTTGCTGAACTGGGATTGTAAAGCAATTTGACTGCAGCTACAGATTGATGATGCACATCCAGAAACATTGGAAATCAAGCACCAGATTATAACTCCAAATGAAGAGCTTTGTGTGAGTGCAGTCACCAAGGTTTGCTGCAATAATCTATATCACACCACACAATATAAGAGATAAGAACATTAGGAGCATTTTTATACTTATTGGTTTCTGGATGTGTGGATTTGTTTGTCTATTATGAAAATTGTATTACTGCCTACCGAGGAAGGCCCCGTGGCCAAAATGCGTATGGTCCAGTTCAGTTTTGGTCATTTGACAATGACTAGCAACAAAGCCCGCTGTGGGAAAAAATGCAATGGGCTCTAGAAAGGGGAGGGTGAGCAGGGTGTGGGCATTGCCGCCTGCTTTGCTCCTAATGCCAGATGGGTTAAGCTGGGCAGAGGGCATTGCCACCTGCTCCGCTCCTAGTACCAACTGGGTTAAGGTGTGTGTGTGTGTGGGCATTGCCACCTGCTCCACTCCTAATATCAGCTGGGTGAAGGTGGGAGGTAGGCATTCCCACCTACTCCACTTCATATACCAGCTGGGTTAAGGTGGGGGGTGGGCACTGCCACCTCCTCTGCCACCAATACCAGCTGGGTTAAGGCAGTGGGCAAGCATTGCCACCTGCTCCGCTCCTGATCCCAGCTTGCTGAAGGGGGAGTGGGATAATACCAGTTGGATTATGGCAGGGAGAGGGCATTGCCATGTGCTCCGCTCCTAATATCAGCTGGGTTAAAATGGGAGTGGGTGGGCATTGCCATCTGCTCCACCCCTATTACCAGTTGGGTTAAGGCAGGGGCTGGGCATTGCCACCTGGTCCGCTCCTAATACCAGCTAGGTTAATGTGTGGGGGCGGGCACTGCCACCTGTTCCACTGCTGATACCAGCTGGGTTACCGCAGGTGTTAGGCATTGCTACCTGCTCTGCTCCTAATACCAGCTGGATTAAGGAAGGGGGTAGGCATTGCCACCTGCTTTGCTCCTAATGCCAGCTGGGTTAAGGTGGGCAGAGGGCATTGATACTTTCTCCACTCCTAATACCAACTGGATTAAAGCAGGTGTGTGTGTGTGTGGACATTGCCACCTGCTCCACTCCTAATATCAGCTGGGTGAAGGCGAGAGGTGGGCATTGCCATCTGCTCCCATCCTGCTCCCAGCCTGGGCTTCCCACCATGGCATGTTTTCTGGAGGGGCATGATGTCTTGCCTAGGCTTCCCTCCATGTCAGCGCCCTCTGATGGTGCACCAGGGTATAAAGTGAGTTGTCTGAAACACGCCTACTCAATTATATAGTAAGATAAAAGACTTGAATGAAAGAAACCTCCAGTTACATCCCAACACTCCATGACTGAGGAAGTGACATATACTTCCTGAAGTCACTAACAAACACTTTGATTACAACGAGTGAGGGAGAAGTGGTTAGAAACCTGGGTTCATTGAATGACCTTGTGTCAGTAATACTCTCTCAGATGAACCCACCTCACAGAGTTGTTGGAACATTAAAATTGGAAGGGAAGATCACTGCAAATTTGGTTTCAAGTGGGTAGCCATGTTGGTCTATAGTAGAAGAGCAAGATTTGAGTTCAGTAGCACCTTTGTTGGTCTTCAAGATGCTACTGAACCAGAATCTTACTCATAAAGTTTAGGGTTTGTTTTTTTTAAGCTGGTTGGATTGATTTGAAACCATGCAATTAAAGTCACTGATTGAAATGCAATTTTCAATTATTTATATTATTTAGATGCTTTTTCAATGAAAACACACTAATTTGTTGCTACTTTTAGGGGGGAATTTTTTAAACTGAGTAGCACCCTTTTAAAATTTCTAAAAGGGGCTCTATCTTAAGCAAACTTCAATAAGTACAAAAGAAGACAAATTCAGTTTTAGCGATCACTTGGTGGTGGTAGAGAGTGTTCCCAAGCCACAGCTGACATGGTGACCCCCACAGTGGGATGTTCAAGGCAAATGACTAACAGAGGTGGTTTGCCATTGCCTGACCCGGCAACCCCGGTCTTTGTTGGAGGAATCCTATCTAATTACAAACCAAGGCTGACCCTGCTTAGCTTCTGACAGTCAAACCACATGATACAAATTACACGAGACCGAGTGAGTGTCAACGAACCTGTCTTACCTCAAATGCCCATGTCTGGCATTCTATCAATGAGCATGTGTCCTGGTCCGGGCACGCATTCAAAATTTTCTGCTCCAGTGTAGCCGCGAAGGCACGTGTACGCGGTCATGATCAGTAAGTCGGCAATGCAGAGCGTCCTTATTTCCTATATCTTCCACTTCCTATCTGTGCAAAGTGGAGATGCATGATGGGATATCTTGGAGGTACTCGGAGAAAACCCATGCCACTGCGAACACGGGTTCGACAGAGGTCCTGCAGTGCTGGCGCGTGTAGTTGAAAACAACATTGGAACACGTGTAAGTAAGTTTTCGTGTCATTCACATGTAATTCATATCGTGTGGTTCAGCTCTGAGATCTGACAAGATCAGGCTCACCTGGAATATCCAGGTCACAGCTTAGAGATTGCTTGCCGCAGTAAAATTTCATTTCAAACCAGTTTTTTTTTAAGGAGAAAATGATAGCTTCCCCTCTGCAATTTTTCTGTGGCTAGTGCTTTCTGAAACATTACATTTACACAGAAGTTCCAGGTCGCTGTATTGGCTCAAAATAAAACCCAGAATCAAAAGCCAAGTCTTTGTATTTTGTTTTATTACGACCTACCGAAAGGACACAAAATTGCCTGCAAGCTTTGGAATTCCCCAGAACTTTTCATAGGATGTTTTAAAGGGGGAAGAAGGAAAAATTGTGACTTGGAACACCCCCCCCCCCTTAGGGAGAAAGAACATCTTGCATCAATGAAAATCTTGTTCTGGACAAAAGCGCCACCGCAACGGGAACAATTCTGGGAATGTAATTCCCAGATCAGTTCCTGAGAAACAATGTTGAGGTCCCACAGTTCAGGCCAGAACCCCCCGTCATCTGTGTGTACATGTTATACACACACAGCAGAGCCAACTGCAACATGGAGGAACTTGATGGAAAATGTGTAGAAATTCCCTAATGAAACAAACTTCCCTGCCAGTAGAAACTCTGCAAGACACTCGAGTAGACGGTGTATGTGAGACGGCAGATTTGCCCAGGGCAGCATAATAAAATACATGAAGAAATACACTGGACTCCAATTCTTTTCAAACAAAGGAGCATGCCGTTCTCCCAGTTTCAACAGCGAGTGGCCTCAAAATAAATTCTCTTTAATAGGATTTCAATTCATGGCTCGGATTCTAGAAGTCTATCAGCTTTAGAACACAATGAAAACTTACCACACAGACCAAGCCGATTTGGGGGAACAAATAAAATTCCTTCTAAATGGTAAGAAATAAAACCTGGCCACATAGCTCGTACATGGGCCATTTACCCCTTCTCCAGAACCACAAATCTCAGTCAGTTTCACTACATCTGTGGAAAATCTGTTAAATGATGAATATTCTTTGTTGGTATGTGCTT
Source organism: Eublepharis macularius (assembly GCF_028583425.1). Lineage (NCBI taxonomy): Eukaryota > Metazoa > Chordata > Lepidosauria > Squamata > Eublepharidae > Eublepharis > Eublepharis macularius. The sequence continues at coordinate 17,219,836 of NC_072792.1, read as the reverse complement.
AAAGTTCAATACACGAGCAGACATTTTTTTAAAAAAAGAAAGATTGCAATGAGTTCTTTTTAGGCTGAAAACTGGAGCAACTCCCTAATTCGTCCCAATCTTGTTAGTTTAAGAGTCACCTCAGGAAAGACAAAGCCAACGCTTTCATTTCCCCACGCGAACAGCTAAAATAGTAGACGTTCACAATATAACTTCAAAATGTCAATACTGCTCAGTCACCACAAAAAGAAAGAGAGGTTATTCATCCCGAGCGAAACACAAAATAATTCTGGAAATAGCAAACTGGTAGAGAAATGGTAGGCAACAGTTTTGTAAAAATACAAGTTATTGCGGGGGGGTGTTGTCTAGTTTCTCCTTTCCTCAAATTCTGCAGTCTGGTAAAGCTCAGACACTACCCCCGTCCTTATACAATGAAAACGGGACCATTTCCTCATTACTACTTTAATTAAGTGCAGAAGATAACAAGAAGATCCCTCATTTATTTCAAAGTGGTGTCTCCTGATTAGTCCTTAGAAGGAGTGGAGATAGAGTATCTGCTTTTATTTATTTAAAACATTTTAATGCCCCTTTCCACCCAGCTTATGATCCCCAAGGTGGCAAACGATCAAAACTATTAAAACAAGATTTCAAAAATACGTATTATAAAACAATTCAAAAGAACAATTAAACCAAACAAAGAGAGAGGAAGGAGAGCCAGTGAGAGAATGTTTCATGAAACAGAGAAGCACTCTTCATCCACAGTGAAGGAATATGCAGGAACAGAAATAGGCTGGTAATAGCTTGGGGGGACGGAGGCATCTAGGCAACTTTGTACATTGTTTTGAATCATTACAGTTCACATTTCAAAGGACCTTAAATTTTTTTTTGTATATATATGATTTTAATTGCTGGATTTTATTGTAAAATTTGTTATGCAATTGTATTTTATGACTGTTGTACCCCGTCCTGAGCCCACTTGTGGGGAGGGTGGGTTAAACACGGAATAAACTAACTAAATTAAACTAAATTTCTGAGCCTTGAAAAAAATTAGCCAGCAAAAATTTTCCCATTCTTGGAGATAGGTGCATGCAGGGTTTTTTTTTTCTGGGAAAAGCGGTGGCAGAACTCTTAGTAGGAAAATGAGGAAGAAACACATGGGATTCTTTGAAATCATATTATTTTCAAGCACTATTGCTGAGTATTTTCAAGAGGTGCCGGAACTCCGTTACCCCGCGTTCCCCCTGAAAAAAAGCCCTGCATGCACATCAAGTGTAATTAGGAAGGTTTACTGAGGGCCAAGCTACACATGAAGAATGACACTTGAATGGCAAGTGTATTTCTCCCTGTTCACTTGCCCTCCACTCAATCCACTTGCCGTTCAAGTGTCATTCGTCATGTGTAGCTTGGCCCTCAGTAGCCAAGAAAAACTGATATTCAAGCAGGAAACCGACTGTCAGGGGTGTTGTACAAGGGAAACACGCTGGGTGGGACCTCTCTTTAACTAGATCTGAGAAGTATGGATTAAATGTAAAACCTGGAAGTGACATCATACCTTTATAGAAATTGGCCAAAAGTCTCTGGTAAAACCATAGAGTTTTTGATAATTCCTAGAGAGGACATCCAGCCTAAGTATGGTTTCAAGGAGGTTACTGTTGTTCCTGGCTTCCCTTGGCATTTGTCTCTGTGACTTTGGACTGAATGTTGATAAAATCAAAAGATGGGATTCTTTCATGTCACACAGAAGGTTGAGTTTCTTGCCAGCAAGGCAACATATTGCCTTCAATCCCCACATTTCTAAGAATATGACACTGTAGTCTAGGGAAACCTGGGTCTCCAACTAGATAGGAAGCTGTGGGTGTGGGCTACAGTCAAATGACTGTAATGTGGAAAATCTTGCAGTTAAATAGACCCAAGAAGCCCTGTACATCCTCTCCTATTTTTTTAAGAAAGGAGCACCAAAATTGTAAAATGTAAATGCCCCAGTCTTTCGTAACAGGAGACAGCAGTATCTGCAATCCTCCCGGTTCATGAAATTACTGTTTTGTGTGAATAGGACAACGCATGCATTTTCTAGTGGCCAGTATGAGAAATGTGGGTTTCCAGTTGTTCATACTCAAAGTTGGAAAATGTGTGCATTGCCCTGATCTCATAACATGGCATGCATATATCCAGTTGGATTTAAAATGACTGAAATGGGTTAATGGTATATTCTGCACTTGATATGAAGAACTGGAGTTGGGAAGAAGAATGCAAGCTTGAGACCCACTCCCAGTATTCCCAAATGCAAACACAAGGTGGACTTTCCTAACTCTCTGAGAGCCAAGCTACAAGTGATGCCTGACACATGTTAGACACTTGTCAGCTTCCCTCAAGTTTTGATGGGAAATGTAGGTTGCCTGGTCTTGCAGCTTGGCTCTCCATTTAATTGAAGTTTAAAGAGCGGCAGTCTATGAGAGGGAGAACATGCGGTCGGGAGGGTAGTGCAGGTGTCTGGCTCTTGCCGTCTGCCCCCTTCCTCTCCACTGGGTGTGTGTGGGGGGGTCTGTAAACTTCAACTAAATGGAGAGCCAAGCTGTAAGACCAGGATGCCTACATTTCCCATCAAAACTTGAGGGAAGCTGACAAGTGTCCTACCTGTGTCAGGCATCACTTGTAGCTTGGCTCTGAGTTGGATCCAACCAGATTTTTCACTGGTAAAAACAATGACCCAAAATGGTTATGCTGGGGATCATGGGACCTGCATGGAAAATCCCATGTGGGTTGGGGGTTGCAGAAAGGAGAAGAACTTGCCAAAACTAAGGGTCAAACTACAAGTGACGAATGACACTTGAATGGCAAGTGTATTTCTCTCTGTTCACTTGCCCTCCACTTGCTCTACACTCAGGGCCAAGCTACAAGTGACGAATGACACTTGAACGGCAAGTGTATTTCTCAGTGTTCACTTGTCCTCCACTCAATCCACTTGCCGTTCAAGTGTCATTCATCATGTGTAGCTTGGCCCTCAATCCACTTGCTGTTCAAGTGTCATTCGTCAGTTGTAGCTTGGCCCTAGGCTAAAAACTGTTTCCTCACCAAGTGTTTATAGGAAGTGGGTGGTACTTTTGCCCAGAAGGGCTTCTGATTAGCCACTGGAGATCTGATTGGATGAGAAGATTTTTTTTTAAAAAAAAAATTGCTTCAGCAGCAGCTGCCACCACAACACAAGGCTCTTCAACGCAGAGCCAAAAGTAAGTTGTACATATGCAAGAAAATATTTTAAATTCATTTTAAAAAGCACTCTTTTAAGTTTGTTTTAAAAGTTCACTTTAAAAAAGCACCCTGTTAAACAGAACTTCTACATGAAATGTTGGAGGGTTACTATTAGAATTATGCATAACCTCATTCCCTGACATTTTGCAGTCAGTTCTGCCTCCTGTGGTGTCCATATTGTGGTTGCGCCCACAAACCTTGTGTTAGAATTCCAAAGCATCAAAAAGGTTGAGAACTCCTGGGGTAGATGCCTCAATCAGGAGGTGCTAAGCAAGCGCATCCACAGTGGAAGAGGAGGAAGGGAGAGCATCTCGAGAGACCTAAATTGTTATTGAAAGATGAAATGACAAAACAGGGGGGAGAGTATATGTTTAACTGTGGCCTAATTGGTTTATTACAATTAATTAGGCTAATACTACTGGCCTAATTTTGACTTTTTGAGGTAAATTAACCCCATATTAGTGTGGCAGAGAGAAAGTTTTAAAAAATCAGAAAGTAAGTAAGCGAGTTACTAGATAGTCCTTGTATATTTTTTCTTGGGGGGGAAGCAAAGCAGTTTGGGGGACAGACACAACAAATTCCATAATAACGCATTGTTTTTATATAGCAATTCTCTTCAAGTGCTTCACAGACAATAGCTTCTTGTAAACCTTACAACGTTGTAAGATAGATCAGTATTATTACACCTATGCAAATGGAGGATGTGACTCAGAGAGAGTGACTTGCCTTAAGGCTACATAATGAAATAGGAACTGGGGACTTTATGATTCATTGCTCAATATATCTTTGATGCTCTGCTGTACTGACTCTATGGGCATGGATAGCACAATCTTGTGGGCTGCTGCAGGAGTGGCAACCAAACATTGATGCAAAAACACTGAAACTACTCTGTTCCCTATGGACATCCCACAGGACAAAAAACCAACACGTGGACCTCCTCAAGGCACAGAGAGCATAGCAAGCACCCCAGAGTCCGTAGCAACCCCAGCAACTCTCATCAATCAGGAAACAGTAGCTAATGACACCTTTGTGAGTTACCCAGCCAATTACCACTCACCAGTCCGGCCAATTACCACTCACCAATCTGGCCACTGCCACTCATTGCCACTCCCCCTTCACAGAGAGTGAGAGGATAAGGGGGGAAGACCTAGCAACAGCACAATTCCAACTAGAGATGGGCATGAACCGAAATACGAACCTAAATTAAGCACGAACCAGGCCGGTTCGTGGTTTGCGAACCACGGTTCATCAGATCCCATTTCTGACAAACCGCCATGAACTTTAGCCTGGTTCATTTGGTTTGTTTTTTTGGTTCGTCACTGCAGACAGCCTGGTGCCAATCAATCAGTTTCCTAGGCAACAGGGGATGGACTTCCTGCAGACCTTCTTCTGACCCAGAAGTGAACTTCTACTGGGCTGGAAGTGACCTTCTGCTGACCCGGAAGTGCTGATTTTCTGTCCTGGATGTGACGTTTTCACAAACCAAACAAACCAGTTTGCGAACCAGGGGCAGGTTTGTGAAAGTTCGTGGTTTGTGGTTCGTGAAATTTGATGAACCACGAACCACATGGTTCGGTTTTTTTCCGGTTCATGCCCATCTCTAATTCCAACACAGGCATGTGTGATCTGACCCTCCCGAGGCCAAATGGTAGACAAGACACTCACCCCTTCTGGCAAGGGCCTCACTCACTTCCTTGCTGTAAGCCACATATTCCTTGCTGGTGAAACAGAAACAACTGAAAGACAAAAAGACAAGCAGCCAGGCATGAACCTGTAGACCCTACATGAGTCAAGACTAACATCTTAACCACTGGGCCAAGAGGGAATGTACGAAGGAGGCATGCCAGCAGGCAGTCAGCCCCCCAGTTTAGCTTGGATGTCACCACCAGCCATTTGGAGCCAGGCAGAGACTATTTCGTAGGCAGGCATCACTTCTTCAATCTGAAATGTACCTTAAAACAATGGAGTTCATTGAGAAATGGCTACCTTTTCTTGAGCGCATTACCAAAGAGGATATCTAACACCCAAACCCAGTCTATCAGAAATTCATATCTATTTATTTTATTTTATTTTATTTATTTCAAATTTCTATTCTGCACTCTCCACGAGCGGGCTCAGAGTGGATAACAACATATTAAAATACAACATATTAAAATACAATAAAAATTCATTTGCATTAAAGCATCATTAAAACAGCAGTGTATTAATATACATTTAAAACAGGATGGTGGATCTATAAAATGTAGTCATCGTAATAGTATAAATTATCTAAGTTGACTCTCTGTTGTGTGCGATGTTAAGCCATGAAGTACATACTGATATCATTAATAGAATGTTATTGCTCATATCTCTCTCATTTGCAACTTGTTATGCTAGCTTAAACTTGATATGTTTAATTGGCTTTGATAATACGACTTATTATACATATATTATAAATATTATATGTAATTCATTCTCAGGAATGTTGTAACTTAAATGAAATGTCAATATAATACGTTGTAAATGTTAGAATCAACAATAAAATGTGGAAAAGTGAAAAAAAAATAGACAGGCATCGCTGATGGCTGAGTGGGAAAGCACTGGGGCTATATACCCAGGAGTTCTGGTTCAATCACTGCATGGGAAAAAGCAAGAGACTGAGGGCCAAGCTACACATGACGAATGACACTTGAACGGCAAGTGGATTGAGTGGAGGGCAAGTGAACAGGGAGAAATACACTTGCCATTCAAGTGTCATTCATCATGTGTAGCTTGGCCCTAAAAGTGTCCTGGGACTGATTCCCCCCCCACCAAACTGTAAGAGGGGGAACAACTGACGGGTAACCTTGGACATACATCAATGTGGCAGGGTGCCACCCCCCCACACACAGAGTCTGCACCCATGACAGTGTCTCTTTTGTTTCCACCTTAGGTCCCTTTTGCATGCACTAGAATCTGTGTGGCTTATAAGATGCCACCAGTGCTATGAGGGAGTGTGGAACCCAGAGACATCCCCCTCCCCATGCTAAGATAGCCCCATATACCCTTGGACCACCCATCAGCCTTTCCCCCCTTCAAGCTGCTAATAGCAGCCAGCATTGTGTGTGTGTGTGCGTGTGTGTGTGTCTGTGAGAGACAGAGAGAGAGAGAGAGAGAGAGAGAGAGAGAGAGAGAGAGAGAGAAGTCGGTGAGGACCAGAATGTGGGGACAGCCTTCAAGATACCTTTGGACCCAGCTATGTTGTTGTAGTTGGATAAACTGGAAGTCCAGTGGCTCCAGAAAGACTAACAACAGCAATCCCACATGGAAACCCCTCGGTCATAGTCCTTCCTCTCAGACATGTGAAGGGGCATCCCTAAGGGGAAGGCATATGACCACCCCAGGTTTTACTGAACAGCAAATCATGAAGAGGTATGGCGGCAGGGGTTGTCAACCCCCTCAAGTAGTCCAATCTGGAGGCAACCATTACATGGATCACTGTAGCTAAGTCACAGGCAGAAAGGTAGGGAGCAAGCTGCTTGACCTGTCAAAGATAGAGAAATGCAAATCTGGTAACCAATGAGACCTGGGACTCTAGGCGGCATCCAGAGTTACACTCAGGCTCCTCACCATCGACAAAGGCATCAAAGGTGCTCCATCTAAGGCTGGGAGCTGGATTCCTGGACCCAACAATCCCCAAACCATATACAGGACGTCCATCTTTGTAGGGTTCCACTTCAGTCAACTCTGCTTCATCCACACAGTCACAGCATACTGATGACAACCAAGTCCAAAGCTTCAGGCCAAGTGGGCAAGGGGGTGCATATAGACATTGAATAGCATTGGAGAGAGAATTTCCCCTTGAGGAACAACACATACTAGTGGGTATCTAGGCTGCTCTCATTTCTCCACCATTAGGAGCATCATCCCGCTTCCCCTTGATAAGTGGGGTCCCACAGGGGCTGATCCTTTCCCCTATGTTAACATCTATATGTGCCTCCTCTCCCAGATAGTTCAGAACTTTGGGTTGGGTTGCCATCAATATGTTAACAACATCCAGCTGTATCTAATGTCGGTCGGACAGACAGCTACCGCTCCAGATGTGTTGGCCAAGGGTTTGGAGGCTGTGGCTGTTTGGTTGAAGCAGAGTTTATTGAAACTAAATCCAGCAAAGATGAATGACCTCTTCCTGGGCTGTGGGTCGATGAATGAGGGATCCGGCTCCTGATAGTGGTAAAGAGTCTGGGTGTGATCTTAGATGCCTCACTTTCTACGGAGGCCCAGGTTGCATCAGCTGCCAGATCGACATTTTTCCATCTTCGTCAGATCAGGCAGCTTATCCCCTATCTCTCCCCCCCCCCTCAATCTAGCCACAGTGATCCATATGATGATCACCTCTAAACTTGCTCTATGCAGGACTACCCGGAAATTGCATCTGATCTAGAATTCAACGACATCTATAATTCAACTGATCCGGAATGGCAACTGATCCAGAATTCAATGACACGGGTCCTTATAGGAATGCTACATAGGGCACACATTCATCGGGTGCTACACCAGCTGCACTGGTTGCAGGGTTGAGTTCCAGATCAAGTTCAAGGTTCTTGTTATGACAGTCAGAGCTCTGCACGGATTGGGACTGACATATCTCCAGGACCAGCTCCTCCCTTAGGTTGCTCGGAGGGCTTTACGTTATTCTGGCCAACATCTGCCGGTGGTCCCTGGCCCAAAGGATGCTCATGTGTTCTCAGCCAGAGCCAGAGCTTTTTCTGGTTCTGATGCCATCCTGGTGGAACACTCTTCCAGTTGAGATCCAGGCCCTGCAGAATCTGTTCCAGTCCCGCAGGACCTGTAAAACAGAGCTCTTCCGCCAGGCTTATCACTGAGGTGGGCGGTCCTTCCTTCCTTCCTTCCTTTTTTTTTTTTGCCTCCCTGCTCTTACAATGGTGACTCTCTGGCAGTTCTCCTTCCGACCCTGTGCTGTGAGGTTCCGGTTACAGTTACTGCACTCTATACAAATTAGATGCCGTATTGAGATTTTGGCCATTTTCACACATCTTTAAAATAGTGCGATACTTATAGAAGCATTATACTTATAGAAGTATTATAGTGCGATACTTATAGAAGGCTACGGGCTTCTGTGCATGAATTTTGATGCCACCTGTTTACAAAATGCTACGAAAGCACCATCACCATGGCCTGCCTCCGTTCCGTAAAAGCCGGCAGCCTTCCATGAGTATCGCACTATTTTAAAGACGTGTGAAAAAGACCTTTGTGTTTTTATATGATTCTTTGTGACATTTATTATGTATCGTTGGTTTTGGTTGTAACCCACCCTGAGCTCGCTTGCAGGGAAGACGGGCTAAATATCTAATATAATGAATATATAGATTTCAGAGAACTGCAAGGAGACCCTAAGCCTAGAACAGAGGCATCTGGAAGACAGAAAAAAGTCCATTGAGCAATAATACTGTGAGCTTTTCCATTGGGTCCAACCCAGTAGCTTGCTTTAAAGTTATGTTGTGAATGGCCAAGGATCATTTCGTAGAAAAAGAGCTGGAGGAACTCATTAGCAAAACTCATTAGCATAACTCATTAGCATATGTCACGCCCCTTGACATCGCTGGAAATGTGTCATTAGTACAACTGATTTGTGTATGCCATACCCCCTGACATCACCTATCCTGGCTGCTTTGGACCCAATCGTGGCCATTCAGGGCCGAAATTGGGCCCAAAATGGCTGCAAAGGGGCTGAAAATGGCTGCAAAGGGGCCCAAAATGGTCAAGATCAGACCGCTGCTGAGCAGGAGAGTGATCCACCACCGGTCAGAAGCCCGAGCCAGGCCGTTTCAGCCCCAATCCAGGCTGAAACGGGCCCAAAATGGCCGAGAGTCAGGTGGGTGGGGCCACCTGACAGGTGACCTCTTTGGGGATCTGCCGGAACTGCGTTCCTGCGTGTTCCCCCTCGAAATGAGCCCTGATCATGGCTGTGGCAAGATTAGAACTCCACACCTCCCAGCTAATTTTCTAAGCTACTGAAAGATTCTATTTATCAAAGAGGAAGAATTTTGACCTTAGAAACAGTATCCTAGTCCAAATTCCAAGGAGTTGTGTCACCTGTAGCAACTCTGGCAATGGCATAGACGTTGGGCAAATCCTATCACATGAAACTGCCCCTCATGAAGAGCAGCCATGCTCTGGTTATCAGGGTGCAAAAGAGCTGCCTGAAGTTTGATTCCTCTCTCTAGTCCCAGTCTTTGAAAACTGCTTCTTCTCTGATGAAAATAATTGTTAGCTCTTCCCATTGATGTCCTAAACGTTTCTATTAAGGGACGGCAAATATTGTTCTCATTACACCATCTTAATTAATTCCACTTTTACCATGCCCTGTAGCAGCCAAAAGCTCCTAATAATTAGGAGACCAATTAATTGATTTTCAAAGAAATTAAAATAATTTTGCAAGGATATTGCAATGTAAAAAAAAAAAATACACCCTTGGAAGACTTCAGCAACCTAAACAGAATATAGATGTGAATTCATTTAGAAGAGGGGGAAATTGCATTCCAAAAATTATTTTTTATGCTGTTCAGTGATACAAACATCAATAACTCTCTCATGATATGCTCGATACGGAGGGAAGTGTGAGGCATCTCCGTAGAAAAACAAAGGAGATTACATGATTATGGGTGGGAAGCAGACAGCTTTTTCATTCAATCTTGCCCAGTTTTCCTCCTTACTATAGGCTATAACCTACATGGCTTTTGTTCCCCAAAGGGGACCATTTACTTCCTTTTCCAGTCATATAAAAGCTCTACTCCAGCCCAATATATTACTTCCTCTTCTTCTGAAAAACAACATCTGAGAATTCCCAAAGATTTCCAAACCACCTTCTACCACTAGTTACCCAAAGAGATGGGCACAAACCAGTGGTTGATTAGAGCTCATTTCTGATGAATTGCGACAAACCACTATGATTTTTAGAGTGGTTCATATGGTTCATTTTTCAGTTCGTCACTGCAGACAGCCTGGTGTCAATCAATCTGTTACCTAGGCAATGGGGGGTGGGCTTTCTGCAGACCTTCTGTAGCCCCAGAAACGATGAACCGATGAACCAAACGAACTAGTTCGCGAACTGGGCAAGTCCGTGGTGGTTCATGGTTTGTGAAATTCAATGAACCATGGACTTCAACCAACCGCCATTTGCCCGCCTCTGGTTACCCATTCAAATCTCAAGGGAGCTAAATGGATTTTGACGTATGTAATTAGGCACACAATTCAGCTACAGCTCAATAGAATGTGGAGGGCTCGCACATTCCAGGTTATGTTTAAGGAATTATACAGCAGTGAACTGAAGCCAGTGTGGCCCATTGAGCAGTGGAAATGGTAATTGAGAAATACTGAGCTTCAGGCAGTCTCTTGAACATCATTTGTTGAGATTTGTAAAAGAAGAGTTATCTTCATTTATAAGCCTTTTTTTTCATTTAAATTCAAAATAATTCCATAAATGCCATGCACCTGGTGGAATAACTTGTCTCTACACTAAAAATAGTAATATAATTTCTAGAGCTAGAGATTAAGGTGTTTTTTTTTTTCATAAAAGCAAAGAAGAATGATAACATCCTTATGTTAATGCTTGGGGGGGGGCAGGATTCCAGAAATTACTTGCTAAAAGATGGAAAGCTGGAACATTATATTACTGGGAGAATTTTCAAGATAATAATGTTAATTTCTTGAATTCAGGATATTTTAAAATAAGAATTTAAAGAACCATGCCCCTCACATCTAGGATTTTCTCCAATCATCTATGTATTGGCTAATAATCCTATCCTCCCACAAAAAAAAGAGTAAATGACATAATATCAATAAAAATGGTCACGGATTGTTCATGAACAAAATGGTCGGAATATGAAACTCTTAAAATCAAAATCCAGGACTATGAGGGAAGTTAATAAACTCAGACGGGCCCCAAGAGCCTCACAAAAAAGATTATTCTCTATTCCCTCCTTAAAATAAACGAGATCAGTGATTTCTAGGGAAAGGTTTCTTTTATGGTGGCCCCATCTTTATGGAATGGGTTACTAGATGAAGTAAGGGCTTTCTCTTCTCATATCGAGCATCAGGCTGTATTGTTTAGATGGTCCTTATCCTGACTGGTATCTATAGTGTTGTATTTTTTAAAAAAATAGTGTGCTTGGTTTCTGGCAAGCTTTAATTTACTCATTTTCTTATAAAATACTTTGAGCAGCAAGGAAAAAGGGTACAGTGGCAGTCTCCTGTCCTTGGCTTCAGACAAGAAATGGGAAATGGGAAATGGGGGAGCCAAAGCAACATACTCCACAATGACACTTTTGGCTGTGTAACCAGAAGTGGCATCACCATGTTGTAAATTGTTCTAGGATTCCCTCAGTTCTCTCTGTTTTTTCCACAGTGTTTCTGAAAAATCCCAGGATGCCCTGTGATGTGGTGAGTGGTGACATCACTTCCAGTTATGCACACATACTCCAGTCTCACTAGGTTGCCTGTCAAGGTGGCTACTCTAAAGAGTGAAATAGAAACATAGCAAGTAAATATTTAATGGCTTGTTTTATGTTTTGGCCTATTTTAATGGCTTTTTAAATGTTTGGGCATGTTTTAATGGCTTGTTTGAATGGGTATGTGGTTTTATTGTACTGTTTTAGTTGTGGGCCTCCAGTAGGACTCTGGAGAAGCTACAGAAAGATTTTCTAAATCAACAAACAATGTAGGCACATTGGGTGGCCGAAAATGCTCACTCTCTGTATTTAGGAATGCTAAAAAGAGCAATGAAAGTCTAGAGAGTCAAGTGAGAAGATGCCTAGACGGAGGGAACATAAGAGGCAAAAGTCATGGGATAAGGAAGGAAACAGAGAGGGCAATGGACTGAAAAATTGGTAGCTCCATTGGCTACATATCAGCTATTGTGCTCAGTTCAAAGTATTGGTTATCACATACAAAGCTCTTCATGGCTTTGGCCCAACATTCCTACAGACCACCTCCCTCCCTATGTTCCTTCATAGCAGCTATGCTCATTTGAACAGGGGCTCTTGAAGGTGCTACCTTACACATGGGCAAAATCAACAACAGTCTGTATATGGGCTTTCTCTGTGGGGGGGGGGCCCTACCCTGTGAAATGGTTTGCCTGAGGAGGTCAGGAGAGCCCCCACTCCCGTAGCTTTTTGCAAATAGTACAACACTGAATTATTCAAAAAGGCTTTTGTATTGTAGGGAGGGGGGCCTCAGATGCTTCGCTAATGAGTTAAGGTCCATAGACTTCACCACTATGTTGCCTTATGTACTATCTGTTGCCTTAAATATGTGCTCCTATGAGCTACCTGTGCTTCATGTGGTCTAATGTCAGCCCTAGAATTGCTTATGTTCTGTTCCAGCATTTTTAACTCTGTATTGGATTTTTACTAATGCTATGTCTTTGTAAAATTGTGTTTACTTGCCTTATGGCATTGTTTATGGAAATGTCCTTGAAATTGCACACTGTTTACTCCATTTTGAGTCTCAGTGAGAAAGGATGACTATAAATGACATAAATAAATAAATAAAATAAGAATCAGATAAGGTGGAGAAGAATAGGTCTAAGGAAGAGAGAGGAAGCTGGAACATCGAGTTGAGGAAATGGCTGATGAGAAAGAGATTGTAGAGAAACGTTATGGGGACTATGGATAGGAAGATCTACTTGAAAGAGTAAGCAAAGGCCATCTATGAGTGCTGTAGTGGGCCCATAAACCAGGCAGGGTGTTTTAGAAGAGTTTTGATTGTCTTATTCAGAAGCAAAGCCTCTTGAAATACATGATATGCCAGTGCTTGGTGACCTGAAATTACTTGAGCCTATTGTCTTTACTTGAAGATTTCTTTTTAAATAGAATTATCAGCCCATTATCAAAAGGCAAGTTTTCCCTGTAAAGGAAGTATTAACAACAAAGGAATGGAAATGGAACATAATCGTTGCAGACTCTTTACTTTCTATTTTGTGGTGCCAATGACATTACTATGATTCACATTCTGACAGAAAATGTCATCTCCCCTCTGAAAAGGAGGTCTGTCTGGCAGCAGCTAAAGGGAATCCCAGTACAAACTGGATCCAGTTATGGTCCAGCTTGTTTTAAGCTGATATCAGTGTACTGTACTGACTAGAGTGAGGAATTTGGATCTGGGAGACCCAGGTTTGATCCCTCAAAGTGCCATGGAAGCTTACTGGGTGACCTTGGGCCAGTCACAAACTGCCATCCCAACCTACCTCACAGTTTGTTGTGAGAAAAAATGGAGGAAAGGAGAATGCTGTAGCAGAAGGGTTAAGTAGTTGGACTGCAAATCAGCACTCTCCTGGTTCGAATCCCACTACTGCCATGAGCTCAGCAGGTGGCCTTGGGTAAGCCACTCCTCTTAGCCCCAGTTCCCCAGCTTCATTGTGGGGATAAGAATAATACTGACTTTGTTCACCATTCTGAGTGGACACCAATCTATCTAGATGAGTGGTATGTAGGCACAGTTATTATTAATTATTATTACCTGATTAGACCTCACCTAGAATACTGTGTTCAGTTTTGGGCACCACAACTTAAGAAGGATATAGACAAGCTGGAGCGAGTCCAGAGGAGGGCGAGGAAGATGGTGAGAGGTCTGGACACCAAGTCCTATGAGGAAAGGTCGAAGGAGCTCAGTACGAGCAGGGGTCACTGGGTATGTGTGGAGGAAGGAGAGGTAGATGTGAATTTCCTGCATTGTGCAGAGGGTTGGACTAGATGACCCTGGAGAGCCCTTCCAACCCTATGGTACTTTTTGCACTTGGTTTTTAGAGCGCATTTGTACCTGTTCCACATCCCATGTTTGCAAGGTTTTCACACTTAAAAGCAGTCATGGGATGCAGTCCCACTTTTTGTCCGCTGTATCCCCGATTTGTCCCCCTGCGGACATACCCCGATGTTTTTTTAAGTTCGCTGCCGACTGGCAGCTGGCCCGCATTTTGCTAATGTGAACACTTTTGCCCCCTTTTTGCTTCTCTCTCCCCCTCTCCTTTTCCCTGGGAGCTGATTGGTTTGTGCAGAATTAACCACTCCCACCCTCCTCAGCTCTCTGAACTCCTTGTCCACCATTTTTTTTAGTAAAGCGAGGTGAGAGTCATAAGGCTGCTTCTTCGTTGGTTTCCTTCCTCCCGGTATGCATGCTCTTTTATTTTTTTTCAAAAGCCAGGAATGATTCCTAAGCTTGCTGCTTTAAAAGCAAGGAAAGTGTTAAATAGCTGCTTTCTCCTTCCTCCCTTAGGGTATGCACACACATTCTTTTTTTTTTTTAAAGACAAGAATGGGTTGCAACGTTGTAATGTTCCTGCACTTTCTTCCTGGCTTTAAAAGCCAGGAAAGGATTAAATGGCTGCTTTTCCCTCCCTCCCAGGCATGTTTCAGATTTTGTCAAAGAGGGGGAAAAAAACCCAAGCATTTTGCACAGCCCTTTGGAAACAAGCCTCTGCTTCCTGGGAGGAGATGAAACGGCAGCATTTTAACCCTTTCCTGGCTTGATTAAAAAAAATGAGAGTGGTACATGTTTTCCCCCAGAACTCTGCCACCAATTGCTTCTCCAGTGGGCAGGGGACAGCCCAATCAGCAAAAAGGGGGGAAGGGTTCCAACATTGCAACGTTACTACGCATGCTCAATTATTTTTTAAAAAAGTGTGACGTGAATTGCAAGGCCCTGAAGGCCCCGAAAGCCCAAAATTGCACCGAGGTTTTGAAATGAAGCACAGACACCAAATCGAAATTGCAGTGGACAGTGTGAAATGAACAGGTGCAATGCCGAAGCCACTGCGATCGGGGCGAACGCTCATAAATGGCGGTTTAAACCGTAAGTGTGAAAAGGGCCTATGATTCTATGAATCTATTATTAATTTGAGTCCCCACTGAATAGAAAGATGGGGTATAAATGAAGTAAAATAAATAAAAAATAATATAAAAGTCAGTTTCTGAATGGGAACAGTTTTTAGTCCAAATCCCTTAGTTCTGAAATCCTACCCCAATCATTATCCTCCATATATAAAAGCAAAATCACTTGACATAGACAATAGCTTTTCAAGGAGAAAACTAGACTAGAACTCCTGTTTTTAAATGCTAGTGGGTCAGGAAGAGCCCAGAAATGTATAATGCAGGAGCCAATGAACGAGACAGGCTGGGTCAGCTAAAAGGAGCTGTGGGTACAGAAAGCGTTAAATTATGACAGGAGGAGGAAGGGGCCAATACGGTCCCTTTCATTCAGGATCTTTAACCTGCTGTGGGAAGACGTCATTTTATCCTTAAGGTGTGTGAAAATTATGTTTGCCTCCAAAAGCCAACTTTAAAAAAAAATATTTATGTCATTTATAATCTGTCTTTCTCACTGAGACTCAAGGCGGATTACATAGTGTGAGATTAGTGCAATCAGTAGCAGGACATTTCGATAAAGTGTCAAGAACATTTCCATAAACAATGTCTTAAGATAAATAAAAACAAGTTTACAAAGATCCAAAGATCCAATATGGAGTTGAAGAATTGCTGAAACAGAACATAATCAATTCTAGGACTAACATTAGACAACATGAAGCACAGCTAGAATATAGGAGTACATATTAAAAGCAACAGATAATACATAAAGCAACAGGTGGTGAAGTCTATTGTACCTAACTCATTAGTGAAGCATCTGATACCCCTTCCCTACAATACTGCCCTCCTATCTGAGTAAAAGTCCTTTTTGAATAATTCAGTTTTGCATTGTTTGTGGAAATTCAGGAGAGTGGGGGCTCTCTTGACCTCCTCAGGCAGGCCGTTTCACAAGGTAGGGGCCACCACTGAGAAAGCCTGTGTGTGGGCTGCTGTTGATTTCACCCATGTGCAGGGTGGCACCTGCAAGAGACCCTGTTTGGATGAGCAAACTTGCCTTGGAGGGACATAGGGAGGCAGAGTTAAACAGCCTGTGTGGAAGGAACCTGGGTGAAGGGAAGGGCTGCGGAGAGCTGCAGTAGCAAAGTGGCTGGGCTGCAAATCAGGACTCTGATGGTTTGAATGCCACTAACTGCCATGAGCTCAGCAGTTGTCCTCGGGGAAGCCACTCCTCTCAGCTCAAGCTCCCCAGATGAATTGTGAGGATAATGATAACACTGACTTCCTTTACCAATCTTGAGTGTGGCACTAATCTGTCCAGAAGAGGAGTATATAAGCACACGGTCATCATCATCTTCGGTTAAATTCCTTCATCTGGGCAATTGACAGTGCAATGCAGAACACTGAACAAACATGAGTCAGATTCTGCATAGATTTGTTTAGGATTGTTCTATGAGTGTTAACATAAAAGATGCCAGTGTAACCTCATGGGTTACTTGTGTTAGGATTATATATTTATATATTGGTTTTGTTTAATTTAGTAAACCCTTACAAACATACATTAATTAATCCTCAGACAAAATCATAGAAAGATAGAACCTACAGTTTATTGTAGCAGATTTTCTTCCATAGCAATATCTTCTGGTAATAAGGAGGGAAAGATCCTAATCTAAAGAGTTACATTCCCTAGTCTAATGCCACAGCCTGAAAGTAGGCAGCGAGGCTGGAAGTGGGTTTGTGGACATAAAGAAGGACTCCATAAGGAGCATGGTGGCATTACATCTTTTCTCTTTGGATGACCATGAGGGAAGGTGTGAAATTTCCCAAGAGGCACAGAGGCAAGAGAGGAGGAGTCAGTAGGCGTCCCCACCTTAGACAAGAGAGTGGTAGATTGCTAGACTTATACATTACATTCAAAGAGACATGCAGCACCCCGCAGTGTCCAAAGGCAGGCTGAGTCGCCTATTCCAACACTCCCACTCAACTCAGAATGCTGTCAGCATTCACAATGTTCAGGTCACTTCGTAGACCTTGGTACTTGTCTCTGGGCAGCGGCTTGGTAAAGATGTCCACTGTCATTTCTTCAGTGGCATAGTAGTGCAGCTTCACAATTCCTTGTGCTTGAAGTTCCTTCATGAACTGCTGTCGCGTCTCAATATGTCTTGTGAGTGGAGTATTTCCTTCTAAAAAAGGAAGAACTATACAACCTTGGTTATCTTCTAGCATGTTAACTGGTAAAGGATCTGTAATGCCAAAATCTTTAAGTAACATTAAGAGCATTTGTAAATCTTTGCATGCATCTGAAGCTGACACAAGATCTGCTTCAGTGGATGAAAGGGCTACAATTTCTTGTTTACGACTGGCCCAAGTTACAGGTCCATCCCCATAGAAAAACACATAACCAGTAGTGGATTTCCAGTCTGAATTATCTTTAGCCCAATCTACATCAGCATATCCCAATAGTGTGGGAAGCTGGCAGCCTTAGTTTAGAATCTGCAGTACCCTTTAAATATCTCATTACTCTTTTTACTCCAGTCCAATCATTCTCAGTGGGTTTACTTACCCTCCTGGATAGAATACCTACAGCTGTTGCAATGTCAGGTGTTGTCATTGCTAGGTAAAGAAGCTTGCCTATGGTAGTTCTGTACTCGTTGTTCTCTGGTAGAGGTTCATTTGGTTCCTTTTCTTTTAGAAAACCTACTTCCATAGGTGTGGGCATTGGATTGGCATTTTCTAGTCCAAAACTTTCCAGTAATTCCACTATCTTTTGTCTTTGGCTGAGAAGGTAACTGCCATCTGGTTCCCTCTCGATCTGGATCCCCAAATAAAAATTAGCATTGCCCAAGCGTTTCACCTCAACTTCCTTGTTTAGATGAGGTATAATTTCAGCACAATCACTTGAATTTTCATAACAAAGGATAAGATCATCAACATAAGCCAAAATAAAAGTCCATCTCCCATTCTTGTATCTACTGTAAAGACAGAGGTCAGCTTTGCCTTGTTTAAAATCTAAATCAAGTAACATTTTGGTCATTTTATCATTCCACGATTTGGCAGCTTGCTTAAGACCATAAAGCCCTTTCTGAAGTTTGCATACTAAGAGTTCATTCTGTTCATCTATGAACCCTGGAGGTTGACTCATATATAATTCTTTCTCAATTTCACCATGTAAAAATGCAGTCTTTATATCCAGGTGTTCTGTTTGCATGTTTCGAGAAGCTGCTATGCTTAAAAGCATCCTGATTGTGGAATATTTTACAACTGGTGCAAAAGTTTGATCATAATCAGTTCCATAAATCTGAGAATATCCTTTGGCTACTAATCTAGCTTTGTATCTCTCAACTGCACCATTCTCATTTTTCTTAGCTTTACAAACCCATTTACATCCAATAACATTCTTACCCTTAGGTAGTTTTGTGAGAGTCCATGTTTTGTTCTTGTGTAGAGCATCTATTTCCTCTTATGCTGCTTCCTTCCATTTCTTTGCTTCGTTGAACTTCGGCCCATGAAGTTGGTTCTTGTGGTGGCGACGACCTTGCAAAGTAGGTCAGTCTCTCAGCTGGAACTCCTCTGTTGATGCGCTGAAAGCACCTGAGGTCCTGAGTCACCTCTGCCTCCGCAGCGGGCTCTGGCTCCTCAGGCACATCTACTGGCCTGGGAATTTCCACCTTTATTCTCTCACCTGGTCGGGCTTCTGGTTGCATCTGCTCAGTGGCTGCACCCATTGCCTCATCACCGGGTTGGATATCTGGTCGCATTTGCGTAACGATGTCATCTGGCCAATACAACAGCAGCTGGCTGTCATCATTCTCTCCCTCTGAAGGGTCATGTGTAGCAGCATTCTGGTTGCTCCTTTGTCGCTCATCAAATTGCACAACTCTGCTTGTAGTAACACTGTTAGTTTCTGGGTTAAAAATCCTATATCCCTTACATCCTGGAGCATATCCTACAAAGATGCCTTCTAAGGCTCTGGGTTCTAGTTTGGATCTCTTTTCTTCTGGTATGTGAGCATATGCTTTGCATCCAAATACTCTATGTTTGGCTTCCTATTATGCCATAACTCATAAGGAGTTTTGTTTGTAGCTTTAGTGGGCAATCTGTTTTGTAAGTAGATTGCAGTCATGGCCACTTCTCCCCAGTGTCTGTAGGGAAGTCCTGAACCAATTAGCATACATCTGACCATATTCATGATAGAACGATTTTTACGCTCCGCTACCCCATTCTGTTTGGGGTTATAGGGAACAGTGAATCTATGTTGAATACCATTTTCCCTGAGAAATCTCTGTGTGGCATGAGAAACGTACTCATCACCATTGTCGCTTTGAAAGGCTTGAGGTTTCCTGTTGAACTTGTTAGACACCATGGAAACATAATCACACAGTTTCTGCTCAGTCTGCGATTTTTCCTTCAGCAAATAGCACACTGTATATCTCGAGAAGTCATCAATGAAAGACAATATATAAAGGTTATTTCCTGTTGATGCTGGTTTAATAGGACCACATAAATCAGTATGGATTAGTTCAAGTGGTTGCCTCGAGCACCTTTGGCTTTGTTTGGGAACTGAAGGTCGAGTTGCCTTTCCCTTTATACAACAAACACATAATTCATCATCATTGTCACATGCACTTATATTAATACCTGTTACCAAGTCCTTAGACTGCAGCTCCTTTATGGCTTGCATATTGCGATGTGCAAATCTTCTATGCCAGAGTTCAATTGGCTCTCCTTTTGTAGTAGCTGTTGCCCTGCAGGCCTTTTCTCCTTGGCAGTCCAGTTCAAAGACTCCATTTCTGAGACTACCTGTGGAATATATCTCTCCTTTGCGAGAAACTGTACATTTGTTATTCTCAAAGTGGCCGTTTTCACACTGTCTATAAATCGCGCGAGACTCACGGAAGGCTGCCGGCTTCCTCGCACGGTTTTTAACACCATCCGATTACAAAACGCCGTAAATCCCTGTTTGTGGCGTTTTGTGAACAGATGGCGTCAAAAATCGCGTGAGGAAGCCGGCAGCCTTCCGTGAGTCTCGTGTGATTTATAGACAGTGTGAAAACGGCCAGCGTATAGAAAATCCTTTTTGTGATAGTACAGGTACACTTAGTAGGTTTGCCTTTAAATCAGGCATGTTTAAAACATGATAATTACTATCAGCCCTTGTTTGAGGAAAATCTCTGAAATTACTGGCTCTTGCTTTAGAAAAATCTTCTGTTTCTCTCTGCCTGTGGCTTCCTGCCTGCAGCAGCATAATTGTTTCTGCCCTTGTGGCTGTAGCTTCTCTTGCTAAAGCACTCCCTCTGGAGGTGACCGGGCTTATTGCATTTGCGGCAGAAGGGATCCTTTCTCTAGGATTGGCTCTTTGCCTGTAATCGATTTGCCTAGGTCCTGACCCTCTGGGTCTGGCCTCTCTGACCATGTAATTTGAGTCAGTCTTGCATTTCTTTTCCTGAGGATAAGATCTCTGTTCATCATACTGTGTTCTTATCTGATCTAGCACTCCCTCCAATATAGCCCCTTTTTCAGTAAGAAACTTTGCTAAACTGGAATAACTCTGTGGTAGTGAGCTTAAAACTAGAGCAATTTTCAAATCTTCATCTAGAATCTGACCAACAGTAGCTAATTTATCTATTTGATTCAACAAAGATTCAATATGAGCATACACATCTCCATTTTGTTCCATTTTAGTTGAAAATAGAACTCTGAACAAAGCAATTTGTAGTAGTTGGTCTGACATTTTCAAGAAATTTCAAAGTATTTCTCTAGAAAACATTATTTTTCCCTCTTTAACTTTTAGTTTTCTGTATGCTAGGCTCAAGTTAGCCAAAAAGTTTTTAAAAGGAGGTTTCTCTGCTTTTCTGTGCACATTTGAGGGCGGGGAAAAACTGTTATACCTTTCACCTAATTTCTTTCTTTGTTCCTCGTGAGGTTGCCTGTGAGGGCATTCACGTGCTAATTAAGTCCTTTTGTTCTGCATGGCTGTAAAACCTTTGCAGTTTCAAGGAGAAAAAAAACTTTGCAGTTTAAAACTTTTTACTTCTAGATTCAGCTTTGCAGTTTTTTAAAAAAACTTTTTGCTTCTTAGATTGAACTATGGGCTTTTCTTTGGCCCTGAAGAACTTATTAAATTCAAGACTGGGCCCATAACCCTGTTAGGATTATATTTTTATATATTGGTTTGGTTTCGTTTAGTAACTTAGCAGAGTAACATAGCAGAGCAATTTATTCAGAAGCATTTAAACCCTTACAAACGTGCATTAATTAATCCTCAGACAAAATCATAGAAAGATAGAACTTACAGTTTATTGTAGCAGATTTTCTTCCATAGCAATATCTTCTGGTAATAAGGAGGGAAAGATCCTAATCTAAGGAGTTACGTTCCCTAGTCTAATGCCACAGCCTGAAACTAGGCAGCGAGGCTGGAAGTGGGTTTGTGGACATAACAAAGGGCTCCATAAGGAGCATGGTGGCATTACATCCTTCCTCTTTGGAAGACCATGTGGAGAGAGAGATTTCCCAAGAGGCACAGAGGCAAGAGAGGAGGAGTCAGTAGGCATTCCCACCTTAGCCAAGAGAGTGGCAGATTGCTAGACTTATACATTACATTCAAAGAGACATGCAGCACCCTGCAGTGTCCAAAGGCAGGCTGAGTTGCCTATTCCAACAACTTGGAAACAGACTGCTGTATTTTTACATTACACTGCTGCCTAGAATCCCACCCCCCACTTCACTTAAACAGTTTAATACCTAGCATCCCAGTGCTCTTGGTTGGCTGTTAAAGTCTACCCCATTTTCATGATTTTTTTGGAATGAAGTTGTTCCTTGCTCACTTTTTTAAAAGAAAACAACTTGTTTCTGTCAAAGCCAAGCTACAAGTGATGTCTTACACAGGTTGGACACTTGTCAGCTTACCTCAAGTTTTGATGGGAAATGTAGGCATCCTGGTTTTACAGCTTGGCTCTCCATTAGAGCTGCAAGACCAGGATGCCTACATTTCCCATCAAAACTTGAGGGAAGCTACTATGATACTACAGATAAACTTAGAAGAGTTTGAAAGTATATTATATTATAATAAGCAGAATAAGTTTGAAATGAGTAGAGGGAGAATAGATAAGGGGTTGGAAAACTGTTGGAAGTCAACCAAAGGGGGGGAAAGGGAGGGGGTTAGAATTGGAAAATTTAACGGAATGCATTTGTAATAAATAATATATGTGTCTAATCCAATAAAAAAAATTAAAAAAAAAACTTGAGGGAAGCTGACAAGTGTCCAACCTGTGTCAGGCGTCACTTGTAGCTTGGCTCCGAGTTAGCTTCATTATCCCTCAGTTATCAATAGACATGGGCACAAATAGCATTATGAACGGGAAAAAACACACAAACAGCCCGTTGGGCTATGGTTGTTGTGGGTTTTCCGGGCTGTATTGCCGTGGTCTTGGCATTGTAGTTCCTGACGTTTCGCCAGCAGCTGTGGCTGGCATCTTCAGAGGTGTAGCACCAAAAGATAGAGATCTCTCAGTGTCACTGAGAGTGTCACTGAGCCCGTTGGGCTGTTCGTGAACAAGCCGTTTGTGAGGCTCCACTCTAAACGAATAAGTGGTCATTGCAAGACTTGTTCATTGCCTTTGTCAGCGATTCGTCAAGCTAGACAGTCTGGGGCCTTTCAATCAATTCCCCTGGCAACGGCAGGGACTGAACTCTGTCTGAACTCCTTCTGGCTTTGCTTCTGGCTTTAACCTTTCAAAGTACTTTCAGCAGAGAGTCCCGTTTTTGCCACTGTGAAGAGAAAATGACAACGAAGGGGGAGACCCTTTCATGCCTTTCCCGGGATGCAATCTCTCTGAAACTTGGGGGGGGGGGGTCTTTGGAGGACAGTGAGGACTATGTCCCCTGCACATTTGGTGGGTATTGGACATTGGGAAGGTCAGTTTGTAACCCCTCAAAGTAGCTGCCTTCCAACACGCAGTCCCATTTTTGCCACTGTGAAGAGAAAATGACAGCAAAAGGGGGGACCCATGGATCATGCCTTTCCTGGAGTGCAATCTCTCTGAAATTTGGGGATCTTCAGAAGACAGTGATGACTATATCCCCTGCAAATTTGGTGGGTATTGGACATTGGGAAGGTCAGTTTGTAACCCCCAAGGTAGCTTCCAGCAGAGAGTTCTGTTTTTGCCACTGAGAAAAGAAAATGACAAGAGAAAATGATGGGGTGCAATCTCTCTGAAAGTTGGGGGGGGGTCCTTTGGAGGACAGTGAGGACTATGTCCCCTGCAAATTTGGTGGGTATTGGATATTGGGTAGGTCAGTTTGTGGGGTGTTTAAAGGGCCCTGCCCCTTGCACATGGCAGGAAAGGGCCCTTTAAACTATCAGCTATCAGGGGGAACTATCAGGGGGAATCCCCCCGCCCCCTGCCAGCTGATAGTTTAAAGGGGTCTTTAAAGGGCCACAAACAATGAAAATGTTTGTGAACAGGGTCATGTTCGTTACTGTTCATTGTTCATTGTTCGTGGATGGCAACGAACAACGAACAGCTTGGTCGGGGGGGGGGGTGTTTCCGTTCGTGCCCATGTCTGTTTATTAATCTAGTCTTGGGTGGGTTTACATCCAAGCCTAGATTCTATCCCTTTGAAACCTTTATAATTTCCTTTGGGATTCCCAGTGCAGTGGAGACATGGGAAATTGTGACAGGGGAAAATCCCATGGGTGGTGTGTTTAGTCCCTAGAAAACCACTGCAGTGAATTTTATATAAGAAGCAAACATTTTTGTTGGTAACATATTTGTTTGGAGAAGTATTTAGTCACTTGGCTTCCAACTGAGACAAAGGTCTACCACCTCAGGAAGAACAAGTCCTTAGCCAGTGTAACAAAGCACCTCAGACTGTTTCTTGCTCTGCCCCTGCCATGCTTTCATAACCTTAAAACCTTCTCCCCTGATCCTACCAGTTCTGTGCCCTCTTCTCTTCATAGGTGCCTTACCAATTATCACCCCCCCCCCTCAATCCTTCAGTTAGGCAACTCAGCATGTTAACAAAGTACTGAAACTTTTCTGTACATGATCTCTGTGGTGGGTCTTTTCTGCAATGAACTTTTTCATTGGTTCTGGCCCCATACTGCATGGGTTTCCCTCCAGAATTTTGCACACATGGTGAAAATACCCCAATTCAGTCTCCAAACTGCTTCTCGGAATTCTTTGCATACTGCATGGAGAAAAGCTGCACACACAGAATAAAGGTGATTGCATGTGGCCAACAGCCATCACAATTGAGCAGACACAAAACAATGTGAACAATACAAGATAAAACTATTAAAACACGTTAGCACCTTAATTATACACAAGTGGAGGAATTTCAACCATTAAATACAGCTCGAGATCAGATTTTCTTTGCTGTGGGGAGATGTATAAGAGAGTTAGTTTTTCCACTACAAGAGTGGAATCTGTGCCTTTTAAGAGTTTCTCAAGAAATTTATTACTGGGCTCTGTATAAAATGGGCACAACAAAAGATAATGTGAAAGGTCTTAGAGAACTGAAGATCCACAAATATAAAATTGGCAGCAATCAGTGTGTCTGTAATGACCGTGTAGAATCGCTGAAGGCATGGTTTGAAACCTCAAAGAAGTTGAAGCCATTCTAAGACTAGAAAATGTGATTTTGGTCAAATAAGAGGCTCTGCCGTGGTCCCTCTTGAACAACTTCATCCAGGGAGAAAATCTGGAACAGAGAGTTGTATTTCTGTCCAACGATTTGCTCCTTTGAAGAGAAAATGACAACAAAGGGGGAGACCTTAAAGATTCAGTCTTGTATATTGATACTGGACAAGGGGACACCCAAATATCACTCACCAGGGAATATGCTTGGTTGGGACCGGCATATCTTTGGGACCGTCTCTCCCTGTATGTTCCCCGGAGACGACTTCAATCTGCATATAAATGTTTACTGGTGGTCCCTAAGGAAGCCTGCCTTGCTTCAACCAGGGCCAGGGCCATTTCAGTCCTGGCCCCAGCCTTGTGGAATCTTCTGTCAATGGAAACCTGGGCCCAGTGGGACATATTATCGTTCTGCCTGGCCTGTAAGACAGAGCTGTTACACCAGGCGTTCGGTGGTTGAAGGGGTGCCATGTTGGCCTCCCACCTTTGGGGTAGAGGTTCTCCCCACCATTGCACCTTAATGTATTTGGTTAATTTATTTTATTATTGTTTATTGTATGTTGATTTTAGAATTATAGTTTTCTTGTTTTTATTGATTTTAACTGTTGTTCACTGCCCAGAGCCCCTGAGGATGGGCAGTTTATAAACCGAATAATAAATAAATAAATAAATAAATAAATAAATAAATAAATAAATAAATAAATAAATAAATAAACAAACGATGGCAGGTGTTGTTAAAGCCAGCTGTACAATGGTGTCTGAATGCAGCAGTGCATTGTTTTGCCGTAAGAGAGAAATCGTGGAAAGATGCCTTCGCTTTCTCCAGACTCTGAACAGGGCCACGTGCAAACGGCTCTGATAGAAGGTAACCTGAGTTCAGCCCATACTAAAGTCATTGGAGTGCTGTGAGGCAAAGCTAGAACTCTCCTTAAAAAGAGATTTTGGATCAGTTCCAGGGTAGAGATTGAATGTCCATTCCAACCCCAGATCTCTGCACCACATAGAAGTTGCAGGATGGCCTTATACCGGGACAGTTTCAAGGCCGGCTCAACTAAAAATCCTCCTTTTGAGGTGTAAAATTTAAAGATGGCCCCAGAGGTTTGTGGGACCAGCTCTAAGGCTTAGAGTGCTTTGGCAGGTCAAGAAATATGCATGAAACGAAGCATGGAAGAAAAATAGCCAAAATGTCATGTCTCTCACCCCTCCATGCCATTATTTTCAGCTGATGTGTTGCTATGAACCAGCATTTTGTTCTGAACCATTGTTCTATGCTGTGTCTTGATATCATATCGCTGATGCCATAACTTGCCTTGTATTCACAGGCCTACTGTATCCAGAGTGTCTTATCTCTTATGCTTTGAAGCTCAGTGTCTCTGACCTTGCAAACCTGCTAGTTCTCAGGGGAAAGAAGAATACTGTGTTTCATTCTTAATTTGTTGCCTCTCTCCTTTGCATGTAAACTATTTAGGGAGTTCCCAGAACTTCACGCCAAAAGTTATGTTTTCCTGTTGGGAGGGGGGATGTGTACTTGGGACCTTTAAGAATTATAACTTTAACAGATCTTGTTATTCCTGTCAACTTTTGATCAACCTGTGGACATATCCATGAATATGATTTGATTCCTTGAATCAAGCCTTTTTAACCAAGACCATGGAGTGCTTGCTGTGAGGGTACAGGGATCTATCTGCCATAGCCTGTCATCCATGGACCTGACACACAACATTTTATTGGTAACCGTGGTAGGAGCCTTGGCAGATTCCTGCATCGGCTGACTTGCCTGCCAGCCAATGACCCCTCACCCTGCAGTCTGCCTGCCCAATGGGAAACTGCAGGATGGCAATGGGATCCACAATGGGTGGCAGCCTTTGCGTGGTTTTCCCATCACCTGGAGGCAGACATGCTCTGGCGGCCCCCAAGCTGGGCTTGCCAGCATCCATGCCTGGTTCGAGATCCCTTATGGGGATCCCCATCTATAGGGAAACTGTACGTGCAGGCCCTGTTCCCCCCAAGGGGATCCATGCCCAACGCCCAAACCACCAGACAAAGCTGCAACAAGGAATCATTACAGTAAACCAACCAAAATATAAACACTGTGTCCCAACAGGAAGAAAACCCCACTGTCACCCCCAAGTTGAAATTTAGGGCCAAGCTACACATGACGAATGACACTTGAATGGCAAGTGTATTTCTCCCTGTTCACTTGCCCTTCACTCAATCCACTTGCCCTTCAAGTGTCATTCGTCATGTGTAGCTTGGCCCTTAGATAGTAGCCAGAAACTTTATACCAAAGCTTATATGATCAATTATAAACAACAGCATAACAAAGCCTGATCAGACCCATAACAGATGCTGTGGGTGGGAAGTATCGCTGTTCAGAGTCCAACTGCCCATTAACGTGGGAGGATCTGAGAAAAAACTCTTTCTCTCAGGTCAGGGCCAAGCTACACATGACGAATGACACTTGAACAGCAAGTGTATTTCTCCCTGTTCACTTGCCCTCCACTCAATCCACTTGCCGTTCAAGTGTCAGGGCCAAGCTACACATGACGAATGACACTTGAACGGCAAGTGTATTTCTCCCTGTTCACTTGCCCTCCACTCAATCCACTTGCCGTTCAAGTGTCAGGGCCAAGCTACACATGACGAATGACACTTGAACGGCAAGTGTATTTCTCCCTGTTCACTTGCCCTCCACTCAATCCACTTGCCGTTCAAGTGTCATTCGTCATGTGTAGCTTGGCCCTGAATCCCTGCCCAGCTGGCTGACCAGATTGGCTGGCCAAGTTCTTTGAACTACGGGAGCTGCGTCTGAGAAGCCAGCTGATGGAAAGGGAACCAGACTGCCCAATCCTCACCAGTGGCCCGCAAACTCCGACCTCATTAAAATCAGGGCTGGTGGCTTTCAAAACTGAGGCTTTTGTTATAGCCAAGTGAGCTTTCCATAAGAAGATTTATCAATATTAGTGCCTGCTAGTTTCACCAACATTCAGATCCAATCTACTAAACCGAAGGCAGCAATTAGATCCAGAAAAAAATAGCTACTCAGCTCTTTCATCTCTGGGCCTATGAGAATACTTTCACCTTTCAGAGGGGTGATGGAATATTGGCGGGAAACACATCAGCCATTCAGTTCAGGGCTGTCTCAGCAAGAGAGCAGTCAGTACCAAGGGAGCTCTGCCTCGTAGTACGGCTGAGAGGTTTAGCTCTACCTCTGGGAGAGGACAGGGTTGTAAGGACTGCCTCTTGTAGCTCTTATTCCCTTTAGCCTAACTGTTGGGAAGGGGAAAGTTGGTGAGGTAGACTGCTGTGCTTGTGAGAGGAATCAATCTGGTGGCTTCTCAGTAAAAGCTTGTTTGTACTTTAAAGTATTAAAAGGAATTAAAATCACAATCTGAAGCAATAACTAGTTTAACCTGTGTCTCAGCCATGAATGTTGGGAGACCTGGGCTTCTGATCTGTTCTTTAAAAACAACCTGTACATAAATAAATCTTGGTTGTTGTTTAGGGAAACCTCCTGCTTTGGTGATCTCTGTACTCTCTGTGTGCAATTCAAAACTTACCTCACATCAATGAACCAAAAGCCTTTACACATGCTACCATAAGAACATCTAGCAACTGAGGGGAAGTCTAACATTTCAAAATAAACCGTGTTCCCTAAAATTAGAGAGGGTTGTATGGGTTCCCTCAGTTGGTAGGAAAGAGCTATCATAATCTCCTATCCCTAATTTGTGTCTTTGGTGTATAGCACACAACTTTCAGGTAGGTAGCCGAATTGCTCTTCAGTAGATCATCAGGATTTGAGTGTAATGGCACCAAGAATATTTTCAAGGTATGAGCTTTTGAGAGTCAAAGCCATGTCTGAAGAAGGGAGCGTTGACTCTTGAAAGCTTTTACTCTGATAATCTTGTTGGTCTCTAAGGTGCCACTGGACTTATATCCTGCCGCATTCAACTTTATATCCCTTCCCTCATAATTATGGGAAATCAGCAGAAAATGTGAGATAAACGGATTTTCTGAGCATTTACCTTCTCTGTGATCACTTCCTCTGGGATCCTAGAAGTATCCCTCAGTTCCTTTCAGTTTTATTTCAGTTTGAAGTATCCCTTTGTTAGGGATAAGTTGTTTTTTACTTAGTGAGATTCTGTACGGCTTTTTGGAAACTACTAGGACAAGAAGGACTAGGACAAGAAGCTTCAAGCATTACAGTGATAATATAACCACTATGCCAAGATTTCCAAGAGAATGTTCAAAGTGTGTATCAAGTAATATCTGGCTTGCAAACTATGGGTAGCAACAAGCATTATATATGTCCATTTATTGCAAACATGTTCACAGGTGTCCAATGATAAAAAACATGTTCAAGAATGTACTTAACATTCTACGAAAGCCACATCTTTATCTTTGTAGCTTCTTCTTCTTCTTCAAGCTCTCAGTTCTCTATCTATTCGAATTACATTAATGAAAAGTGATTCATTTGAAATGTAGTCATGTCATGTACGCAAGCATCCATGCCATTGTTGTGTTCTGCACCTTGGGCTGAATCCACACTTACCAGCATAGCGCTAAACAGTCGGAATGACAGCCTCTTCCTGGCGCTTTTTCTGACGTCGTCACGCCATGAGAGCAGCATCATGGTGCAATGATGTCATAAAACGCACCAGGAAGACGCTATCGTTCTGACTGTTCAGCGCTATGCCGGTAAGTGTGGATTCAGCCTTGTACTGAGAATGATATAAGCATCCATGCCATTATTGTGTTCTGTATCTTACACCACATCTTATACTTACACTGATATAACGCCAAAGTTAAATACTGTATTTTATGCATTTTGTATAAGTGACCTGAGGGTGTACAGACTGCTAGTACTAATTTCCAGAGGAGCCAGTGGCCTCTTTGTTATCTCTAAGAAATATGTGCTTTCACTTCTGAGTGTCCTTGGACTGGAGCTGCAGCTGGGTACTGAAATGTATCTTTTTCACAGGAGGGAATGATTCCACTCTGTACTCTGTCTAGACTAAACTAATCTGTTCCCATGTAACTTTTTGGGTTTCGGCACCTGGATGCAAATGGCTCAAAGGGTGGGAGAATGTCCCCTATAATTAGTAGTCCTATTGTTTGAATAATCATTTCTGCCAACTTCTACCTACGAGTGTACACCTGAACTGAATAGATCTCTGAATAAAGTTTCTTCAACCAATGCACCTGCGTGGTCGCTGTGAGGGGCTTGGGGATCTAACTGCTAGGAACTGCCACCCTAGGAGTGACAGTTGGAGGACATTTTTATGGATACCATGGACTGCCAAAAAGACAAATAAGTGGGTTCAAGACCAAATCAAGCCTGAATTCTCCCTAGAAGTGACAAAACTGAAGCTATCACACCTTGATCACATCATGAGAAAACAAGGCTCGCTGGAAAAGACAGTGATGCTAGGAAAAGTTGAGGGCACTAGAAAAAGAGGAGAGCCCAAGATGAGAGGTATTAAATTAATAACGGAAGCTGTAGCCTTTGGTTGGCAGGACCTGAGCATTGCTGTCAGTGATAGGACGTCATACGGTAGCCAAAAGTCATAGGGTAGCCAAAAGTCAGAAGTGACTTGATGGTACATAACACACACACACCAATCTGCCCTGATGGTAGTGCAAATCTGGGTTGGCAAAAGTGTCATACCCTTATGTTTCTGGTTCCCCCAAACCCTTTACATGTACCTATCTAGTACTACTAAAGGTGGTATTCCAACAGATAGGCCACACAAAGGGCATCAAAGGCTGTTCACATCTGTTCTGCCAATAGTCATTAACTACCACCTACATGTTTTCCATTGTGATATGCTGTACCAGTTGCCATTATTGTTCACCATCTCTGTCTTTTAAAAGTAAAATGCTGCTAGAAGTATTTTTTTTCAGGCTACCTTTGGCTTCTCCAGTTATTCTTACTTTTAAAGTATTCCCATTGCCTCAATCAATTCTTCCTTTCCGGTTCAGGAAATCTCCTTCCCCCTCCCGCTGTTGTTCTTTAATGTCACTCACCTAGCCTCTTTAATTAGCTCAGGCAAATGTTGTACCAACAGAGATAAAGGCAAAGATCATTTCTACAGTAAATAAGGGTCATGCTGAATGGGCAGGTTAATTGGTTTCTCCTTGATGTGGTGTTGGCTGGGGTTAGCTGCTCCTGGGTTGGTGCCGGCTCCTTCCAGTTATCTCATATTACATGCACGTTCTTTTGGGTTGTTCTTTGGGACTCAGGTGCCTGATTTAGTTTCAGTCATGATCTTCCGACCTATACCCCTGTGTTGTTTCTTGTAAAGAGATAATCAAAGGTAAAGAGGAAAACATTGGTTCTCCGTTTCTGTATCAGTTATGTAGAAGGAACTTGAGAAAGGCAAGGTTTTGTTACTCCTGTAGGACAAGATGCACCTGCTCAAATATCTTCATCTACAAGTACAGATGTTTTCCTTCGCAACTGATTGCCTTATATATCAACACAAATTTACCAGCTGAAAACCACATTTATTCAGATACAACTTTTAAAACTAACAGAAATCCTAATCCCATTCAAGTCTATTCCCAGGAAAGAGTCCTTACAACGGCACTATTATGTTGCCATTCTAAGCAGAGTTTCTCTGCTTTCTTTCTCAGCCCACTGTAACCATAAATTACCGCAACTACAATCTCCTATTGTTTTCTTCAACCAGTTCTAGATTTTCCTAAAATATTATGATCCACTTCAAAACATGTTTATTCAGAAATAAAATTCATTAAGTCCTATATTTAGGACAAATTAAGTAGGACTCAGACCATAAAACAAATATATCATGGTGATTTGAATCTCTTCAAGCCTTGGGTTGGAAACTCTGGGTTGAAAATTTCCTGGAAATTTGGAGGTGGAACCAGCGGTGGACAGAATTTGAGGGCGGATGATGTCACAGAGTCCACCTTTCAAAGCATCCATTTTCCCTAGGGGAACTGATCTCTGTAGTCTGGAGATCGACTATCATTTCAGGAGACCTCCAGACCTCACCTAGAGGTCAGCAACTCTATTCCTGCCTGAATCTGCAACCACATGCTTATTTTTTTTAAAGTAAATCCCATTGAAGAAGAAGATTGAGACTTGGAAGAGTGGCTGTAAGGGAACTAAAAAAGATTCTTAAAGATAAAAATGTCTCTCTGGGAACCAAGATCAAGATCATCCAAACTATGGTATTCCCCATTGCCATGTACGGATGTGAAAGTTGAAAGGTGGACAAAGTTGACAGGAAGAAAATCAATTCATTTTAAATGTGGTGCTGGAGGAGAGTTTTGTGGATACTATGGACAGCCAAAAAGACAAATAGATGGGTACTAGATCCAATCAAGCCTCAATTCTCCCTAGAAGCTAAAATAATAAAACTGAAGCTATCATACTTTGGTCACATCATGAGAAGACCAGATTCTTTGGAAAAGTCAGTAATGCTAGGAAAACGGAAGGCAGTAGGAAAAGAGGAAGACCCCAAATGAGATGGCTTGACTCAATAAAAGAAGCCACGTCCTTCAGCTTGCAGGATCTGAGCAAGTCTGTTAATGATAGGACGATTTGGAGGTCTTTCATTCATAGGTTTCACCATAGGTTGGAGGTGACTTGATGGCACATAACACACACACAAATCTCACTGAACTCAGGAGACTTTCCTTCTGAGTAAACATATATAGGGTTAGGCTGAATCTTTCTTTGCTTCTGCATGCTTACAGATGTATTTTGCGTAGGCTGATTATGAAGAATAAAGATTTACCAGGAAGATTCTAAGTATGCTGATTCAGAAATATGTCCCACTGAGTTCAATGGGAATTACTTTCTATTGGTTGTGCATAGGATTGTGGCCTAATTATCTTTTGAAAGTCTTTGTGTGTCTCCCTGATTCCTGACTGTGAGGGCAACATTCTTTGTAGCTCAATCACAAACATATATGCTTGCTGAACCTACAGGTGAGTGGATATGAATGCTTTAATCATGACACCTTTCAAAATTTCTGGCAAGAATTGCACAATTGAGTTTTTTTATGGGTAGTAATTATGCCTCCTTTAAAATATAATTTCTCATCATGGAAGTAATTAAGGGCTGAATTTATAATGTTGAGCAAAGTATAATGAAAACAAGAAAAATACACATTCCTTATCTTTTGATTTCAGGGGAACGAACGAATGCCAAATGCACAGAATTTCCATCCACATATATTTCTGAAAAACAATCATAGTGGTTAAATATGCCCTATTTGGAAACGCATGACCCAGTCTGCAGCCCAGAGAACAAGCCTTTATCTTCTACTCAAAATAATACTTACAGGTTCATTGAAAGACAAATGCATGTTTTTTTCAGCTGTGTCCGAGACCTTTGTGCCAATGAGAGTATTAAGATAGCCATACAGCAGTATGTGATAGAGACAGTATTGCCAAAATCCAGGTGGGGGCTGGAGTTCTCCCAAAATTACACAAGTGACAGAGATCAGTTCCCCAAGAGCAAATGGTAGCTTCAGAGGGTGGACTCTGTAGCACTACATCCCTACTAAGCTTCCTGCCCTCCCCGAACTCTGCCCTTCCAAGCTCCACCCCCAAATCTCCAGGAATTTTACAACCCAGAACTGGCAACCAGGTCTCCAATTCACATCTACGCAGAATCAAAAACCTACACAGTCACGGTGTCAGAAGAATGCATCCCCTGGGATATTCAGATATAACAAATGACTAATTCCTCATTCATAGAAACTTTAACTGGCTTATCCTAACATGTTATATCATACTATAACCTTTTACTAGTGATAGTCAATTTCCTTGTGCTTCATACTGCTTCACCTGGATTAGTTATTATTTATCTTACTATATTACACTTTTGTTTATCTGCATCCTGGCTGATTCCGCACACGTTGGATAATGCATTTTCAATGCACTTTAACAATCGTTTAGGTGGATTTTTTTGTTCCGCACATGAAAAAATCCTTTCCAAATGATCTATAAAGAGGATTGGAAGTGCATTATCCAACATGTGCAGAATCAGCCTATGGGACAGGATAGAACTTCTGGCTGAACTTTAGGCATAACTAGGGTTGCCAGGCCACTGTCAGGCCATTCCCTGTGCCAGGCCTAGGAACTTTGGAGGTGGGGAAAGGGGCAGAAAAGATGCTGCTGTATGTGTTGACACATCTGGGTAACAACCCAGATGTGACATCAGCACATTAGGTGACTGTCTGAAATTCTGCCCAAACTCTATGATATGATGTCATTTCCATCTCCCACATTTCTCCTGCTGCCCAGTGGGTGAAAGGGTTGGAGCAATGGGAGGTTGCTTGTCCAAAGCCTAGTGACAACCTAATCAGCTTCAGTCCCAATCCAAAAGAATTAACAACAGCAACATTTGATTTATATACCGCCCCTCAGGATAACTTAATGTCCACTCAGAGCAGTTTACAACGTGTGTTAGCCCATGAGGTGGGAGGGACTGCGAGAGCTCTGAGAGAGCTGTGATTGACCCAAGGTCCCCCAGCTGGCTTCAAGCAGCGGAGTGAAGAATCAAACCTGGCCCTCCAGATTAGAGTCCTGCTGCTCTTAACCACTATACCAAAATGGCTCTGAAAAAAATATGACCTGAAAAAATTGTAACAAGATTTCCACCATGCCTCTCTCTGTGCCAACTCCTCCTCCTGCCCGCCCTCCACTACAAATGAGATCTGACTCATGGAAGCCCACACTGCAATCAACGTTAGTCTTTAAGGTGTCACTGGACCTTTGTTTTATTTCAGTTACTCCACAGTCATCTCATTAAACTCTCTACCAAATATTAACTCGTGTGCAAAGAATGCAAAATGGCCTTGAGTCCACCAGACAATGGAGACTGTTTTCGCAAAAGGAGAATTTGATTGCTCATTGCCTGAGATCAATTAATTAATTGGCCGTTTAATATTTGTCAGTGATCTTAATGCCTGGTAGTAGAAGAGTGAGAAGGCACAGCCTTGGGAATGCTGGCATGGGTCCCTACACTGTTGGCCCAACTCCTGAAGCTTGGTTCTGCTTGTTCCAAGCTGCCAGTGGCTGTCTGGGGCCCACCTAGAACTTTCCTTGTTCATTAAATGGCCATTCCACCCCAATTTGGTATAGTGGTTAAGAGCGGCAGGACTCTAATCTGGAGAGCCAGGTTTAATTCTCCACTCCTCCTCTTGAAGCCTGCTGGGTGACCTTGGAGCAGTCACAGCTTCTTGGAGCTCTTTTAGCTCCATCTACATCACAGGGTGATTGATGTGAAGATCATAACAACATACTTTGAAATTTGCTCTGATTGTAGCATTAAGTTGTCCTGAAGGACAGTATATAAATTGAATGTTGATGTGATGATGATGATGATGATGATGATGATGATGATGTGCAGCATCCAGCCTATGTAAGTTTTAAAAGACAGGAATCCAAACCTTGGATTTATCCCAGAAGCATATTAGGAACCTGCAGATTCAAAGACAAACAGATGGAAAATCGTATCTTCACCCCCACAGAGACTTATTAATAATAATGTGATAATATTCCACTCTTCTAGACAGATTAGTTCCCCACTCAGAGTGGTGAACAAAGTCAATGTTATTATTGTCCCTACAATACAGCTGGGATTCAAACCAGCAGAGTGTTGATTTACAGTTTAACTAATTCACCACTCGAGGTTTGCATAACAGGAAGGGGGGGGGGAACCTATCAGAATTTACACACAGAACTCTGTGGTTCAGCTCATTAAAGCAGCTTCTGGAATGCTGAACCAAATCCGGGAAACAACACTGTAACAATGGCCCGCCCCCCTGCCAAAAAGTTTGTGTGTTTCATTTCAGTAGTTCTTGCACAGAGACTTATCATGGCAGGCCAGGCAGTTGGGGGCCATCTGGCAGCATCTTGTTTTCCTGAAGCCTGTCTGCACTCATCATGCAACCAACTGGTTCCAAAGGGAAGACATAGAGCCTTTAACTTTAACTCCATTGGAGGGGAGGTGATGCGAGTGGCACGCATGAGTGCAATTTTTTTCAGTGCTTCCTGGGCAATGGGGTTATGGCACTGGCATTGAGTGGCTCATAGGGCTCAAAGGTTTGCTTTGTGCCAGGGATGGGTACAACAGATGGCACAATACCCTCGCCATCTCTTCCTGTGGGCTTTTACACACAATGCAAGGAAAGGCTGTCCTGGCAACATCTGCATGGGCATGCCCGTGTGGGTTTAAGGAGGGAAGGGTCTCCTTTATCCTCTGAGCCCCTTGCGGCTTGTCTGTGCCACATAGAGGCATTTTGCACAGGGGAAAAAATGCTTGGGAGAAAAGCAGGAGCTCTCCCTCCCTGGCAGCTGCTTTCCAAGCTCATTTGGGCTTTCCTTTTTTTATGCAAGCCATTCCCCAAAGCTATTGTGGGTCTGTAGAAACCTGGGTTGGCCCTGTGGAGAACTCATAAAGGAGGTAACACTTCGAGTGACCCTCAGTCTCAGCACAAACTTCACTTCATTCCATTCCTTAGGAGTCAAAGCAATATGTGCATTTTCAAGCATTCCATAGAATCCCGTCCCAGAAGGTTCAGTAATATTTAACTGGTTCAGTCTTAACACAGCTCCCTTTCGGGAAAGCGGGAACTACATTTGTGCCAGTTACCTTTTTATACCCCTTGTAAATGATACTATTTTTCTGAACGGCTTTGAAAGCACCATGTTTTGTGATATAAAAGATAATATAATGCCATCAGTCTCCTGGGTGATCCGTGTCAGGTCTCTGTTGAGTCCAAATAGGATTCCACTTCTGGATTCATGATGCAAAACTGAGCACCTTTAAAAAACAGGCAGGTACTAACTTTCTGTGAGGTTGTGCAGGCAAACATTTTATTATGTGCTTCATTTTAACCAATGTCTGGCTGTTCCTCATTTGCTAGCGGAGTCTGAGCCCAGGCACAAGCTTACACATCACTGTGATTTATAGATACCTTGTTTATTTAATTAGGATTGGGATTAAAATTCAATAACAGCCTGGCCTGCTTTTTGTCTTATACTTCCCCCCTCCCCAACAGCATCTCAGACTCTGCATTCATGTTTTCTTCCAAGTCTGAACTTCTTCCTTTCTTCTTCTAACAGATTGAGCTAAAACTCCTTACCTGGTAGTAAATTTTGTTCACCATAGTGGGATTTCCATTTGAGTAAATACGCTTAGACTTGGGGGGTGGTATCTCTCTAGAAAAGTCAGCATTTGGCTTTTCCTTTCAGTGCATAAGCCACTCCTAATTAGAGATGGGCACAAAATTAAGCACGAACCAGGCTGTTCCGTGGTTCACGAACCATGGCTTGTCAGATCCCATTTCTGACAAACTGCCATGAACTTTTAAGCTGGTTTGTTTGGTTCATTTTTTGGTTCATCACTGCAGACGGCCTGGTGCCAATCAATTAGTTACCTAGGCAACAGGGGATGGATTTCCTGCAGACCTTCTGCTGACCTGGAAGTGAACTTCTGTTGACCCAGAAGTGACCTTCTGTTGACCCGGAAGTGATGATTTTCTGACCTGTATGTGATGTTTTCACAAACCAAATGAACCAGTTCACGAACCTGGGGCAGGTTCATGAAAGTTCATGGTTCGTGGTTCTTGAAATTTGATGAACCACAAACCACATGGTTCGGGTTTTTTTCTAGTTCATGCCCATCTCTACTCCTAATTTAAGGCAGATATGAATCGGTGCTCAACTCCAAAGTTTACAAAGTATGAATTAAAACTGTGACTATAACAACACACAAAACACATATTTGTTTGGATTGATAGAAAACCTGGACACTTATGACAGAAGAACACTTTCAGAATTAAACGTGACCTTTGAGGGGTTTTCTTTCTGGAACACAGCAACTGTTTTTAAAAAGAAAATATACCAACATATAATATGTGGCGACATTAGAAGTTCTGTGTTCAACTGAAGACCTATGTGTAGAAAAAGGGGAACAAGGAATAATGTAATATTACAAGCCATGGCCCTGAATGCAGGGTGCATAAAGCCACTTGGTGGCTGTAACTGCAGCAATAACACACAAAATGTGGACATAAAATGCCTTGGAAAATATCTTGCTAAAACTATCCTTTCACAGCTATCTCACTGAGGGCTGTGATGCCTTAAACAAGAGCTAATAGTGTGTGGTCGGAGCAAACACTACCCATGCAACCAACTGGAACCTCTTAGAAGCAGGGCATTTTTTAAGCTGGAATGTGGTGGAACGGAGTTCCAGCACCTCTTGAAAATGGTCACATGGCCGGTGGCCCCGCCCCCTGATCTCCAGACAGAGGGGAGTTGAGATTGCCCTCTGCACTGAGCGGTGTGGAGGGCAATCTAAACTCCCCTCTGTCTGGAGATCAGGGAGCAGGGTCACCGGCCATGTGACCATTTTCGCCGAGGACAATTTAAACTTAAAAAAAATCCCCCCTTGTTCCAGCTGACCCAAAGTGACATCACTGTGCGGTCCTGAGTTCCACCACCGATTTCCACCACCTCTTTTCCAAGAAAGAAAGCCCTGCTTAGAAGCATCTCATTTCAGCAGGGAAGGAGCAATTCACCTGGCAGGGCAGGACACCATTTGCACTGACTGACATCTCTTTGGGATGATTGTTATAAACTGACATCATGTGATGATTAAATAGTTGTTCTTGCCTTTTGGGTGCCATCATAAAACCAGCCTATGTGTGGTTCACCAGGATGGAGAAGGGAAGGTGCTAGAGGCAGGCATGCCTCTGTCCTTTATCCCTTCAAGCAATGAACACCTGTTCCTGCAGGGGATTTTTTGTGATTCTTGATGGACAGTTAGAGATTAAATTTTTTGCCTTTTCTTCCCTTTATTAGCTGCAAACCCTAATGCATAGTAGCTCTTATGTGTTGGGCTATCTTCAGGTAAAGCTAGGCTCCTCAGGTCTGAAATCTTATTGGGGAGTAATTAGCAGCAGCAGCCAATCAATTCTCTGGGATGCAGGCCAATTGCTGTTTGGTAAACAAATCGCGTTGTATTCAGGGCATGCAAATTAAGGAACCTAGTTGCATGTGTTCCTATTGGTGGGTCACTGAAAAGGGGTGTAGTTTAGGTGTACATATCTGGCTCTTTCGGGAGCATGGTTGTTCCTTGTATTTGCAATAAAGATGTTCTCATGAGCTGAAATCACTGCCTGGCTGAAATCACTATGGGTAGAAATCATGAACTTAACATAGCTCCTTTGATATTGGGTCCTCTCTGCATTTTCACCTTCTGCTGTAGTCCAATAAAGACCTTTCTTTGGTTAAGTTAAGCTGTTTTGAAGCTTCCCCCCACAAAGACTTCTGCTCAGCTATTTGCTAGAACTCTGCACATGCACACAGGCTCACCGGCTTCCCAAATGATTAGTGATCCAGCCTGATTCACTTGGGGTGGTGACAGCCGAAGGACTGGGAGTGAGAAGCCCACCCACTCCCAGCTATAATAGACCCCAGAGAGAATAATCCACTGAGCAATATTTATTCTGGGTCCCAAAGTGAATGGTTACACCTCTTCATGCTCAAATGAATGCAATATTACCTCTGCAAGACAGATAATCTGTTAGCTGGCAAGAGCAACCTCTCTGTTGTTTATTAGCCTCTGTATCCTTTTCTGGAATGCAAATCTGTGTTGTGCTTTCACAACAAAAGGCAAGTGCGCATGTCAGAAAAGGGGCTCACATCCAGCATCTTCCTCCAAGTTTCATCTCCCCATCCTTATTTTGATACCCCAAGTGGTCCCTGTTTTTCTCTTACGTTAGGGCAAGGACCAGAAAACTGTCGTACTGCTTGTGTTGACATTAACAATGTAAAGAGCTTCAACTCTGGCCTACAGGTTAGTCACAGCCCTCCCCAACTTTTCAAGTACAAAATTGCACCATAAAAATTATTAGGAAATAGATAAATGAAAAGTTCTGGTGTGGTTTAAAATGCTGAAAAATACGAATTTTTGCACTCAGTCTCATTGGACATTCTACCCACAGAGTGAGAGAGAGAAAGAAAGAGAACATTACCAATGTGATTTTAAGCCATTAATTTAAAAGCATTTTAACATTTAAAACTATTCCAAATTTAAAAGCATTAGCTGTTCCAAAGTCTACTGTCTTTTCACAACCATGTCTGTTCAAATGTCCGCTGTACTAGCAGCATTCAATTAAATGAAGAGGGGGTGGAATTTAAATCATATCTGGAGAAAAAACTCAGAAGATTGAGGTATGTATACAGTAGGGATCCCGGGTCCCCCGGTGGGGGCAGTGGATCTCCCTCTCCCACCTTCCGCCCACCACCACAAGTCTCCTGGCAGGTGAGGGGGAAGCATGGGGGAACAGAACTTCTGGGCATGCTCCTTGGAGTGACATCATCACGCCACCCTGAGAGCGCTCCCGTGCATGGCTCAGGTTAATTCTGGGGTGTGTCCAGAATCCAGAAGTCCAATCCATAGGTCAGAGCACAAGAGTGTCAAGTCAAGGTGCAGGCAAGTCCAAGGGTGTGGTCACAGGTAATCAACACATTGCTTCCACACCTGGCAGTTTCTTCAGACTGGCTTTTATTGCCAGGTGTGGTTTTCAGCCCACTGCTGGGGCTCCATCCTGATGTTACTCATCATCGCTCTCCAGCAGCTGGTGTTGGCTCAGGAGATGAGCATTGCACCATCCCTCCTGCAGTTCTAATCTTTGGCGTTGTCTGCGTCATTCTTTGAGCGTGGATGAACCGAGGGGGGGGGGGGAGGATGGAGACCCTTGGCTGGGCTGCACCTGTAGCCTTGGACGTC
This sequence comes from Eublepharis macularius, assembly GCF_028583425.1. Classification (NCBI taxonomy): domain Eukaryota; kingdom Metazoa; phylum Chordata; class Lepidosauria; order Squamata; family Eublepharidae; genus Eublepharis; species Eublepharis macularius. Next base: position 17,179,355 of record NC_072792.1, on the reverse strand, counting down.
CCTGGCTGAGCTTCTCCTGTGGTATTGCGGCCAGAGAGTGCTGGTGCCTCTGCCTCAGCTGCTGGCTGTGAACTCTGATCATCCAACAGTTGTTGTTCCTGATCACCGGCTTTTGCTGAGTCAGGGCTAGGGCTGGTTACACAGAACTCCTCTTCTCCTGAGGAGTCCTGCTTGGCTACACGAGGTTCTTCTCCTCACTGAGTCCAGACTGGGCCACGACATATACAGAGCAGCAAAAACTCAGCTCTGAGCCCAGTTTGGATGTGCATCGTTTGCAGGCAGGAATTGCTTTCCAGAGAAAGAGTTGTTCCTTAAAGGTTATTGAAATTTTACAATTAAGAAGCAAT